>NC_055699.1:16525551-16855723 GCF_017639745.1 Melanotaenia boesemani | reverse complement strand
GAACAATACATGCTTTTGTAGTTTGCTGGGCCAAGTGGGGCTGTTTTTGTCTCTGATGGCCCCCGGGGGCCCAGGGGATAGCACCAGAAGCTGATGACGTTCTTAAAAGAAGGAATACTCAACAACAAGCTTCCTGCTTCTCCTAAAAACACTGATGAAAGGCGATAAAGAGGTTTTTATTTTCACAATGTGTGGCATGTACATTTGCATGTGTGCGCACACTCTCAGCAGACTCAGAAACCAAAACTGAATGTATGCACTAGTTCTGTACATGTACACACATGCTTTGACACACACACACTCACACTGGTTATTAAGACTTAGTTGCTGTTGCAGAGGGTTCTTACTTTCAGTATGTGTTCATTAGCTGCCTGGTTCTACACTTAATGACAGGAAAAAGTCATGTTTGTACTGAATACTCTAATTTGTCATTTGGTTTATGGAGGAAAATGCAACCCCACTGTTCTGTGCTGCTTTCAAAATATTTTTTATGATAGCAGCGAACAAATCACAAAAAAAAAAGAAAACATTGAAATTAAAGACAGAAACAAAAATATACCTACAAGGTAAAATGAAGATTTAAAATTACTAGTGAATAAAAACCAAACACACAATCAGAAGAAAAAAATAGATTGGAAAAAATACCCACGCACATTCTTGCATACACATTCTTGAACAGTGAGATAAAAGAACTGGTGGAAAGATGTCTTTTGGCTTGGCTTATTAAGAATTCAGTTAATGAAGCAGCTTTGTCACCCCAGATAGAACAAATGGATATGAGACAGCAGTGCGGCAACCCTCCCCTCAAACTCTGGGAGCAAGCGGAGGGGAGGTGCATGCATGCTTTTTTGCGTATGAGAAAGGTGTTTTGTAAACATCTCCTTCTGCATAATGAATGCAGTTCTGTCATCCACACACACACACACTGCAGCAGCAATGAGCTACACAGGGGAGCTTCCTTTACCTGTCAGACTGACTCCCCTTTCCTCATACAAGTCCCAGGGTGCATGTGCACGTGTGTGTATATCTCATTGACAGGGTTGACAATATTGTGCTTTTGACAGGTAAACATGAGGTTTTCAGAGTTGTAATTAGCATATTCTGTATAAGGGGGTGTGCATCTACCTCCTCCAGCATTAAAACCCGTCTGTGCCATGTTTAGGTCCACCCGGGGAGTGCTGTTTAGCTGATTTTCATTGGCCCACGGGGAATGTTAGCGTATTTGGTTGTTTGCCAAACACTAATCCCCAACAATTAACCACCAGGCACTCTGGAGAGGTGCCATATTGACAAGGATTGCCCTTTTTGCCAGTCTGCCACACAGACATCCTAAGATACTCACGTAATACAAATGTATGAACACACAATTCAGCTGTGGCATAAATTACATACACATTGCAAGCAGATACACAAGGGCGCAAACCCAGGAGCAGGAACAGTGTGTTTGTGTGTTTGAATATGCATTACACAGCCCACGCCTGGCAGGAGTCAAAGTGCTCCTTTAAAAGTTCATAAATCATGGATGTTCTGGCCTGTGATCACCAGACCGCCTGCATTTCAGGCCTGCAGAGTGCCAGAGAGCGACAGACAGCCCCTAGTTTTGGTCTTAAACAAACCCTCTGGAATGTGCTGATGGGGAGAGAATTAATATTAGGCCTAAACCAATCTGGCAGCCCAGTTCAACCCCAAAGTATATCATTCAACTGCTCCCAGCTAAAGCCTCATATCCTAAAAACATTATAATGTAAGTTAGGACATCGAGGGATGTTCGTCATTTTAGGCCACAATTGATTTATCTGAAAATGTTAATCATGAAGCAGTGTGATTCTGTCTCTGGTCATGTCATCAGGGACCATTATAAACTATCAATGGGTATTTTAATAAAACTTGTATAACTGAGACTCTCATGGCAGTCATGACAATGTTCTGCTTACAAAATGAACATGGTCACGAGCACAAAATACACTCTTTACAATTCAATACACTCTGCTTTTATGGTGCCTGTTAAATACTGAAGGTTATCACTGGGAAAAAAAAATCCTAGTTTGATTACTAGTTTTTTTATTCAATTCCGAGAAAAATCAATAAATGAATGAAAGCGTGAATGAATGACCAAGAAGTTGTGTTGTGTTGCATAGGACTTTGTAAGGCCATTTTTAGGGACAAGATCTAAGAACTTATTGAAAAGAGATAAAAAAGTAAGTCAAGTTTGAAATTCAATAAAAGGAAATCAATTTACGCAAGTAATAAATATATGTTTGCACTTGTATCACACTTGTAAGATTTCCATAAAAAGGCTCAGCAGTCCAGTTCTCCTGTGAGGTTGGGAAGGGACAAAAAGAAAAGGAAGCAAAGAAAGAAAGAGAGAGCAAGGGAGGCCTCCTTTCACAGAGAAACAAAGATAGCTGTAATTAATGGCCCTGAGCTCCGGACTAGGGGAGCTTTCTTCTGACAACTCCGACTTAATTAAAACTTAAGACTTCTGAAAGGGCCTCTGACTGCGAGGGGACGTCCCACCGTCTCGTGAGAAAAACCTTGCAAGATTTCCTACAAAAGAAAGAAAGAGGGAGACACGGAAAGAAAAGATGTGTTAGCGGCTGTAGCTATATTGCTAATCCCTGTTTGTCAAAGGAGGAAGAGGAAGGGTGGTGGGGGGGTGGACTCACACACCTGCGCCCCACTCCTCCCACCAAACACAGACACACACATACACACACACACATACACAAACACAATCCTCCCACACATACATCTTTCCAGGCTCTCTTCTTACTCTATATAACCTGATGCAAGAATAAGAAAATATTACCTGTCGAACTTTTAATTGCTTCATGAAAGAAACATCATCCTATAGGAGGATCGTGAGAGACAGAATAGAGTTAGTACACAAACTCTCTCACACACACACAGCCATCTTAATTAATAATAATGCATGGAAGTCTGCACCTGTTTCTCTCATAGCAGTGTGAATAAATCTTAACAAAGTAGAAGTCAACCTTCATGAGCCACCTCTGTGTATCTGTCTCCATGCTTTGCTCTCATCTCCTCTCTGTGTCTCCCCTCCCTCCACAGAGGATCAGATAATAAAAGCTTGGCCTGGTCTTTTGTTTTTGTGCATTGTTCATTAGCCCGGCAGCAACAACAGAAGCACACTTGATATGCTTGGCTTGACTGGGTGTATGGGAGCACAGCAAGGTGGGATGGGGGCTGTGCATGCGGGTTTGTGCACCTACACACACCGAGGGGGCAGGACAAGAGGCAGGGGGTAGCTTTGCATGGCTGCAATGCTATTAAAGAGGCAACTGGAAATTAAAGGCTTGCAACTGACAGCACACGTTGAATGAGAACCCCCCGCAGCTTCCAACAATAAGGAAAAGCTGGACAATGTGCATTTTAAAGACAAAGCCAGTGTTTTGAACTCAACCCCCTGTCTGACTTTTTGCATGTTTTTAATTTCTTTGTCACCTAAAGCATATCTAGTTCATTTGGAATGACAGTTGTAGAAGTAAGGTTTAGGATGCTTGGGTGAGAAGAACATTGCTGTTTCTAATTAAAGATGGTGGCCTTGTTCTCAATACAACTGATATCTTCTCTTTTTCACAGCACTTGCAGAAGCAGGACGGCGCATACAGTCCAGAGACGTGTGTCTACTATTGCACTCTGTGCGACTACTCCACCAAGGCCCGCCTCAACCTGGTGCAGCACGCCCGCTCAGCTCGACACCAACAGAATGAAGGACTGAGGAAGCTTCAGTTGCATCAGCAAGGACTGGGAGGCGAAGAGGATGGACTGAGCATCCAAGAGCTGTTCCAGGTCAAGGAGTGCCCCGCAAACCAAGGTCTGTGCTTCTTCACTTGGCTCTGTCTGTTCGCTTTAGCTGTTGTGGCAGAAGTTCATAATTTATATTTAAGAGTATCTAAGTTAATATTACGTGGATTTTTTTATGTCTTCCAGGTTTTTTATTATATAGGTGCTTGAATTCTTTTCTTTTCCAGATTTTTTGCTAAATGTTGATGCTAGTTGTGGTCTTTCTTTTTAATGTCCAATCCTTTATTATTTACTCCTCCCATCTCTTTTTCTTGCTCCACTCCCTCTCTCTCTTCTGTCAGTTCTCTCTTACTCCCTACCTCTTTCCCTCCTTACTTTGGCCTTCATATCCAGATCACGTCTCTCGATACAGACCCCTCCATTCCTCCTAATCTCCCCAAAATGAGCATACTGTTCCTATTAGGCTGCCGCGCTTATATCTGAAACACACACTCACACACTGTCCCGTGCACAGGGACATCCCAGGCAGGCAACCAGTCAGCTTATGAAATTTCACCTTGGGAGGATCTCATAGTGAAATGCCTGTACACACATACATTAGTCACACACATGCGTTACTCGCGCGCACACAAACTCTCTTGTATGCTATGGCTACACAGTCTCTCCCTGGAGTGAGCTTTCATTTCCTTTCTCATGACCAAAGCAATTTGGCTTTCATTTAAGAGTCTCCGTCCTGCCAGCAGCTAATAAGTGTAACAGAACTGTAAAACATTCAGAGACAAAAAAAAAAAAAAAAAAAAAAAAAAAAAGAGGGAAAAAGATTAATCGTTTTTCTCTGAGTGGGGGTTGGATGGTTGGTGAGGGGTTGCAGGGTGTAAGGGGAGGGGGCTGTGCTGTAATTTAAACCAGAAGACATAGAGTCAGGGTCCATTATTTAGTCATCCCTATGTTAATGCTGCTGGGAGAAAATGAGTGCTTAACTTGTTTTTGCTCTGCTTGACCTGAAGGAGCGGGTGGAGTGGGGTGTAGTGGTGGTGATGCGGGAGGGGTAACACGTTTTGAGCAGTACTCCAGCAAAGCATTACTCTATACATCTTCTTATGTGTGTGTGTGGGTCAGCACATGTGTGTGTCTTTCACTATGAATCCGTGCTCCCTGAAGTGCCCTGTTTATACTATGCATGTACTCCCAAAACAGATGGAGACATGGAGCTTAGTAACATATGTGAATCCCTACACACACACACACACACACACACGAACAGGCGTGGAGCTTCCACTCCTGAAAGGGAGACTGTTGCTGGTAACCGTTTGGTTTTAATTACACACGGATCAAAGTTTCGGTGAGATTTGGGGTTCAGCAGAAAAGCATGCTTAGATAAATCATTACCTTACATTTTAACATCACCCCCTCGCTCCATCCCTTCCCATTCCCCCAACCCCCCTCTTTTCCTGCCCTCTTTTTGTATCTCTCTCACTCTCTCCTTTTTTGTCCTGCTTATTCCATCTCCCTCTCACTTCTGCTCCTGTCCGTTTTTTCAACCAGAACACAAGCTTCCAGCCTTTTTTTTTTTTCTCCCTCACTCCATTTTTAACATCTCAAGCTAGCAAGCACAACCAGGTTTTAAACCTGTCAAAAGCAATATTTGCCCACTGCACCTATTTCAAATGTTCCACTCTTAAAACACACCATATTTGTTGCTTTGACCTTCGTTTTATACCTTGGCTTTGATGCCACATGGTTAATTTCCATTAGGAAGCTTGTGCAAAGCTTAAACGGATGCCACTTTAAGCTATTTTTTGGATGCCCTCCTTTTGCCCACTCTTTATATGTTTTTAGTGAACAACAGAAATCTTTCACAGAGTACACGTTTAATGTTTCACAGGCATTTCCTTGTTGCCCATAAGTATTTTGCAGGTGTAAGTAAAGAAGGAAGCACAAATGAGTCACAAAGAGATCAAACAGAGCAAATTCAGTAAATTACTGTTGTGTTCTTATTTTATAGTTTTGGAGTCTAAAGGAAAACTTTTTATTTTGTTTTGTTTTTACATGTATTACACAGTAACGTATCTTAACATTTGTTGACTATGAAAAAGGATAGATATGGTATAACTGCTCTAAGCTCCTGCAGAGATAGATGATGTGAACGTTTTAACGGCTGTAAAAGGCCCTATAGTAGGCAACATTTTCAGCAAGTCTTCAGTTTAAGGACCTTATGTTTGTCTGTATGTGCATGTGTATGTGGGCTGTTAGTTTTCTGGGGCTACAACTCCTGACTCGAGCACTTTCTGTTCATTAGAGACTGGTATGAAAAAGATTAATTTAAGTGCTGACCGGTACCTTTCTCTTAAAGCTGGGGACTTGGAGCCAAGCCAGATAATTATAGGCTCATTTGGGAATAAGAGTTCTAATGCTCTGGACTTTATGTACATATGAATGGCTTTCATTAAACAATTTTGATGCTGATTTTATGGCCCAATTAAGGATACAGTATTGCAAAGATATACTCTAAGGGTATAGGTGTTCTCAACATAGACAGGAGTGGAGCAGCTCTCGGGTTGTATTGTGTCAGTGTGTGTATTTGCAGATGCATATCTGCAACCCTTTATTTGTAATTTTTCTGTAGCATTACTGCCATTGTGATTTGTGTTCTTATCTACTTGCGAGCACACAGTCACTGTCTATACAGCAGAACTTTTCACCATGATCTTTCATCAGCATCCCCAGAAACAAACAGCCTACTGTGTCCACATTTCTGAGATAAACTGTCCCTCTGTGTGTACAATTATAAGTGATAAAGAAAATTGAGTTTATAAAAAATGCCAGTTTGCATCAGAAGAGCAAGAATAAATGAATTGCCTCTCAACATGGAGGACTTGGAGGCCATTTTGCTTTGAGGGTTGTCCAAAAGTTATTAGAAAAATTTGATTTTTTTGTACTCTTCTCTGCTTTGTAATGAAGTTACACTCTCAATAGAGCTGTTTTAGTAAAGTTCAAACCAAAGTAAGAAAAAAAAAAAAAAAAAAAAAACATGACAAATTGCTAGTCATGGGTATTCCATCATCGGTTTCATAATTTGAACAATTTGTTTTGCTGGATTTTTGGATACATTAAGACACTCTGAAGTTTAGTGATCTTTGTGTCGACGGCTCGGCTTCAACCATTTGGTCATTTGCCACAAAGCGCATTGTGATGAGGTGCGTGCATGTGTGCATGAGTGTGTTTTTCTATGTGTATCCTTGCCCATTAGCCTTGTGCTCCGTCATGTGTAAAGCTCCTCATAAGCCAGACCAAGCAGAAACATGGGGCCTTTTTCACATACTTTACTTTCTGTCATTTTTTTCCCCTTCTGTGTTCCCTCTGTCCCTCACCAAAAAAAAAAAAAAAAGCAAGATGGGATCTTATGGAGGTAATTATTTCTTAGAGCCCAGCCTGTCATCCATCCCTCCACCACCCCACCACCCACACATCTCCATCCTTCTATGCCCCCCCACCACTGCACCCACCACCCGACATGCATTAAAGAGGGAGGGAGAGGACCCTCTTTGTCTGAATCCCCCTTTTAAACAAAAGACCTCTTCTGACTTAGAGAGACCAACAACACTTTTATCATGTGCATGTTGGTGTGTGTATGTGAGTGTGTACATGTGTGAGTGTGTCCAGAGCCTTTTGTTTTCTCTGAGTGATAAGGCTCTGGGACATTTTTGGTTTTTGTCAAATTAGTGTAGCCGTGCTAACCATTTACATAGCAGCTGTAGGCTAAAAACTGAGCCTAATGCACTCTTATTATCCCCACGCTTGTGTGAGGATATAGATGTGTTTGTGTGCGTACAGGAGGAAGTGATGGAATATGGGCACACAGAAAGTGTGCCACACTTGTTTCCAACTGCACCAGAAATCCTTGCTTCCAACTGCACCAAACCCAGACTGTGTCTGAGCTAAGTCAAAGCGCAGCAAACAGAAAACAATCATCCAGTTTTCAATGTTGGAAATGGGAAAGCTGTTTTCCCAAAGAGCATTTTGTAGTGATGACACCAAATAACCTATGAGATATTAGGTTCCCCCTCCTTCCTCAATTTCACTCCCTCATTTTATCCTCCTTTTTTTTTTTTCTTTTTTTTTGTTTCCTCTGGGTGGCGGAGGTGGTTTCGCCATTCCAGCGGTTCTCCTTTTCTTTTTTCTTTTTTCTTTCTCTTTTTTTGGGCAAGGTCTCTCCTCAGACAGAAGTCTATTTCCAGGGTTTGTCTCAGTAATTTGTGGCCATTACATAAACAGTCAAGGATGCCCAGAGGAGTGAGAGAAAGGATACAACACACACCCAGACTAGCTAACCAATGTTGAAGAGCACAGAGGTGGCCATTTTGTCTTTCAAGTTGCAGATGATGAGCAGTGTTTCTCATCCATCAGTACTTTATATGTCTGTGTTAAGTATATATGTTTCTATTCAGATGATTTTAAACAGATACTTATTGGTGGCCTTGTTGTTTCATTTACTGTGCATCAGGAAGTTATTTACATACTATAAAAGTCCCCAGACTTCACTCAGATGGGATCTATTCCTCGCATAATAAAAACTTGGAATGTTATTTTTATGTGCACAACATGAGTAAAAATGCAGTTCCTGCTGAGAACTATTCTGATGAGAGTGATGTGATTTTACCCAAGAGGATTTCTGTAAAGCATATTTTTTCTCCCTCTTTCAATCGTCGTGCAATTAGTTGGAGACAATACACTGCATTTTAAATAATTTGTCAAATCAAAATAAGACACATTCATATATGTATATTATTATATTTTCGGCAAGTAGCAATTTACCCTTAAATTTCCTCAAACCGTACTCTCTATGGCTGAGGGAGTCAAAGATGTGGTCATTTTTTGAATAATTCCATCCAAGCAAATTATAATTACTTTGCGGTCTGTGTGTGCACATAAGAAAAAAAAAAAAAGGGCAGCAGCCTGACTTGTGCCTCAGAAAAAAAATGAGCGTCGTTCACCATAAACTATTTTTGAAATGGTGTGTCGGGGCGGTATGGGCTCAGGACGATTGTTTTTCTTTAAGAGTTGAGCAGCTCTTTGGTGGAGGGGTATTACCCGAGCTAAATTGTTCCCTCATGTTTTCCGCCAAGGTTCTGTGCCCACCACATTGACAGTTATAATTTGCAGAAATTGCACTGATTATCTGAATTAGCATACCTGACCAATGCCACATTAGTCTTATTTACAATACAAAGCTGTGGAGCTCTGAGGACGCATACTAAATATGACTTAACCCTTTGAAGAGGGGACTGGCGTCACAGGGCCAGAATGTCTTTCACATTGGTGATATCACAAAGAGCTCAAGGCCCTGCTCCATATGGAGCTGAAAGCCTGTGGAAAGCTCCTGGAAAAGGCAGCAGTGAATGTAAGGAGGAACCATATTGAAATCTTAACCATGTTTTCCCTTACTAGAAAGTTCTTTTCCTTTTTCCCTCTCCATATTTTTCACCTCTGCTCTTGTCCCTATCATGTTTTTCTCTCTTTTTTCATTGCTCCCCCCACCACCCCTCTTTATTTTCTTCTCCATTCTCCTCCATTCTTTTCCCTCCGCGATCCCTTCATACACCCCCCTGTCCATTGACTCTTAACCACAGATGGACAAAACAATGGGCCATGTCACACAGCATTAAGACAAACAATCCAGTGATGGGAGGAGGTTTGTGTGAAGCCGGAGCCACGGTAACCAGGCAATACGCTCACTGGGTCCAAGCAGCCACTAATCTCAGACAGCAATGATACAATTCACAGATGGACTTTGAAAGCAGGCTATATGCACACACTCACAACCACATGCAAAGAAAGAAAGCTGGAGTATTATGAGGTAGAGTTATCCACCTAGTCCTCGGAAGAACTAAAAAATAGTCTCCCACCAGTTCTCCCTTTTTCCTCACCCTCCTCTCTAATTCTTTAACCTCATCCATCAATAGGAGGTATGGAATTGATAGCAGCTATTGATTACCTATAGGCTAAGGCTAATCATTGCTAACCGAAGGAAGCTTTGCAGTAAGAGCAGCTGTCAGAGGCTTGTCATGAGTGTGTGTGTGTGTGTGTATGTGTGTGTGCATGTGTGTGTGTGAGACCCTCCGGGGTTTCAGTAGCAATAGCTGTTCCTCTCCATTGTTTACTTACAGCAGACTAATGGCCTAACAGCGAGGCAGCACATGTTAAAAAAAGAAACATTCAGGACAGCGCTTCTCTTTCCAGAATGAGGGAAATGTATGTTTTGTCTGCCCAAAGAAACACTGAGAGACAAGCCAAGTTTCACCTCCCCACCTATGTTAGCAAGACCCATCTCCCTCTCGCTTCTTTTCTTCATCTCCCTAATAGGAAATTTGAGCACACTGTGTGAGATTAAAGCAGAGAATCAATGCCTTGTGAGCAATCATTTCCAGACAAATCTCTTTCATCTTTTTTCTCCCCCCACCTTCTCTCGTTCGTTTTTTCTCCCACCTCCTAATGCTAACAGTAGGTCCTGTGTCATGACATCCCTTTTGCTTTTATCATGTCCTAATAATGCTCTGAAAATAGAGGGAGAGAAAGAGGAATGTGACAGAGAGCGAAAAGGGATGCTGGGGAAAAAAAAGAACAAGAAATGGATGGACTGATAAAAATCCATTGAATGAGCATGGATCTTGATTTGTGCTTTGATGTGGATGTCTTTGTGCAAATTAGACAAATATGCCGGCTGTTTTAGTCATCTTGAAGCTCTTCATAAGGTGCTGTCTCCCTTTACCTTTTTTTACGGATGGAAGAAATAAAGGAAAAACCTGAGTGACAAGTTCATTTAAGGGCATAAAAATATACATTTTGCCAAATTTAGGTGACTGAACAGAGACAAAGAGATGCAAAGATAAAGGTAGAGAATGGAAGAAGTAGCCTGTACAAAGTAGAAGACAGAAAGAAAATAAAAAAGAACACAAGATATATGGAGAAAAGATGATAGCTCGTCTGCTTGATTAGGCTTACAAGGTGCTTTGCCCATGATTGTGCACAGAGCTAATGGACAGGGATACACACACACACACACAAACACACACCTTGGCCAGGCTTTTGTTTCAAAAGCAGGTTAATGGAGAGTGAGGAAGAGGAGCATTGCAATTTTCTGCTCTTTAGGCACCAGAGAATTCTCTTCAGTGTAAGAGAGACCAGACTCTCGGCGTAATAGGCATTTTACACCCTCATCACCCCTTTGCACACGCACACAAACCTGGACACAAACTCACCAGATACATGTAGAGTGAAATAGGCATTCTGTGGTGTGTATTGCTGCTCCCCAGAGTGCCAGTAAGCGTTAGACATGCATAGAGTCGGCAATGAGACAATCAGCATGCTGAAATTGAAACCTTGTCTAGAGTCACGCAGGAGAGGAGGAAGATGAGTGGAGGGATGAAGGAGAGGAGGAGAGATTAGAACAGATGGCATGAGAGAGGGGAGATGCGAAGCAACAAGAGAGGAGAGACAGAGGGGGAGGAAATGGGAACTGATGTTTGTTTAATTGCCTCATAAGTGATGACACAGATAATTATGTCAAAAAAGGAGATGCTTCTCTTAGGCAGAGCCAATGAACAGCTGGATCTGTTTTGTTTGTGTGTGCTGTCTCTCCCTATAGCCCCATCAACTGTTGTCCCCTCCAGCCACATCAAGTATGGGACACCATTAAATCTTACTTATGGTTTGTGTCACATCAAATCATTCAGCTTAATTAACAGAAAAAAACACACTCAAAGCATACACACTCATCATTTGAAATCATTTTAATTACTTTTTAACATCCTGATTATTAATATCTCTGCTTCATATACCTGAGGATATGAAGATGAGTGTGTTCACCTAGATTTCCTTTGCTGTGTGTTTTCTCCAGGCGTGTGTTTCTGTGTGTGTAAGTGATGCTCCCTTGACTTCATATCTAATTGTCTTTTTTAATGACAATATTCTGCTGTGTGCCTGCTGTATGTAATGAGTCAGGGTGTGTCAAAGTGCAGGCCTGAGCTGTCCGCTTGAGTTAAGCTCTTCCTGTCTACTGTAGAAGCCTCCAGCGTACACACTCGAGCACACACTCAGAGACACAGTATCAATGTGGGAGTTCCTGTATCTGACATGAGATTAAGAGGGCCAAGTGGAGGAACGTCGAAGAGCTGCCCTGTTGCATTTGCACGAAGGAAAAAGGACCATCCTTGTCACACAGTCATGCACACACAATACACACATGCAAGCATCCTGTGCTGTAAGTGAGCAGTAACCTCCCTTGCATTATTCACAGTGGCCGAGTGATCGAAGCCTGGTTCAATAGCACTAAAGCGGCGCACGCTGGAGAGATTTGTCTTACAAAACCTTGACACACACACACAAGCGCACATATGCTCTCACAAACATTGATTTTTGGTGGTGGGAATCTCCTAGGCTTTGGACGAAAGACAGGGACGTAAGAGGGGCTTCCCCCGTCAGAGCAATCGTCTGACAAAACTCACACATACACACCACCACACTCTCTCACTCTGAAATGTACACACACACATGCAGGGCACAGGCAGAGGCTGCAAGGACATGTTTAATTCTCACAAAATGAGATTTGATGATAACGATGATGGCCAGTGCTAGGATTAATAAGAAAATGAAAGAAAAAGTTGCAGATGGGAGATGAATGATGTACTTCTTAGATGTGATGTGGTTTCATTTACTGTGAGATGAGCTGATGGTAAAATAAAAAGCACGAAAAAAGTCTAACTGATCATATTTCTTTTTTTGCTGACTCTCACGTTTTGCATTTTGCCATCAGGGGGCTTTTTGCAAGCAAGGCAGAAAAAAAAATCACGTATTGCCTGATATGTCATATCTTTATTCTACTGTGTGTGTGTGTGTGTGTGTGTGTATTTTTGCGCATGAATGTTCAAACTGAAGACTCGACTTGATTTAAATTGCAATTTTTTTCGAAAACATCAGTCACTTCACTCAGTTTTCCCTTTTTCTTTAGAGCGGCACAAGCAGCCTAAGACATACCACCCCCCTCTGGCTTTTTTTTGACATATTAACATGTATTGACAAGCCATCTCTTGCATGCCTGTAAACAGCAAGGCACAAACACACACTTATACACACCTCTGTCCCCTGAAGACATGTGATCAACCCGACTCGATCCCTTGTAATCATCTGGAGTTCTCTCCCACACCCACATATAACTCCGCTTCAATCCCGAGTAATGGTTTGGGGCAGGGGGCTGAAGTGTTGGGCTTCTTTCCCTTAGCCCCAGTGTCTTAAGCTGCCATTGATTAAATGTTAACTGATATACTCGGCCCTGGCAATCTTGTTAGAGCTGGAGCAGGCAGGCAGCTCGACAGACAGTTTAGGACCTGCACCCTCCTGATCAATAGCACAGATAAAGATTTCATCCATCAATGAGCTCCCAAAACAAAAGGTACCTGATACCTGATTAGGCCCACAGGGAGGGACACACACATACACACAAAAAAAAGATTTTGAACGTGTAAACATGCCTTCACATGGCCACATGGATGAAAGTGCACAAAGAGATGACATTCACGCTTGGATCACAAATAAATGCATAATTTAAAAATCTGTATGTGAGCTTGCACCCACAACAAGCGTAGACCTCACATCCACTCACAAACTCACATACATTCTTTTCACTCACTTATACTGTCCAGAATAATACCTCCAACCTAGCTCCATCTGAAGTCAATCAGATCCACACTTAATAGTGTAATTACAATAGATACACACACATGCACACACATACATATGTGCAGGCAAGTCTTTAGATAAGACAGCTCTGACTTTTCCCGGATGAAGGTTAATTATGCTCTGTTAGTCCACTTAAGTGTGTGTATTTGTTTGTCCATAAAGGTGTGTATGAATCTTTTCTCTGATGTGCATGTGCATTTGTGTGTGTTTGTGCCTATTCTCAAATGCATGTGCATTTAGATCTCATGTGCATGCCAAAGGCACCGCAAAATGGCTGAATCAATGTCTGGGCGACCACCACTGTTAAAGTGTATCAATAATGTTCCCCTATCTTCTTTCCCAGCTATTGTCACTGGGCAGTTAGAAAGTCCAAGCTGAGCCGCAATTAAGACTTAATTATAAATCAATATAAGAAGTCATTTGAATATTGATTTTTCTTTTTTCCTCAAATTGTTAACATATTCCACACCCTTTTTTTTTCATTGTTACAACTTCAAGGAGAATCAATACATCCCTTTACAGTCATCTGAGAAGTGCTGTGGCATAATTGGAGCCAAAAATTCACAACAGGATATCTCTGTGTAGCCTGATGCCTAAAGGGTGGTCAGGGGGTGAAAAATGTCACAGCCCCTTAAATTTTGATGGCTTTTCAAATAAAGCTAATGATGCTTTGTTACTTTCAAACAGTGATCACATTTTGGGTGACATTTGTTGTCACATCACTAAAATTAATTTCCATAATTTTCACAGCTGACATTTTGTTTGATACAATGTCGTATCAGAGGACGCTAAAAATGATATCAGTGCAGCCAGTAACCTGAATTTCATGTGATTAAATAATATCTTCATTGTTCTTTTTGTTTTTTCTTTTTTTTTTGCTCAGCCATTTTAAAGGGCTGTGAGATTTTCAAGTAGTGTGTCAGGGGCCGGGAGTCTAATGCATGGAAACATGGAGCTTTCTGTTTTCTGACGGCTAGCAGAGATAAGGTAGAGATATGGCTCTTGCACTGGCTCAAATCTAAAACAGATCCTGCTTGTTGGAAAGGCAGGAGGGGGGTGGGGGGTTAAGAAAGTGAAGGAAAGGAGAAGGGGGGAGAATGGGAGGGAAGGAGGTAGCAAGAAAAGGGAATATTGTCAATCCTCTAAGTGTCTAGCAGTGTGTCTCTTTCTTTCCCTCTTTCTCTCACTCTATCTCTCCCCCGCTCGCCTTCAGTAATCTGATTTATTTGAAGCATATGTGTGCTGCTCTGTCTTTGTCTGCTTCTATTAGGGCCAGTGGGGGCCCATATGACATTGTTTAGCCAGTAATGAAATGGACATTTTTTGCATGTTTTTGAGAAAGTCAGAGGAAAGCCAACACTCCTTATTTGTTACTGTCTGCAAATACCATCTCCAGGGCAGTCAATACCATCCCCAGGCCTTAAGTCTGTGTATTTGTGCATGTGTGTTTAAAGTGTGAGCATATGTGCCATGTATTACAGGTTCCATGTGGTTATTTTGGAGATGATTCTGAGCAACCAAATCTCAATCTCGGGTTGACTCAAAGATACTTCTTCTGTGGCAATACTGTTATATTAAAGAGTTTTTTCATTCTCTCTAATCTCGAGACATAATAAGACCATGATGACACATTCATTTTTATAGCACATGTTTCTGTGGCAATGGACATGTCCCATATGAAATTGAGTGCTAATGAAAGCTATGTGGTGCTATGAGGGTCTTTTTCTTTGTCATATGTCTTTATTCTTAGTTCACAATAAAATTCTGGGACCTTGGTTATGCAACTTATGTAAGAAGCATTTTGAAAAACATATAGCTCAGTTGCATCTGAATGTTTATTGAAACATTTAATACAGATTGTAAATCAGCTGAGAAAAGTTACTACGTTAGGCAATCATTTCATAACTGTATTTTCATCTGTCCTTTATATATTGTCATATCGTTCTTTGTTTTCGATCCAAGGTTACATTTTTGTTTTTGACGGCCCTTAAAGCAGATGGGTTTTAGCTGCTAAAAACCGGACAGTAGCCCAATAGGATAAAGATCTGTTTTTAAGCATTATCCATTTGGCCACTGCCCGTCACAGGCCTATTTTAAGCATAGACACACATACACACAACCATTCTCTCAAACCATGGCAGTCATTATATTAGATTCCCTGTTTTCAGGCCTCGTATTAGTTCCCGGAAAATAAATAAACCTTGAATGCATGAAAAGGACCAGTCTGGTCAATTCGAAACTATATCTATCCTGCTCGTATCTTTGTTTACCGGTGTAGTGATGGATGGAGAGATAGAGGGATAAATGAAGGCGCAGAGGAGCAGATAGGATAGGTATATGGATGGATAGCTGTGTGAAAAGATAGAAAAATAGATGGACAGATAGATAGGTGGATAGATAAATGGATAGATAGATAGACAGATGAATGAGGCAGGGAGATCTTGTTGGGCTGATAGAGTTGAGCAGGTATGCCGAGAAACAGCTGCTTTCTTCATTAGGTTCATCTATTGATCTCGGACCCTTGTTGTGTGTGCGTGTACGTGTGTGTGTGTGTGTGTGTGTGTGTGTGTGTTTGAGAGAGAGGAGAAAGACAGGAGCCTCTGTAGATAAGTGCTGGTAATAGAACAGAATGAATTCTTATCACAGAGATGGGAAGGCCATTAACCCTCAGCTCCTAGTTCTCTCTCTCTCTCTCTCTCCCTGTCACTGTCTGGTTCAACTCCCTTTCTCTCTTTCTGTTTCTCTCTCCCTCCATCCACCGGTCTGGACCTGACAGGGTCACGTTGCCAACTGTTTGTGATATTTCCACTATGTGTGTGACTCCCAAAGAGAATGTGCGTGTATGTATGTGTACATGTGTGTGTTTTTCAGCTGCCATTGTGCAGACTGACCCATCGGCCAGATGTTTATAATCAGGAGCTGGATAAATATTGGACCGAAGAATCATGAAAGACCAAGAAAAACAGAGAATAGAGAATAACATGGGAGGAGATGAAACAGAGGAGAGGAATCTTCGTTTCAAATTATTCTTAAATCCCTCAGTAAGCTTGCCGTGCCGCCTCCTCAATTCAACTACTCAGCCTAAGGTGATTCTAACAGCCGAAATGCAATATGGTTGTTGTGTAAGATGCAGGTGTTTGTGTGTGTGTGCACATGTTTTGAGGTGTACAGTAGTTCTGCTAACCTATTGTATAAAGCCAGGTGTTGCTGCAGTTTTTTTTCACAACTGAACCTTTTGAAGCTGTATTTTTGCCCTGTGAAAACCTTTTGTATTTGCCATTAAAGAATCATTAACATCACTGTGCCAACACCCTCACCCCCCTTCTCTACACACACACACACACACACACACATACATACAGTGCCCACAGCACTGAAAATGAAACCCCTCTTAACACGAAACAACAGTTTCTTTCTGCGTAGCAAGCAAGACATGCAAGCCTTTAATCTTGGCTATGTTTATTCATATGATTTTCTAACCCCCCCCCCCCCCAAACTCTTTTTTTTCCAAAAGAGTAATAGGTGTTTTGTTAGTCGCCTGCAAGACAGTGGAGCGGGCAATTTGAGCAAAAGAAAATACAATGAAGTGTCTCAGGAAGTTGTAATTGACAACAACAAAGCAAATTTGGAGCTGATACAAGCTTTTTTTTTTCTTTTTCTTTTTACACAAAAGTAATTTTTTCTAGCTTATTCTGTCAGTTCAACTTATTGACATTCACACCAGGAGCACATTAAATGTGACAATCCTATTGTCTCTCTTTCAGAGTCGATCTGAAACAATAGACATTTTTTGCTGTTGTAATAAGTTCTCATGTGTTTTTAACAATAAATGGCTGAGTGTGGGTGGATGTGATAGTGCAGATGGAAACACGTGTGTTTGCTAGCGCTGGTGTGTTTACATGTTAGCATGTGGGCTGTGGACTTTAGTGCATGAAATACAGTGAAAGCTGTGTGGGAGTAAATGTGTGTTGTGTGCAGAGGGTTTCATCGGTTGATGTGTGTGTGTGAGTTATTCCCAGGCCCTGTGCAGGAGCTGTAGACCCTCTCCACTGGGTTGATGTTTAGTGTTTTAGACATGCTACATTAACAACATCTGGTTAAGATCTAAATGCTTGTTAAACGCGCTGAAATTCGGGGGGAAAGGTACATGGAGAACGAGGGGAAAGAAGGGGGATAAAGAGGGAGAGTAGGGTAAATAAAGATTTGAGGGTGAGAGAATGAGAGGGAGGGAGATCAGTAAGTCTGTAAGGTTATTACTCTGGCAGTATTACCACTGGCCCTTGACTGTGTATGTGCGTGCGCATGACTGTGACTGTGTGGGATGGTGTAATGTTTCAAAGCTTTCCCCTTAAAACCTAGAGGCCAAACTAGAGCCACGCGCGTGGCGCAGGAATGTGACATCACAGGGCCCCTGCTGCTCGCATACACACACACACACACACACACACACCGTCTCACAAGGGACGTGACCGGTGTTGTAAGAAGTGATCAGCATCAACATCATTCCTAACTTGGAAAGACATGGCAGTGAGGGGTGTTGCGCAAAACGTTAAGGGTGCATTACTACCACAGATGCGCTGCACGCAGAGCTTCTAGTCAGTATTATTATTTTTAGACAGATAACACACTTCCAATGTTGTAGTCAGAGCTGTACAGTAACAGTTTCTCCCTGTTTGTTACAGCCTTTATCTTCTGTTTCTTAATATATTTTCTTTGGCAGCAATTACAGTTTTAGTTGATGCTCCACTTTCATGGTGTCTGTGATTTAAGATAAACAAAATGTTGAGGAGGAGATTTTCTTTTTACTCCTTTACCCCTTTAATGAGCACCATCTTAGCCCTAAGGAAGCAAATTAGAGGCAGCTCAGCCCAGCTAATGAATTCAGCCATTTTGGAGCTTCTGCGTCCAGTCTCCTAGCGTGGCCTTGCTCTGCAGTTGTGTGCCGTATGACTGAGTCCTCCACCGGGCACATAATGACCCGGCATGGCGGTTATGTGTCCTTAGGGGGAGACGGGAGGGGGAGTGAGTGGTCTCAGAGCAGGTCATTATACAGCTAGAGGGCACACACATGCACACATACACACACAAACACACAGTGCTGACACTTTCAATACATTCTTCATTGCCGCCATCTCCCATATGTCTATTAGTCTATTTCTCTCTTTTCAAACATTTCTGTTCAATATATCTTTTGCTGAGTCAGGCTTTGTATATAGATTTGAAAGTATTTTGGTAAATTTTTTCCCCCAACTCGTTTAAGTCATTTGACCAAAATGTGAACATTTTTAAGGAACTGTTTCAGAACATCTCACATGTATTTAAGCACCACTCAAACATAGTGTGGTTGAGAATTTCTGAAATGTCATACTGGACATTCATCCAAGATCCTAATTGGTCACATTGACTTACAATTAATAGTTAAATTCAAAACTAAACTGATTTGCCTGTAACTCTGATCAAGAGTCACTTAATTATTCTTATTTTTTAAAGGTTAAATATAGGCTTGTGTCAGTTGCAGGGTAATCAAACCCAGGGTCTGTGGTTAGCTCAAGCCCACTGGCCGGCTTTAATGTTCCAACTGACCCACATCAAAGAGAGTCCCACCAGGCTGCCAAAATCACACACCCTCCACAGCCTGCCCGGATCACTCTGTCTGTACAAGTGTGTATGTATATGTGTGTGCTCACGTTTAGAGGCAGAGGAAGGTGACTTCGAAAGTTTTCCTCTGTGTGTCCTCTGGTAGCGATTAAGTTGATGGCTAAGAGTCCCTCCTGCAGAACCCTTTCACACACATTTATATACGCACGCACTTGCACATGACATCTCACATGCAAACACATGCAGTCACTGTCTCACTTACTTGATCAATGGTACGCATCCACACAAACAAAGCAAAATGTGTGCACACACTTACATACGCACAAATGCAATGGCTTACTGTCAGGGTCAGTCAGAGGGCAGACGCTGAGGTGATGTATGGAGAGGGCTCGTCTGGGAATGTCCTCAGTGTGGAAACACATTCCCTGTATGCATACACACACACATACACACAGACACTACAGATATCACTGACTAGAAAGAGAAAAGAGTGGAAAAAACGCTGATGAAGCCCAGATGATCACCCCTCCTTTTCTTTCTTTTTCCTTTTCTTCACCCACTCTTCCCTCGTGTTGTTCCTTCTTTCTGTTCATTGTCCTATCATTTCTCTTGTCCTTTCTTGCTACAGGTAGACTGCCACCTAGAGGTTACTTAAAATGGTTTAGTACACAGACTGCAGTTTTTACCACTTTCCCTGCTCTATAGTATTCTCTTCTCATTGACATTCTACTTAACAAAACTGAGCTCTGATTTGCACTTTAACAGAATAATATACATATGCTAATCTTTTCTTGTAAGCATCACATCGTATTAAGTTTACAAGAAAAAGTGTTGTCAGGCTGATTTAGTATGCATCCATATTTTAGTGACAAAAATTCTATGAATTTACATATTTTTATGATATATAAATATGATAAACTACAGTGTGTTTTTATAGTTATATTATTATACAAACATAAACCTGTTCACCTAATCTGGTATATTAACTGAAAATACTGAATATTACTTTTTTCCAAGTCAATAAAACAATAATGTTTTTTACATATAAATGCATATATTAGTTCTTATATTTGTGCGTGTGTGTGTGTATATATATATATATTTATATACACTACATTTATAGTATTGTGCCTACCTTGCAGTATGTGGGACTACAAGAGCTGAGATTTTGGTCTCTGTATTTCTGTTTTTACGCTGCTCCCTCCTCTTCTTCTTTCACGCTTCTGTGAAACATGCCGTTCGATATGTGCCATTTGCCTTCGAACAAAATCATGTCTAGAGAAAACATAAACCAGTGATGAAGGACTTTCAGACCCACGACACACCCAACAATTACACCTACTCACACACACACACACACATGCAATCACATGTACACACAAGCAGTATCCCTCCTGTCTCTCCCTCTCTATGAAAGGTAAGGTGAATTAAAATACGAAGATGGACGCTGCAGCACCAGCAGTGAAAATTGCAATTTCTGCAGCCTGGGCTCTCTCGGCTGACAGGAGATATTTCATCTCCGTTGTCACCCATGTATTAATAAAACATCAGGAGCAGAGTGCAGTCCCAGACTCTTTCACACCTAAACACATACCCACGTGCATGTGTGCACACATAGACTGTGTGTACACATGTGTAAAATGTGCACAGCATACCTGTCTGTTAAATCATCACAATACACCTGAATGCAGACACACACAAACACAGTAGCACTGTGTCACATCCCAGCATCTGTCTTGTAAGTTTCATGCTTTTTATAATGTCCACTAATGTGTTGTTGCATGAAGCAATGGCACCAGAGCTCAGTCTGTGTGTCTTTCTGTGTGTGTTCACACCAAGTGGTATGCGAAGGGTTAATCATATCATGTTTCTAAAGGGGGGTTCGCAGACCCCTTTTCCACATCATACAATCGCCAAAGTGATTGTATGCAAATGCAAGCTGACCTCAGTGTAGCCTATTCTGGATTTCTGTGAATATGAGTCTGTGTGAGTGCTATGTGTGGGTGTGTGTGCGCATTGTAAAAAATGGTTATTAAGGCAGTGCAGGATTGATGAGCACAGCTTTTTTAAACAGACACACACACATGCACAGGGACACATACCAGTTTCATTCTCGATCAGAGTGAGGGGCTTGTGGTGAGGGAGACCCCCCCTCACATACCCCCACCCCCACACCCTATCCTATTTAAAAGACATGAAATTTTTAACGGTTTCTGTGTGTGTTTGTGTGTATGTATGTCATTGAAAATTATATTGTGTGTTTATGATTTGATGCCTGTTTGCAAGTGTTTCACTTTGATTTTGCATTGCTGTTTTACTCCTGAGATGGAGGCAGTATATGTACATGCATATGTGTGTGTGTATATATATATATATATATATATAGATATATGTTTGTGTGTGTGTGTGTGTGTGTGTGTGTGCGTGCCTGGTTATCTGGCCTCTCTCAGACTGCTCAAAATTCATTACAAAGTGACATCAGCCCAGCCGGAGACAAATGATGGCTGGATGAAAGGGAGCGCTGGGGCTCGGCTAGGATTAGTGTTAGCTTGTGCTGGCGACACATATATACACACACATACACACATACACACACATGCACACTTTAATCCACTGGCAGAACACTGCAGATACACAGAATTATCAAACAAGGGGCTGAACTCTCAGAGATGGGCAGGCTAATCTGCTAATAGTACAGAGCTGCACATGTGTGTTGGTCTGTGCGTGTGTGTGCGTGCACACATTTTTTCTTTTTTTTTTACTGAGGTATACAGAAATACATTGACACATTATCTATGTAGTTTAAAAAAAAGCTTATTTTAAAATAATTTATTCTAGGTGATTAAAAAATTGGTTATAAACTGCTTTATGAATAAATTTATCCTGCTCACAACATAACTGCACCATATCTATAATCTTATCACCAAAAATGATTTCTTTATCAGCGCCTCTTCTGTTGCTATCAAACGCTGTTTTTTAAAGTGCATCATGGGTGATGAAGTCTTTCTATCTGTGTGTATTTTCAGACGAGGCTGCTGAGGACAGTGAAAGACCTCCTCGCTCCTCTTCCAGGCCTGGGCTCAACCTGACCGACCGAGACTTGACTGAGAGCAGGAGAACTGAACGTAAGTGCACACGCACTGTAAACACACACAAACATACAAAGCATATATAAACCATAGTACTCTTTTCTTTTCTAAGTTATCCTTCATCAGCGTCTCCTACAGATAAGATTCAAACGTGTGTGTAACATGTGAATGTTGCTTACTAGCCTCCATGTGACCTGCTTTAATCGTTTCCATCTGACAGAAAAGTGAAAAAGAGAGACAAGGAGAGAAAGAAATAAGGAGAGAGAAAAATGGAGAGAAAGAGAGAGGGATAAGTTGAGTGTTGTGGATATTACCAGGCAATGTCCAGGCCCCAGAATATTTTTTAATCAAATCAGTTTGCGTGCTTGTAATTTATAAGCGCCTTGCATTAATCTTTTCTCGTTCTTGTGCCCTCTCCGATGACATATTAATTTTTCATAAGCGCAGGATTAGATGGGGGGGCTGTGTATATGTTTTTCTAATATTGCGCTGCATCCCTGCAACCCTTAAATTAGTTTTTTTTTTCTCCAGAATCCTCCCTGCATTTTTCTTTCTCTCCCATTTTTTCCTGGCTCAATCCATCCCTTAATTGTTGTCCAATCTGTGACCCTATCGCAGGCATTACCTCGGATAGAAAAATGGCACGAGATGGGAAGGGCAAAGAAGAAACGTTTTATTCATTTGTACAAATGGCAATGTTGTGAGCAGGGAGAGGCGACGATCTATAAAATGGGACTTGGTGTTTTTATTTTGGGCGAGGTATGGAGCACATAATGCCTCTGCTGCGAGGCTGTGGTCAGGATAGTCCTGGCTTTGTTAGATTTGATTTGCCCAAATAAGAATTCATATGGTTTTCTTATGTATGAGATGGAAATCCATGGCTGAGAATGAATATTGCATGGGGCGTCTCCACACCTTTTTTTTTCTTTTCCTCTCATTGCATGGGGTTCTCATTCATTCTCCCTCTACTAATGTCTCTCCTCCTGTTCCCCTCTTACCCCCACCACAACTCAGACACGCACACACACCTTCCAACTCCCGCCCTCCACATGCTCTATCCATCTGAAGCTCCCGCTCCACCTCCTCTTCCTAGCATGCCATACCTAGCACCATAATGTGAGGCTCAATGAGGCAGAAGGAGAGCTGAGTGAGGCTGGGGCCTATTAGTTTAGCTAGTCATCTATCTTTCAGCTCTATCTCTCTGACAGGCCCGTCTGACGGACTGGCGGAGAACCACCATCCATGCATTCACCGCTGCATATTACCGCCAGCGTCATTTAACACCAGCGAACACATGCAAAACGACAAAGCGACATAAAGTCCAGGTCCCTCCCACTTTACAGCATTTTTCTCACTGTAAACACTTGCTCCTGTGTGTCATTTAAGTGTGGTGAATTCTATTAAATAAGCAGGAATGTATGCCCTATTTTTTTTTATTTTTTATTTTTTGTAAATTCTTGGCAAAATCACCTTGGGATCAGGTGCTGGTTTGTCTAGGTTTGTCAGATCTTATTTAGCATTTGGATTAAAGCTGGGTTCAGAAAGTCAAATCCCAGAAAATGCAAAAGGGGATCCCTGTGTGTCAGCATGTTTATTTTCCCTTTATTTAAAATAGGCATCTTCTCCATCAGCCCCAAATCTCAGGCAAGCTTGAAATGTTGGGGTGTGTGTGTGTACTTATGTGCGTGTGTGTCCATATGGAGATGTCTAGGGAAGGGATTACTGTGTGACCAAGTGAGCAGTGTGTTTGTGCACTTCATCTCCAAGACCAAGATCCTTTAAACAAAGAGGGGTAGACAGATATAGAGAGAAAGAGATAGATGGAGAGAATGAGAAAGAGATGGAAGAGGGAGGGTCTAGGAGAGAAAGAGAGAGCTGTTTTTCCTTCATTTACATTGTCTTTTTTTAATCCGATGTCACTTTAGATTAATTATAATCCATGTTACATTTTTCATGCAAATGCCCTTGATGTGGATTACTTCCAGATAGCTTTGTGCTGTGTGTGTAGATGGCACATGTCCCCACTATAGCTCAGGGGCCTACTTCTTATAAATAACCAACTAAACAAAGGCCCTGGCATAGAAATGAGCCTGTCAGGCTGCCTAAGGAAATTAGAGATATCTACCTGCTTTAAATTAGCAAACAAATTACTCATCATTCCTAGAGTCGAATGCTATGTATTAGTTTTGTGTACAATTTTGAATTCTGAAGAGCCAAACAAAATGTAATTATATGGAATCAAAATCTTACAATAAATATTCCACATTAGCTTGTTTATATTCAGAATATTTTCAGTTTTTATGTGCATTCATCTTGCAAATTTGGCAAACTTTTCTGTCTGTCTAAGATGAGATTAAAATATATTAAAGATATTTGCATGTTTAATTACAAGCCTGCAGCAGTTCCTTTGTACATGAGTTTTCTGTGTAATGACAGCATGTTGAATGTCTCAGACGATTTGTCAAATGTGACAAGGCCATGCTCATATTTGTCTCTTATTAGAACACAAGGTGGAGATGGAAGGAACAGCAAGGCTAGTCACTAAAAACGCAAACTACACAAGACAGCTGCTTTTCAAGAGACTTTATTTTCCTCTCCTTTATCTCCAACTGCCCATGTCTCTGCCTCTCTTTAGTTCACTCTTTCCTTGTCTATCTCTTTGTATACTTCCCTCCGGCTAGATCTGGGCCTGCTGAGTGCTTCAGTGGGAGTTTGAGGTTCAGAGTGTGTTGCTGTAATGTTATCAGGTGACCGGAGGTCAGCCTAATGCGTAACCCCAGAGCAGTAGGCCAGTAAATCATGCTGGTCGGCCCTCCCTGGCCCGCTTTAGCCAGCTCTCCCTACTAGATTTACTGCTCTGTAACGCTAGCCAGTCTGCCAGGGCTCAGGACAGCTAAATTGAATACTAAATCCAAACCACCCAGCCCCCTACACTTTATGTTTGTAGGGCTTTTTGTATTTTCATACCATGAAAAGAAATGCATGGATTCAACTATGGTATTGTTTTGCTTAGAAAATAATAAAGAGGAAAAATGATTATAGCAGCTACAGTTTAATTGTTGTGAAATCTTGTTTTAAGATTTCATCTCAGGAGCATTTACAGAGATATGAGGATTCAATGATATGCTTGCTTATGTAAAAGTCTAATTTGATTGGTTTAGTTTGCACAGTCTTACCCTTTCTGATGCAAAAGGGCAGATTCTAAAATAGCATTATGGGTCTGATTCCTCCTGCTTTTTGATGATTGAGAGAGAAACACAGCGACGCTGAGTTACAGGTTCTGTGGTCCATCCTTATCATTTCTTTGTTCTTCGCTTTGTATTCTTCTCAGAGACTCTCCTGTCTTTTTCTCTATTGTTTTGTGCGTTGAGTGGCTACTTGTGTGTATGCAAGTGTGTGTATATGTGGCTCTATAAACACCATTGACAGTTGCAAATAAAGATGGGTGGCATGTGCACCACTCTCTCCCCCCTTGCAATGCAAAAGGGCTTGAGTGTCATAAATCACCTTTTGATTTATCTAATCAAGCAAGGTCCTGCTCCATGCAGACATTTGTCATTGGTGAAGTTGGAAGAAGGGTGTGTGTGTGTGTGTGTGTGTAAAGGGAGGGGGGGGTCAGTTTTAGGTTTATTCTTCCCGTCCATGTTAGTGGAAGGAGGGATGGTCGGAAGGTGGAAAAGGAGGGGAATGGACAGGGAAGAGTAGGTTGGGGGAGAGAGGACAGTCATCAAGTATGGGGTTTCCTTTGGAGACAAAAGAAAATGAAAGGAGAGTCTCCTGCCTCCGTGCTATTCTCAATCACACTCTTTTCCATTATTTTTCTAGAATGGTTTTAGCTATCCGGGCACTTTGGAGGGCAAAAATATGAAGTAGGGTTAAAAAAAAAAAAAAAAAAACAAAGGCAGAGAAATTTATTTTATTTTTCTTTCATGAATTACCAAGAAATGTTTGAGTTGTGTCTTCCAATATATATATATATATATATATATATATATATATATATATTTGTTTGTGCGTTTTTTTTTACATGTGATTATATCCTTGGAAGATAGTCTACTACAGCATGAATATATTTCTATGCCTGAAAACATTTTTAATATTCGCTATCAGGATATGTCATTCAGAGCTCCTAAATGGCTATACCGAGAGCTGCTCTTTCAACATTCAGGGTTAACCAACTGTTTTTCTTCATTTGAGTTATATAAGTGTTGAAGAAAGCACTGGGTCAAAGACAAATTTAAACCAGAAGGACAGATCTGCATGTTGCAAACACACATACACACAAACGTACACACACACGTTACACAAACATACATTTACATTCAACATGACAGTAATCAATGGTGATGTGTGGGCCCTTTCCCCTGCCACATTGTAAATGTGTTTGCAGGCTCTTGTCCGACAATCGCCTCATCTCCTTTCTCAGGGATGTAATTTAGTTGCAAATTGACTGGAAGACGGAGGCAAAAATTGAAAGTTGAAATTAGAAATGGTTATAATAAATATGGGAGGCGGGATGCAGGCTTTGGAAAGGTCAGGTGATGTGACGGGTGCTTCCAGCCTGGGCCAATCTGACCAATGGAGTGTCAGAGGCCTAACATGAGGCACGTATACACACACATATTTTTGCACATATATATACACACATACGCAAGCCCTGCAGGGGCCATCACAAGCAGTGGAAGACGAGATTACCTCGCTCTTCTGAGCTGCAGAGCAATTCTCGGATGTTCTTGGAAATTCACATTGTGCCCTTGTGTTTTTTTCCCTCCCCTCTTTCTCTCTTTCTTCCTTTCTTCCCTCCCTCCCTCTCTCTTGTCACTTTCCTTGACAGGCCAATATTTCAGGCTCCAGATATAGGGGATTACAAATAAAATAAGTGGAACGCCTACTTAATGCAACAGAATTAAAATGCATGAACGGGCCAGAGGAATTGATATGCACCCAATACAAACACGAGCCTCAGAATAATATGAAATACAAAATGTTTTTTTTTTCAACCCCCTCCCCCCTCCATGTATCAGTGCTTTGATTTCCCTTTTTTTTCCATTTGTGCATCTAGCGTGAAGCGTTGATTCGCAAGACTGAGGCTCACATATTGCCTTGAGTGACCAGACGTGGGAGGGGACGCAAGAGAGAGAGGAAGGGGTGGCTTAGGGAGAGAAGGAGGAAGAAACCAAAGAGGGAGGGAAGAAGGGAGGGAAAGTTGCTGTTTCTGTGTCTTTGTGTTGTGCAGAGTGGGTAAATTGCAGTGGCAGAATATAGCAGGGCCTCCACGGCTTGTATCTTAGGATGAGGCTAATGAAAGATTTATCAGTGGCTGCAGCATTCACTAAATACAACCAGAAGCTGATCTCTCCACACTGAGCCCTGCTGTTAACGTCTCACACACACGCTTCCAAGCACACATACAAATAGACATACACAAAGAGGACTGCTACTGTACCACCAGCCGTGACCAAGCCCCGAAAATTTTGCATCTTATACAGACACAGGAGTTGTCGAGGCAGCTGGGGAAATGCATATGAACTAATGAAGTGTATAATATTACCATAACATTTAATGTATGTCGTGCTGTGATAATGAGCCGGCCTGAGTTTTTCCCATTTTACATGTCCTTAGGGCAAAACCACATCCCTGTATATGAATGTGAATTATACTGTTCATGCTCGTATCCATTCTGATGTTGTGTGGTGTCAAATAATTTTTTCACCTATATCATTTGTTATAGGTATTAAATGATTTGGTGAACTTGTTTATGTTAATCAAATCATTATCTAATACATCCTCAAAATGTCACAGTTTAAATTTAGTCTCTCAAATTAAACAATTAAATGAATTATTTGGGCATTGATCTTTTTATTTTTATTTTGTAGCTCATATTTTTTTAATTATCAGTGGAAAAGCTTTATAATAAAAGAATTATGATAAAAAAAATTTTAATGCAACTTTAAATTACTCAAATTCTGATTTTTAATTTGAATGTTTTACATTCTCTGTGTCCTAGGTATGAATGCCATATCCAAAGACGTTACTGGACTGAATGCTATGGTTAAACATTCCCTCCTGCCAGATCGGCAAATTGAAAGTCCACCCAAAAGGCCAAAGTCTGCAGAGGGGAAGACCTCAGCAAATGACCAGGTAAAGGTTTGCAGATAATCAAATAAAAACTTACAGTTATTAAGGTGTTTTGATGTGCCTTTAATAGTGTTAGCAGTGGTAAAGGTTGACCACAATTGTTTTTTTCCCCTCTCCTTGATCAAAATATTCTGTGGTATGCGGTGTTTATATTTGTTTGGGGTGGGGATCTATCTTTGTGCTCCAAATACCTGCTGGAATTCAGATGTCTTTGGATGTGAGAGTTAATAACTAATGAAGCAGGTTCATGAGCACTAATCAAATCTAATCTTCACTGTCACTATAGGATGAACTAATGGGAAGATACTTAACTATAAGAAGCAGAAATGCTAGGCCAAGCATTTACCAATTGCTGGCGCCAGCTTTCATTCAAAGGGTTAAACACATCCTACCATTCCCTCCCTGACAGAGCTTTTTAGCATCAAGCACAATAGGCCAGCCTTTGTATTCTTAAGTGGAATACCAGCACTAGCCTTAGGCCTCCCTTCCCTGCTTCTTTCCCCCTTTTTGCATCTCTTTAAATTATATGTGTTTTTAAATTAGATTATGAAGTATTAGCTCGTCTGGTTCTGGGCCCTGTGAGGAGGCAGGACTTAGTCATTTCAGAAATGGATTCTATTAAAACAGGTGGTAGGGAGGCAGCTATGCTTCAAGTACTTCCTGTAATGAGGGCAAGACATAGCTTGGGAGAGTACACACCTTTGTCATCTGTAATCTCCTGATTAGAAATTCCAGCCAATCATGTTTTCTACTTATAAAATTGCATGAGTTGAGAGACTTAAGTGAATTACCTGAAACATGGTTGATCTATGTTTTGTGTGTTGATGTGGGCTTCTGATTTGGAGGGGAGAGGTGAATGTGTCAGGATAAAATAAATGGATAGTGAAGAATATAATAAATTAAAAATTACTTTTCAGATATAGGGTTAGGTTATAGGGTTCATGTATGCCTTGAAAAAAGTGTTGATATTACCAGGGCGTTGCCTGACCAGTGATTTTAAAAGTTTTTTTTATCCACTTACACCAAGACATCTTGTATATTTTCTTGATTTTCAGGTTCAGCAATGTCCATATTGCAACTACAGCAGTAAAGATGCCAACCGCATGCAGCTCCATGTGATGTCCCAGCATTCCATGCAGCCTGTGATCCGTTGCCCTCTATGCCAGGATGTTCTAAGCAACAAGATTCACTTACAACTACATCTCACACACCTTCACAGCGTGGCTCCTGACTGCGTGGAAAAGCTGATTTTGACTGTATGTACAAGTGAAAAGATTTTTGTAAAATGTACATGTCAGAAAAAATATGTTTTACAGTTTAGCAAGAAAGAAATGACATTTTTAAAAGAAAGTTGTTTTTTTTTTTTTTAAAGAATTTTCTAATCCTTTATTTTGTCTTCTGTGAAGTTTTATGAAGAGAATATTATAAAAACTTTCCTCATGCATTTGTTTTCCCTTTGACATAGCGCTATAAACTCTTTTTTATATAATCTGATGTCATTATTTTAAACTGATATACTGATGAAAATATTTTGTTGGTTTTGATAGGTTGTTGGACCTGATACAGCCACACCAAATAATGCCATGCATCCACAAACTGGACAAGATAAAAGTCTGTCTTTAATTGATTCCTCTACTTCTCTTAACGACGGGTCAGGAAAGTCTCAAGGTGAGCAGAATAAAGTACTTGATTTATTTTCCTAATCTATTAATGTAATAAAATTAACCTAGAAATTATGCAACTAAATGCATAATTTCTAGATGACAAAATAAGAAAAATTGAATACCATCTCAAATAGTTATTTTCTTCTTGTAGGAAACATCTTAAAGGATGAGCTGATCAGTCAAGATAAGAATGAATTAGACCTCCAGGGGGAGGAACTCAAGCCCCCAAAGGAGGCCTCAGAGGCCCCAGACTGGAAGAGGACCACTGGGTTAGGACATGATAGCAAGTCCCCTGATATTCTACAAGACCACCTGAGTGAGCTCCAAAGACTACAACAGCAACAACAGCAGCTCTCAGTGTCTGATCGTCATGTCTACAAATATCGCTGCAACCACTGCAGTCTGGCCTTCAAGACAATGCAGAAGCTTCAGATACATTCACAGTATCATGCCATCAGAGCAGCCACTATGTGCAGCCTTTGCCAACGTAGCTTCAGGACATTCCTGGCCCTCAGGAAGCATTTGGAAAATGGACATCCTGAACTTAGTGAGGCTGAGGTGCAGCAGCTCATAGGAAATCTTCCACTGAATGGAGATATCACTGAGAGTGAAGCCAGGGCCTTGGAGGAAGCTCAGGCTTTTGAACACGACTTGGACAAAGATGATGAAATGGACCAGGAAGAGAAGCCCAGTCCTACAGGAAGTGACAGCAGCTCTCTGCTGGATGACATGGGTGCAGAACCAAAACGGACCCTGCCATTTAGAAAAGGGCCCAACTTCACAATGGAGAAATTCTTGGACCCTTCTCGACCTTATAAGTGCACAGTATGTAAGGAATCCTTCACCCAGAAGAACATCCTACTAGTCCACTATAATTCAGTTTCACATTTGCATAAGTTGAAGAAGGTCCTTCAAGAAGCATCAAGCCCAGTTCCACAAGAGACAACCAACAGCATTGACAACAAACCATTCAAATGCAACATATGCAATGTTGCCTACAGCCAAAGCTCAACACTTGAAATTCACATGAGGTCAGTACTCCATCAGACCAAAGCAAGAACAGCCAAAACTGACATGAGCAGCAGCAGCAGTACTACTGGCACCAGTGGTCCAGCACCTGCAAAAAGTCCAAGCCCAAGTGCACAAGGAAATCCTAACTCAGACACTGCTAGAAGTGGCACACCCTCTTCTAACAAAGAAAACACTGTGGAACCCAAAGAACCCAACAACAGCAACACAAATAAAACCACAACTAATGACAATGTTTCAGCACAGGCAAGTAGCCATCAGTCAGCACAGTCCTCAGCCCAGCTGCAGCTCCAGCTTCAGCATGAGCTCCAGCAACAGGCTGCTTTCTTCCAGCCTCAGTTCCTCAATCCAGCTTTCTTTCCCCATTTTCCAATGACCCCAGAGGCACTGCTGCAGTTTCAACAGCCTCAGTTCCTCTTCCCTTTCTACATTCCAGGAGCAGAGTTTAATTTAAGCCCAGAACTTGCACTGCACTCAGCAGCAGCTTTTGGAATGCCTGGCCTCACAGGATCATTCCTAGAGGACCTGAAACAACAGATGCAACAGCAGCACCAGTTACAGCAGGTTCAGGCCCAGCAACAGGCTCAGCAACAACAACAGCAGCAGGCCTCTCAGTCACAATCACAAATCCAGCAACAGAAAAATCAGCAAATGCAGAACCACAAGCCCAAAATAGAGTCTAACACTGTGTCAGATATACAGATGTCAAGAGAGGCAGAGGACCATCTAGAAAAGCAAGAAAGTAGAGGAAAGATGGAAAATGCAGGGGATGTCATAAATGATGGAGGAAAAGATAACAAAGACTCAAAAAAGTCAACATTCCCAGAGCCATTGATTCCCCCTCCACGTATCGTGTCAGGTGCAAGGGGTAATGCAGCCAAAGCTTTGTTAGAAAACTTTGGATTTGAGCTTGTCATCCAGTACAATGAAAACAGACAAAAAAATCAAAAGAAAAACAAAGATGGAGTTGAACAAGTGGATTTGAATACTGATAAGCTTGAATGTGGGATGTGTGGAAAGCTATTCTCCAATATGCTTATTCTAAAAAGCCACCAGGAACATGTGCACAGTCAATTTTTCCCATATGTGGAGCTTGAAAAGTTTGCTCAGCAATACAGAGAGGCCTATGACAAACTCTATCCAATCAACCCTGCTTCACCTGAGACTCCTCCACCACCACCACCTCCACCTCCTCCTCCTCCTCCACCACCAACTGCTCCAGCCCCAGTAACAGCTCCTCAGCCACCATCTACATCAATGACCAAGCCACAGACGCCAGTACCTTCACCAGTTTCTGTTTCCCATCAGACCACACACCAACCCTCTCACCAGACACAGCCACCTGCACCACCACCCCCTCCACCCACACCTGCTGCTCCACCTGCACCACCCCAAGTACAGCTCCCTGTTCCCTTGGACCTGCCCCTTTTCCCTCCTTTAATGATGCAGTCTGTCCAGCACCCTGGCCTACCCCCTCAACTGGCTCTACAGCTGCCTACAATGGACTCTCTCTCCACAGACCTTACTCAGCTCTGTCAGCAGCAGTTGGGTCTTGATCCAAACTTCCTCCGCCAGTCTCAGTTTAAGCGACCACGTACCCGTATCACTGATGATCAGCTTAAAATTCTCCGTGCAAACTTTGATATCAATAATTCCCCTAATGAAGAGCAAATCCAAGAGATGTCTGAGAAGTCTGGCCTGCCCCAAAAAGTAATAAAGCACTGGTTTCGTAACACCTTGTTCAAAGAAAGGCAGCGTAGTAAAGACTCTCCCTACAATTTTAACATTCCTCCCATCACTACATTGGAAGATATTCGCCTGGAGCCCCAGCTCAGTGCACAAGACTGTTACAGAACTGACTCAGCCCTCAACAAGAGGTCATCCAGGACCAGATTCACTGACTACCAATTGAGGGTACTTCAGGACTTCTTTGACACTAATGCCTATCCAAAGGATGATGAGATTGAGCAGCTCTCTACTGTGCTCAACCTACCAAGTCGAGTCATTGTGGTATGGTTCCAGAATGCCCGCCAGAAGGCTCGTAAAAGCTATGAGAACCAAGCAGATTCTAAAGACAGTGAGAAAAAAGAACTGACTAATGAACGATATATCAGAACCAGCAACATGCAGTACCAGTGCAAAAAGTGCAACATTGTGTTCCCACGTATCTTTGATCTTATAACTCACCAGAAAAAGCTGTGTTATAAGGATGAAGATGAGGAGGGCAATGATGATAGCATGTGTGAGGAATACATAGACAGTGACCAGGGTCCTGTTAGGATTTTCCAGATTTCTGCAGAGTCGTCCAAACAATACCATTCAGGAACGGCCACCAGTTCTGGCTCAAGTTCCCCTGTGATGGCCTCACCTCGTACTACGATGGGTAAAACTTCCCCCAAGCCAGACATTGCCTCTGAAAGTGAACTTAAACAAGCTGAGACTGCCCCTTCACCAGTGATCAAGTCACTACCAGAACCCAGACCATCTAAGGCTTGCACACCTCAACCACCTCCACAGAAAACTCCCCAGCCACAATTATCAAGACCCCATTCCCAGCCTCAGGCAGCTGCAGTGCCCTCAAGTCCACTTTCTCTGGCCCTTTCCTCACTGACAAACAGTCTGCCCCACCAAATGCTTCAGTACCAATGTGACCAGTGTAAGATTGCATTCCCCACTGTGGAACTATGGCAAGAGCACCAGCACATGCATTTCTTGGCTGCGCAGAATCAATTCCTTCACTCACAGTTCCTTGAAAGACCTATTGACATGCCCTATATGATTTTTGACCCCAACAACCCCCTAATGGCGAGCCAGTTGTTATCTGGGGGGCTTTCCCAAATCCCCTCTCAGAGTGGCTCTGGCATGGCCTCTGCTGTAGGCTCTGGAGCCATGAAGCGAAAACTGGATGACAAGGAAGAAAATGCAAACGATAAAGATGGTGGAAACAGTGGAGAAGAGCAACACAGGGATAAACGTTTGAGAACCACCATCACACCAGAACAGTTAGAGATCCTTTACGACAAATATCTACTTGACTCTAACCCAACGAGGAAGATGTTGGACCACATTGCACGAGAGGTTGGCTTGAAAAAAAGAGTTGTGCAAGTTTGGTTCCAAAACACTCGTGCGAGAGAGAGAAAGGGACAGTTTAGGGCTATTGGGCCCTCCCAGTCTCACAAGAAATGTCCCTTTTGCAGAGCACTGTTCAAGGCTAAATCAGCTCTAGATAGTCACATACGATCGAGACACTGGCATGAGGCTAAGCAAGCAGGCTTTAGCTTGCCACCAAGCCCGATGATGAATCAAGACAATGAAAGAGGTGAAAGCCCAAATAAATATAATTTCTTTGACTACTCACAAATGCCTACTAAGACTGAGCCAAATGAGTATGAGCTGCCTGCTGCATCCTCAACTCCAGTCAAACCATCTGAGGCACAAATAAAAAACTTCTTAAGCCCTTCATCCTTAAAAGCTGAAAACTGTGATGAAACTGAAGGGCCTAATAATAATTCAGCAGAAATGTCATCTTATGATCTCACTAAGATTGATTTTGATGAGACATCATCAATTAACACAGCCATTAGTGATGCTACGACTGGCGACGAGTTTAATAACAATGAGGTTGAGAGCCTGACTGCCAATGGAGGGGACAAACTGAGTGACAACAAAAGTGGCCTGATGCTAAATTCTGATGGTGGCAATGAAAGGTTCCAGTTCAGCATGGTGAGCCCTGCCCTTAGCTTCTCTGGAAAAGACTGTGACTCTTACTTTAGCTCCAGAGATGATGACATGGATGAAAACAATGACAGAAGTGAATCGTCAAGCTTAGCTGATCCCAGTTCCCCTAGTCCCTTTGGAGCAGGTAACCCTTTCAGCAAGTCTGGGAAGCTCAGCAGCGCAGGAGATCGGCCAGGCCACAAGCGATTTAGAACCCAGATGAGTAACCTGCAACTTAAAGTGCTCAAAGCCTGCTTTAGTGACTATCGCACTCCTACAATGCAAGAGTGTGAGATGCTGGGCAATGAGATTGGACTTCCCAAGCGTGTTGTACAGGTATGGTTCCAGAATGCTCGTGCTAAAGAGAAGAAGTTCAAGATTAACATTGGAAAGCCATTCATGATTAGTCAAGGCTCGCCAGAGGGACCCAGGCCTGAGTGTACACTGTGTGGTGTAAAGTACACTGCCCGGATGTCTGTCAGAGACCACATCTTTTCCAAGCAGCACATCACCAAAGTGCAAGAGACCCTGGGAAACCAGGTGGATAGAGAAAAGGACTACCTAGCACCAACCACTGTCCGTCAGCTGATGGCCCAGCAAGAGCTGGACCGTATGAAGAAAGCTGGTGAGGGGCTTAGCCTGCCTGGCCAGCAGCAACAGACTTCAGTGGACAACAATAATGCACTTCATGGCCTAAGCCTACCCTCAGGCTACCCAGGGTTATCTGGCCTTCCACCAGTGCTACTTCCGGGGGTCAACGGTCCATCATCACTTCCTGTTTTCCCACCCAACACACCTGGTGAGTTAGTATGACAAACAATGAAAAAATACAGTTAAACAGACTAGAAGCTTTATGAACTGAGCTTTATCATGCACTATTTTATTCTACTATACTACTGGTTATTCTGTATCACAGTGGTGTTTTGTGAAAAGTCTTATTTTTAAAAATACTATTCTAAAATCAAAATGGTGGGACTAAGTGCATGCATAATGTCAGCAAGAAAGTTGAACTGCTAATTGCAAATTTAGATATTTTTTTTAAACAGCAAATGTATCTATATTATGTTTTTTGTTTGTCTTTGTTTTCCCCCTATAGTAGGTTTGGTATATTTATATTGTAATATATTGGAGAATTGAAATTATCATAAAGCGCATGTGACAGTTTTGTTCCATAACAAAATCTTAACAAGACTCAGCCAGTGTCAAATTGAGCATCTTTACCTTATACAAACAAATTTCCATAGTGATTTGGGGTTGAATATTTAAATATTGAATATTTCCATATTTATATACCACTGTATTTCAGCTTTAGCGTCTCCCGGTGCTGGCATGCTTGGGTTCCCTACACCAGCCACCCCCTCTCCTGCCATGTCTCTCAGCACTACCCCAACCAAGACTCTTCTGCAGACTCCTCCTCCTCCTCCACCTCCTCCTCCTCCTGTTCCCTCCACACCTTTGGCAGCAGTAAACCATACAGAGCAGCAAGGCAAAGACACAGAGAGAGACAGCAGCAAGAAACCAGGAGAAAAGCAGCCTCCAATGAAGGTGAAGGACAGAGAAAACGAGAGTGGCTCCCGTCTGAACACCCCCAGCATGGCCAAAAAAAGGGAGAAACCATGTCCAGCTCCAGGGAAACCAGGAAGTGAGGCTCAACTAGATGCCGCGCAGCTTCAAGCACTTCAGAATGCTCTTGCCGCAGGTGATCCCAGCTCTTTATTGGGGGGGCAGTTCCTGCCCTACTTTCTTCCTGGATTCCCCAATTGTTTCTCTCCCCAGCTTCCCAGAGGGGTCCAGACAGGGGGCTATTTTCCACCACTATGTGGAATGGAGAGTCTGTTTCCATATGGCCCAGCAGCAGTTCCACAAGCTGCAATGGCCGCTGGTTTCTCCCCAACCGCTCTTCTGCAGCAGTACCAGCAGTACCAGCAGTCCCTCCAGGATTCACTCCAGAAGCAACAGCAGCAGCAGCAGAAACAACTTGAGCAGCAGCAGCAGCAGCAGCAGCAGAAACCAACCCCCGTGAAGACACCTCAGAGCAAACAGAACACCACAGCCAACTCTTTCAAACCAAAAGAAGCTATAGATGCTAAGGATAACAACATCAAAGGCTCTTCAACAGAAAGCACAAAAGAAGAACTGAAAACAGAAACCAAAAGTACCATGGATTTTCCAGATGCTTTTATTGTACCGTCCGTCAAGCATGAGTTTATATGCAGGAAGTGCCAGATGATTTTTGCTGACGAAGATTCAGTGGTACGTCATCAGAAGTCCTTCTGTTACTTCGGACATCCTTTTACTGACCCGCAAGAGACAGTGCTTCGAAAAGCAGTGAGCAACTACACTTGTGTTGCCTGCAATGTGGTTGTTAACGGGAATGAAGCACTTGGCCAACACCTTCAGTCGAGCTTGCACAAAGAGAAAACAATCAAACAAGCAATGAGAAATGCCAAAGAGCATACTAGATTATTACCTCACTCTGTCTGCTCCCCTACTCCTAACACCACATCTACCTCGCAGTCTGCAGCTTCTTCTAATAACACCTTTTCTCATCTCTCTCGCTTGTCCATGAAGTCCTGGCCAAATTTCCTGTTCCAGGCCACCACAGCCCGGAAAGCTGCTTCCTCCTCCCCGTCTGCCTCTCCCCCTCCCTCCCTCTCCTCACCTTCAACGGTTACCTCAACTTCCTGCAGCACCTCAGGGGTTCCAACCTCACTACCCACCGAGAGTTGTTCAGATGAGTCTGACAATGAGCTAAGCCAGAAGCTGGAAGACTTAGATAATGCGTTGGAAGTCAAGGCTAAGCCGGCCTCTGGCCTAGACGCGAGCTTCAGTAGTATCAGAATGGATATGTTCAGTGTGTAGGAGTGACAAAAGGATCCCTTGCTTAAAGAAAAAAATAAGACTTTTTAAACTGCAGTTCCAAAGTTTCTCTTAACCCAAAAAATTACAGTACCAAATGATTGACTCAGGATTGTTTTTCCCATATTGATATGCTGGCAAGATATTGATTGATTTTTGTTATGGACAGAACTGTTGCAGATGCTTGACTGAGCTTATATTGTATACAAAAACATGGAGTTGGAAAAAATCCCACAAGCTCCCTTGGGGAGCTTGTTTCAAGCCAAAAACTCTCACGATAGCAAATTGCACCTCAGCTGGATTGTTTTCCAAATGCTAGCATGTACTGTATGGGATGACGATCCAGAACCCTCAAAGAGAATCTCTCTTAGTTTAGATAGGTGTAATTCAGTAGCTTTAAATTCTCAGGTCAGAACATAACATTTCTCATTTGTTAAAGCAGCAACAAGCCTGGGTACACTTGGCTTATAACCAAAACATGTCAAGCTTTATCGGACGCATTTCCTTGATGTGTATAGAGTACCAAGAGACAATATTACTGTTACAATGGATGATGTGCATATCCTTTTAGTTTTGCCCTACAAAGACAGTATGGTTTTGCCACTGAGGGAATTTAGAATGGTGAAGTAAATGTGTATGATGCCCCTGTGTTTGCCAGTTTGTATTCCAACAAGCTGTATCTATTTCCCACCCCTTTTTTTCTTGTAGTATATACTAATCTGTGCCAACTCTTACCTTCTCACTTTTACCTCTGCTCACACCCTTTTCTGAAGAGGTAATAACTCTAGTTTTGATAGACTCTCGGATTATGTGAATATAACATTTTTCATTTGTGAATTGCTGTACTGTTACGGTACCTGCTTGTGTCTGGACTATAGTGCACTTACTTTGTTTTTATTTGTCTTTTTATTATTTGAGTAGGCCACATGTTAATTTAATAGAATTTTTTGTTTGTATGTATGTACGTATGTATGTTTTAATTATTATTTGTGTCTATTGCAGCAGCATATCAGTCCATATTTGTTACAGGATTGATGCTTAACAATCTAGAGACCTATTTAACAATTGGTGCATCAAAGAAAGCAGTACTGTATACTTGAAACTGTTAAGGTACAAGTTGGTCACAATTTTAAATAAGGTATGATCATTTACTATAGGTTTGCAAATATGCTGCTTTACAAGGGGGACAACAGCATTTGTGTTGTGTATATATAAACATTTTCATGTACTTGTAGGATTTAAAACAGTGTTACACCTATACACAGTCACTTGGTGCATAGGTTAACGTCCTCCCATCAATTTTCTGGGCACTTCTGATGATCTACAGTTACAGTCTACATTTTAATATTTCCACATTTAGTGATTTCAACATTGCAAAGTATTACCTTACAACATTTGCTGCTACTGTGTAATGTTAATTTGCTTGCCATAAATTCTCTCAATTTCAACCAGACAAAATACTGATCCATTAATTGCTTTGCTTAGGTTTTTGCTTTTTTTTTTTTTTCCTCTCCTTTGTTTTATTTTGCTGTGGAACTAAGAATGTGAAAGCTGTCAAAGGGTGTTCAATTTTTTACGAATCACTTTCTAGTTTGGTAACCAGTGTGATTCATTCCAAAGTAACAGAAGGCTATTTGTATGAAAGAAAAAGGCTTGTGAACAAAGAAAGCTAAGCTGTTGTACATATTCGTAGTTGGCTGTGCATGGTACAAATTTATTAATATGAAGAAATGCAAAAATGTATTGCTTTTGGTATTTCCTATTCTGAAATGAGCAAGTAGCATGTAATGCAACTGTTTGACAGGTTAAATCAAATCATGCTTAGTTATTGTTTCAAACAATGAAATCAAGTAACATTTCCTCTTATGTTTTTATTATTGTAAAGGTGTTTTTTTTTCAGAGTTTTAAAGCAAAATGTCAGTTTTTAATTTTATGTGTGAGCTTTTTAAATGTCATTATTTGGAATTTTTAGTATTTTACATTTACTTTATTCCTGAAGACACTTTTCGATTGTGTTTCATAAGAGACATCCTGGCCTCCCAAGGTGCAATTCTGCCATTGTACAAACATAAGCGACTGTCCTGATTCCAAAGGCTTTCACAACTCTGGCTTTTTGCCTTTCCCCACTTTGTGGCTCAGCATTATAAGACTGAACTGTCAGCTAGCATCATGTGCTAAGATGCTAGCATCAGACAAGACGCTTTCCACACCAAGGACTGGTAAAAGCTAACAAACCAACAAAAAGGATGGTCCAACAATATAACTGTACATAGATATTGCAACTGCACAGCAGCCAAAAAAAAAAAAAAAAAAAAAAGAACTTTTTAAAAAAAAATGGATGGATTGTGTCATGTTCATGGGGACAGCCTTCAAAAGGTTGAAATTGGAATTGTTCTTCTGGATGTCAAAGGGATTTTCATGGCGCAATCATATCCTACACAATATGTACTCTACAACATCTGGGTTACATAGGAAATGCACCCTGAGGTTTTAATAAGAAGAAGCCCCTATGGCTAAAACTTTAAATAAACTAAACCAAAAATGTTATTGATGTTTTATATATAGAGAGTAGTCGCATTAGTTTTTGTTACTGTACTGTTTGAGGTCTCAACTGTACCGTATCACGGTAATAACATGGTTTTGAAACCTTTTTTTTTTTTTTTTTTTTTTTTTTTTTAATTTTAATTTTGTCACAGACCTGTTGTCATAGTTGAAATGACGTTTATTGTAGATGGTATTTGAACAACTTCTGGAAATAGTTCATCAAGTATGTTTGTTGCTCATTGTTGTGATACATTAAAAACTGTATCTGCAAACCAGTTTGGTCTCATCAAATATGATTTTATTTCTTCTTACAATAGTTGAAAATTTCATTTGTCTGAACATCTGAATAACAAATCACACATTTCTAGTACAGCTTTAGCAGAGTTTAGCATCTTAGATTGAACTTGAGAATTTATTACACATGCTGTTGTGGATTTTTAGTTATATCTATTGCCCACTAAAATGTTATATCAACATCCATCTACTGTCACTAATGGACTAAAGTTTGAATCACATAATAGGTGCCTCTCAAGACTATATTATTTATGGTAATCTGATTCAAAGCAGATACAAGGGATTATGCTGGGAAGTATCTGCTAATCTGAATTTGATCAGGGACTGCTCTTGAACCCTTCCAGTGTCCACAATTATAAATCACAACCATAGATTACCAGATGGACAGCAAAAAAGCATTTGTCATCACCTAAAATTGGTTAAAATGAACATAATTTTACCCTAGTTGATGGATCTATGATACATTGTGTTTTATGCCTTGACTGTATATTGCTTATAAAATTCTATTACGAGGCAAAATGGATGCTAGTGTCAGACTGGAGGGTGACGTTTTTAGATGTGAGGTCAACAGACGCTGTCACATTAAAAATTGCACCTCAGGAACACCTTAACACAATATATCACACCCTGCCAGCGAGACATGTCCGCCACCAGTGTCAGGGTCACGGAGAAAGCCGACATTCACAAGTTGTTAAATCCACCTAATGAAATTTCACAAGGGCAACAAAAATAAAAAGGGAGGATGAGAATCTTTTCACTCAAAGTCAGATGTGGCCTTTATACTGCGGCTCCACACACTTTAGTGTGCGACAGTGAAACAGCCGCGACATGTAAAAGCCTTGAAAATAGCGTTTTTTTTTCTCTCCTCTGCTGAGTTCACCCTTCGCCCTTGACGAATGTGCTCAGCTCACAGGGTGCAACTGTTCTGCTGAATGGTCCTTTCCTGTTGCTCACCCTGAAAACGCAGGCAGTTGCCGGGTTAGCCCACCCCCTTTCCATATTACTGGACTGAATTGCGATTGACCTTTGTCGAGAACAATGGCTGAAGGCCTTTCATTTTTCTGGCCTTCTCAGCGCCTAGAAGAAGGACCTCTTTACACTGTATTTTCACTGTGGTCCGCCAATAATTCACAAGCAGGATGACAAGATGATCTGGGCACAGCTGTGTGTGTGAGTTGCTTTGTGTTTCTGAGAGTAAAGAAAAGTACATTCTTTTTAAGGTCAAACAAAATTTTGATCAAACTTTATTCCAGGGACACACAATTTGAAACTGTTCTAGAATAATAATAATAAAGCCATTTTAATAGAGAATAGTTCATAGTTTAGATGCAGCTTTGCAAAAGAGGCCACAGCAGCGAGCAGTCTTGCCCTGAATACACGATAAAAGGTTTACTGTAAATTCTAAATGGTGTTTTCTGCAACCCATACATCACTCATGACCATTAGGTTCCACCCTCACTGCACAGTGCACCCTCCTAGCCACAGCTTTCCAGATGATACAGTACATAGGCTACAGTGAAGGCAGATCTGGCTTTGAATAGCCTGCAGCCAATGGATTTTCTCTGGATAATACAATGTTTGGGACAGAGAGGCAGGGATTAGTCCAGACGGATACATCCACCACCCCCCACATGCCCAATCTAATTAGACTGGAATCAGTTTAAGATGAAAGCAAGCCCTAGCATCACCGCACTAAATACTGGAATTAGTATTCCCCGCATGGGAATTTAATGATGGAGACTGAAAATCCAATCACATTCACTCCCAGTTTAGCCCCTCATGCATTGGGTCTGGACAATGACGAAATGAAAGAACAACAACAATGATTTGTCTGTCAATAGATATTGAACACCATCACATCTGAGGCCACTTGCGTATTGGCGTAACTATGTTGTCATCATTTAACGAGGATAAACAGCTCATAATCAGATATTTAGACAGTCTGTTTCTAATGCACACCTTTGTGACATTCCGACTCTTCAAGGGATCATAACAGAACTGAATGGAAGAAAATGAAGAAGAAATGATTATGTTTTAGAGCCTATCTTGTGTTTCTGCTCATATTAAAATGAACCTTTTAAATCACAACTTGCAGCTTGCATCTGCAAACAACTCCTGCTCCATGTGCAGATCGCTTCTAGTTCCTACTATGTTGCAAACTTTGAACCCAGATTTGCAGTCTACACAGTCCACATGAAACATCTTGACTTGACTTTATCTTGCCCTTATTATTGTTATTGTCCTATCTTAGTATATGCAGCCACGGGGACTATTTTAAAACCACTAAAATGCGAGCCATATTTCAGCGTCAGGTTGGTGATTAACAGCATAGACTGGAAATAACTCCTGCACCTGGGTTCCATCCAGCACACAATATCTCCCACACCTGCAATTCATCCACCAAAGTATTACACCTGAGAAATCATGGAACTTTTGTTCCCCGTGCACAAATAGTCAACATGAAATCTTATTATTTATTGCTAGCTGCATTTTGGAGTATGCACCAAAAGAGAAGCTGTTTTTTTTTTTTTTTTTTTTTTTTTTTTTTGTTGTTGTTGTTGTTTTTCTTTTTTTTTTCTTCTTCTTTTTTTTCTGGCAAACAGGTGTAATACAACTTTCCAACTTATCTTTTATGATTCTGCAGAACTTTGCAATGCTTTGCCCACAGGGGGGAATTGGGCATGATTTTAATATTTATTTATTTACTTTTTTTAGTAAATGAGGTTATGATTACTGTTTGTGCCATTGGTGGTGCACAAGTGAGCTGTAGGACAAAGAAATAGGCAACAAAAGATACATGGGAAATAAACATTGACAACATTTTTTCTGGTTTTAGTCAGGTGTCAACAAAAGGCATGCACAAACTAGCAAATGAAAGAAAAAAAGCAATTTAATCTTTTTTTCTGTATCTTTCTTTTGGTCTTCCTGCCTTCGGTGTTTACTGTTGCAATACCTCATTTCTGAAGTACAAAAGGAAAGAAGAAAGGTGAGGAAAATGGAGGGGGCAGGAGTATACCTGACTTATTACTGCCTTGTGGATGAAGGATACAATCACTGCTGGCATTTCCACAAGACACACTGCCAACTAACACGTATTTTAAAGTGAAAAAGAAGGAGGGGGAGGTGTGTGAGACAAAATGAGGTAGGCCCAGGAGAAAAAGAAAAGGAGACGCATACAGACAGGCCAACAGGTTGACACAGACTGAGTGTCAGGGACAGGAATAAAAAGGGAGAGAGAAAGAAAGAAAGCAGCTGATATAGACAGTGAAATGAGCAGGTGACAGAAGTAAAGTGAGAGTGAGAGCAGGAGAAAAAGAAAAGGAGGGGCAACCTGAGAGAAATCAAACATGGGCTCAGTGCAACTGAGGTGCGTCGGCAAACGAGCATGTTATGGCAGCCCGCTGGGACTTCCCCGGCAGATCGTGCTGTTTCCCAATCTGTTCTGAGGAGCAGCACAGCCCCACATGGGGACATGTGAAGGCGTCAAGAAGGGATTGCTTAAGACAGATGAAACAAGGTGTTTTTTGATGCCATCTCGAGCGGACAAAAGCCTGATTTCCTGTTTTGCCTGTGACTCAAAGGGTGCTGTGTAGTTTGCTGAACAGTTCAAGGCTTTTTGTTGTCAGGGCTGTAAATAACTAAACACATGAGAGGTGAAGTTATGGAGGGGCTGGATCCGCATGCCAAACATTGTGACACATTTTCCTTTTTTTGCCGTTTACAATGCTTAACACCTGTAACGAACAAATACTGCCAGTCTTTTTCCTTTAGAGTGAAATCAACCCACAGCTTGAACATTTTGGTGCTCAGTTACTTAACTCTACATAGCCAGAGCATTCTGTATATTCACTGGACCCCTGAAACAACACCACGGTAACAAAGATCGTCGTGTCAGGCTTTGTAATATCACTTTACATTTTAAAGGCCGCTGAGCTGCCATGGCTAAGGTTTTAACAAGGCGCGTTGAGTCGATGGGGAAATAAGGGAGCAATGGAGGAGGGAATGAAAGAATTTTAAGGGGTGATGGGATATGTCTCACTTTTTGTTCACGTAGGCACACGTATTCGCTCACAAACTGATATATAACATGTGCAGTGGAAGAGCAGGGGGTGAGCAAATAGAAGCTAAATGTAAAGTGACACTATGCAATCCCCAGGTCACTCACAGGCCCCCGCTCCGAATCACAAGGCTCCACAGCTTGTTGGTCCTCACACACTTGGGCATGAAACTCACAAAGAAAATTCTACAACAGCCAAATAAGCGTGTTTTTTTATTTATAGAATTACCACTGAACATATGAGGAAATGCGTTTACATCAAATTGGCTCAGATGCTGGGCATTATTAAGGTCCTCTTTGTATATCAACTCAGCTTCTTGGCAGGAGCATTTGTAACAAAAAGCTTTTTTAATGTTTGAATGAAGATTTTAATGAGACCCTGTGTTGCTTTTCCTTTCGAGTCTTTAAGAGCTCTCTAAATCATTAAAACTTGCTCTTTCTTTGATTTCAAGGTCATTTGAAGAAATAAGGCAGCCTTAAGTGGCCCTCGGACCAAAAGTGGCCTATATGCCAAAGACCGCAAATGAATGTAGCCTAATGCGTTTTAATTTGTATTCATCTTTAAAAACATAGAAGAGCCATCTCCAAGTTATAATAGGCTGAGATAGCAGTTGGAGGCCCTCTAGTCATTAGTGGCAATGCAGCTCCTCTAAAATGAAGGCCTTTCTCATCTTATTTTAACTTAGGCCCATTACTGCAAAGATGCATTAGCCTGTTGTCCGTTTCTTGTTTGACTGCATGCAATGACTTCAGTCTGACTACATCTTTGTGCGCCCACATATTTACTCACCTTATCCATCCTGTGAGCATGAACACATGCAACACCGCTTTCTTCTGGAGACACATGCATGAAAACAAAAGACACTCGAAACGGGGACCTTAGGAAGAGATGACATGCATTGTTTGTTTAATCACGTGTTATGAGATGCCTCTCTGTAATTATGTTGTCATCCGTCCGCTTCTGCAAAGCAAAACTGGGCTGCCGCAGCATGCCTTGCTCCTCGCTCATAATTCCACACTTCAAGCATTAATGGTCAAAGTGGAAAGCATTCTTTCTTTTTTCCAGATTTTCGTCTTTATCCTCTGTTTTACAGTTTTAGTACAAACTGTTTCGAGGGTAAAACTGTGTCATTCTCTGTTTGGAGTGGTAATTTAAAACCCAGGTGAAAGGCCCATGTGTCTACTTCTAATGCATATAAGGCAAAAGATTTTTTTTTTCTTTTTTCTTTTTTTGTTTTTCTTTTCTTTTTTTCACATTCCACATTGAACTGATGAGACGGCGAACACCAGTATGTTCTATTAAATGTAGCAGGACAGGTCTTTTCTTATTTTGTCTTTTCCCCACCACATTTCCTCTCAATTTTGCATGTCTCTGTCTTTCTTCTTTCCATTTCCTTGCCAGTGCTTTATTCTTTCCTTTATCTCCCTCTGTTCTGTGTATGTGTGTGTCCTTCCCACTTTCTTTTTTTTTCCTCTTTTTTCTCTGCAACGATAGGTGGTGTGTGTCTGAGAAAAACTGAACATCTCCAGTGAAATTGGTTTTCTGTGGAGAAACTGATGGATCACTCTGTGTTCCTGACGGGAGTATAGGGGATTGTTTATGCCATACGGACAAATACATGTATATACACACACATACAAACACACACACATATATGCAAGGGTGAGAGGACAAGGGGATTGTTTATGCTGAGGCAGAATGAATTTTTATGAGCTGCAGATTGCTGTTTATAGGAAAATACACTTTTAAGCTGCAAGAGATGTAATCTAGATTGTAGCATGACCAACAATGAATTATGATTTTAGAGGCAACAGCTGCAGCAGCCTTCCTCTCACCCTCCATTTCCTCAGCACACACAGAAACACTAAAACACACAAACATAGAGATTAGTGGCAAAATGTTCCAGCTTTAAAGAAAAAAAAATAGAAGAAATGGCTTCATATGGACATTAGGTCGTAAATCTGGAATCAGATCTGGAACATCTACTAACATCTAAGAATGTGGATGACAAGGAGCTATTCTGCCACATGGCACACACACACAAATCTGAAATTACTGGAATATAAAAATATTTTTTATTGTCTTGTTTCAAAACATTCACAGGAATTATATTTATTTAATTCAAGTTCAAGTTCTGACACTGATAACTAAAAGCTTTTAATAGCGAGGGTCAGCTTAAAGTGGATAAACAGGTGTAAGCTCCAGTGCAGGTGAAAGAACAAATCACACACAATTGGGCCTTTTGATGATACTTTTTCCATTTGAAATATAATTTTCCTTTTTCCTGTTTTCCATTATAATGGATCAAATCATAAAAAAATTCACGTGACCAAGTAAAAAAAAAAAAAAAAAAAACTGCCTTGTTGTGTCGAGGACCCCAGATTTTACCTGGTGTCTCATGTCTGAACAAAGGCTGAATAAAAGTCACTATGGCTAACTTTAGTAATGCTAAAATACAACTTCTTTTCCATTCATCTCTTATTAATGTGTATTGGAGAAAAGAGTTTTATTCAGAGATTAAATTAAATTCATTCTTTGTGTCTTTTTTTTCCCCCTCTTTGGCCCGAGTTTTTATCAGCACTCATGCAATAACTCGAGCGGAGAGATGGAGCAAATGTATTCCACCCATATGTATGAATGAATGAATGAATATGATTACAAAGTCTTGGACCCTCTCAAGGACAAAGTGTTGTGTTCTTTCTGTGCCTGTTGTTAACTGCATGTGCATTTGTGTGTGACTGTGTGTCTTTGTGCTTGTTGTTATACATTTATACATAGTGTTCCCTTTTATCCAGGTCTCAGTTTTAAGTGTAAAACTACAGTTTTGATTAAGACTTTTCTTGTATCTGTACGTGTATCTTTTCATATGCAATTACAGGTGTGTTTGAGTGTGAGACTATTATCTGGACTCCTTTTTGTGGTGCAATGGCAATCTACCTTCTTCGACAGTGCAAACGCAAACAAATACCCATCTCTCCCTGCTCTCGCCTCCTGGGTGGCAGTCACATTCAAATGCAGCCGTTTGGAGGTGATGTACCCAGGAAATGCTGTCCTGTAATTGTGTCACTCCGTCTTCCTGTGGTGAGGTAGCTGATGGCTTGCTGCCTACCATCCCACAACCCACCAGAATTACCAACTGAGTGGAGAGTGGGGAGAGGAGGGGGCTCCATTAAAATGCAAAATCACCACTGCGGTGCAGTGCGGCGCCTTGCACCCTCACTTTTTCTCCAAGGCAGCCATCTTATGATGGAATGAGTATGGGTTTGATGGTGTGTGAATGTGTGTCTGCGTGCGTAAGATTGGGCATGTGCATGCATCTATATGTCTGTGTGTTTGATAGAGTGTAGAGTTGAGCTGCGGCAAGAAATGGTGAGATGGCGTGGGGTTGGTAAGCAGGTTTGTGTGTGTGTATGTGTGAGGCAGAGGTGATAAATCAGAGCTAGGTAAAGGCTTTTTAATGCAGCAGACCCCTCTCCCAGCCTCCATCCTCTGTCAGGGCTCAGTAAAAGATGAGAGCCCCCTGGGGAACAGCACTAGCCCGCAGCATAGCAGGGCTACGCCGCAGGTCACACACACACACAAAGAGACACACACACACAAGGGGCCAGACACACAGCGACCGACTAAGCCTTGTGAATGAGTGAATACATGAATAACTGAATCTACTGAATGCATGAATATATAAATAAAACTTTCCACAGGAGCCCGGTTTATTGATGAACACCCCCTCCCCAAATAAATGTGTTTTTCAAATGATTTCCAAATGAATTCCTAAATGATTTATAGCCGGTGATATTGCATTTAGATCAGAGAAAATATTTTTGTACAAAACAGAATGAATATTTGGTTCATTTCTGCCTGTGCTCCTAAGGTCAAACAGAGTCTTTGTCGATGATGTGCCTTGAGTCTGGAAGCGGCCCCAAGTTCCAGTGGGCCGGATATGAAAAATATGTGGAATTTGCCAACATCTGACAATACTTAGTCGGCAATATATCTTCTGTCTGATAGAAAAATGTGTTCTGAATTGCAGATACGCTTTCTTTTCTGGCATACCTTTTTAATTTGACTTTAAGGGAAAACACGCCGGGCTCCTAGATAGACAAGAAGAGATATGACTGCCGAATGTTGTGTAGGCTTTTGTGGATGGGGCAGAGAGGACTCCAGCAGCTTGGCTCAGAAGACAAGCACAAACACTTGAGAACATAATACTTGACAACGAGCCCAGAGTGTCAGTAAGGGGCCCCGACGAAAAAAGTCGGACTTTTTTGTGAACAGGATGAAAACAAAAAGAATTTTGTGGAATTTTGGATAATCTGAGGTACCAGTTTATGTCCTTTTTTCATACGTTTGTTGCATTATTACACAGCCTATAAGATGGGCTCATTCCCGCAGCAGACCACAATTAGTTCTAATAAAAAAAATTTAAAAAAATCTCTTTATTTAGTTTTAATTATGTAAATAAAGGACACAAACAAAAGGAGGCACATACCAACAGGCAGAATGCATTTTTTCACGTTATAAAACACTATTCACAACTGTACTTGGAAAAGAGGTCAGTTATAGCCTGCACATATATTAATTGAAGGATATTAAAAGAATATGAATGCATTATTTAGCTGTTGTGGTGGAGCAATCCTCTCAAGCAGGCTTAATGCACTGCATCTTAAGCTAAACCAACACACATAAACTGCACTGAATTAGGACATGAGGGATAATAATTATCACAAACAATACATGAGTGAAAAACAAACCGAACAACAACAGTGTGCTGAACTACACAAGTCCTTACTGCAAATTTCTCCCTCTTTTAGCAGCACAGAGCAACATTATAGTTGTTTTTTCTTCAGGTTGCTGCTCCGTGTTCACTCAAGAGTCTATCAGCTCTGACAAGACTCAGCTCTGCTCACCTCTGTGTGTTTAGAAGCTGCACTTGAGTTTGTACTGTACTTTTTGCTGAGATGAGAACAGTAATGTGCATGCTCCTGTGTGTTTAGCATCTCTTTTGTGCGTGCATGCTGTATAAGTGTGTGTGTTTGTGTTTTGGTGCATCTGTTGGACTGAGCAGGTTAATGCTGGTTGACACGTGCGGTTCACTGATTTCCAGGAGGAGTCGAGGCTTGCAGCGAAACCTTCACACGCAGGTATCCATAGCAACCACAAAAATTATATTTCTTTCTTACCCCAGTAGGCCAGAGATTCCAAGATGTTGAAATGCGCAAATAAATTGTCATTACCTGGCTGCCTCGTATTTAACAGGGTTAGGCTTTTCTGTACCTGCTGTTCTCATTGTTCAGTGTCGCCTGCACATGTAATTTAGAAATTCCTCTTGTTATCTTTTGCAAATAAACTCCATACTATCTACATTCCTTCTCTCTTTTCTGGCTGAGGCTTTTCCTCCTGAAATTCCCTCCATTAATGGCCAGTATTGTGTTCCTACGTAGATTCTTTCTCAACTTGGCTCTGAGATTTGAAACACTGGGGTTTGTCAACAAACTGAAGTAATTCTGGTCAGATTGACAGGACCTCATCAAAAATTAATGACACTTTACACGTGTTTCTGCCTGTATTTGGTTACTTGTGTGCATTGAGAGTCTTGAAGAAGCACTGACTGACATGGTGGGGAATAAAACTCTGCTCTATCCTGCTGTCTTCATCTGCAGTTATTGTCAAGTTCTGGATGTTTGCACAATGATCTGGATGCTTTTTGCTGCTTAACAAAACATCTATAGTCTGCATTCCAGCAACATAATATGACATGAAAACAGCTGAATAAATAGTCACAATCTGTTTATGATGCAATACTTACAAATTAACCATCTTTTTAAATACATGTGACTTTTTTCCACCCAGTATGTGCCCTAGTACTAGAGATAAGTGCACACCTCCTTTTTCATCTCTTTTAGGGGAAATAGAAAAAAGCACATTGTGTCCTGCATCACATTCCTAAACAAGCAGAGGTTCAATCACATTTGCAGAAGTTATCAAAACTTTCAAAGAGCTCAGCTGGCGCCTTAAGCCACAGGAAATTCACTGGGCCATCTGGAGGGATGTGTGCAGATTATTGCTCATTTAGTCTGTTCTAGACATCAGTAGGGAGAGGACTGAAATGGATAAACACACACACATGCTAACATGTGTGCACACACAAACACACAAACAGGCTTGGCTTTGGCAAGGTAGCCGCAGGCGGACACAACACACCTGTGTTATCCCTTTGACGCCCCCTGGTCCTATCCCCTCACTGCTCCTGTCCCAGTCTGTGGACAGGTAAGACCCAGTTGGCTTCAATCTCTTTATTCCTGTGTTAAAGTAAGAGGATGTGAAATATGAAGCATGTTAAGAAATAATACTGCTTGGGGTCTTTTCATATAGGTCTCTTTTTTATTTAGAAAAATGTGTTTTTATGTTGAGTAAGAAAATTTATACCGTTATATTAACAATGGGACATTTATTTCAAGTTAATTTATGAATGATGCAACAAAATAGTTTTAAATGGCATAAATAAAAATAAACATAAATATATAAATGCAATATATCATGTATGTATATCAAAGTATACACTACTGGGTTTCTAGGAATTCACCCACCACAAGGATGTTTGCTTCTGACACGGTAGAGGAGGATGCAGCTTTTTAAAGTTGTACAGAAGCACAACCTTTATTGACTCATATCATAAGATACAACACTCTAAGGTGCATTTTCCTGATCTCAGTGTTTTCTCATCCTGGCTACACATATTGAGGTGAACATATAGATAATATAAAAATCCCAAATTATCCGGGGTCTTGAGAGCAAAAAAGAAGAGGCCAAATTCTGTGTATTCCCAAACTAGTGCTGCTCCATCTTTGTGCGAAATACAACCAGACAAAACCTCAACACCCTGATAAAAGCTCAGGAAATTACTTCCTTATTTTAGCTGTGATTGATTGTCCCCCTGACCTGTTAGACTGAAGAGGTGGTTAAGAAGAAGAGGCAGACGAAGATAATTGGGCCCGGTGGTATCCGAAGCCCGGCAGGTGTTGAAAGAAGCCTCATAATACACAAACCTGCAGCGGCTGCAGCCCTGAACTTCAGCACACCTAGGATTTCACTACCTTGGAGGAATTTTTGGTGTTTTATGTTTGGCATGCTTTTTATTGAATAGATGAAATATGAGATACTTGTAACTCCCATTGACGTATTGGACATGCCACAAGAAAGAGATATACAGGTGTCAAAAAATCCTCTCAAGTGTCAACAAATAAATGCTTTTTTTTTTGTTTGTTTGTTTCATGTTTTCTTGGCATGAAAATGATGTCACTCACTCTTTGAAAGGAGTATCAGTTGTTGGAAATATCTCTTCAATACAAGAGGGATGTAATTCCCTTACCTGTTGAAAAGTAAAAGCTCACAGCATTGGCAGAAGGATTAGTTATGAAAGTCTGTTGAAGTGAAAAAGCACAGATATTTTTACTTTTATTTCATTAGTGAATCATAGAGCCCCCTGTGCCCTTCAAGCCATTTCAAATGAAGAGGTAAAAGCCATGCATGAGCTTTAATGATAACATTCTTTCTTAGAGAAAAATATGCATGTACTATCCTTATATTATCTGCAAGCCAAGGGCTCTGTTCCAATTAAAGAATACCTCAGATGGACCATTCAACAAGCATGCACATAAACTAACCTACAATAGGTACAGTAAAGTACCCAGAATTACAGAGCCCAGAGAAGAGCTTTTTACTTTAAAAACTATTTAATCAGGAAAATCAACGCCTCGCATCAAAGAAATGGAGATGAGGGACAGGCGGATAAAGAGGCTCATCAAAGAAGGAGATCTAGTTAGGGATTCAACGCCCTAATTCCCTTTCTCTTAAAACCATCGTCAGAGGGGGCACAGGGCCAATTTGCTCCCTAAATGGCTGCGTGTGAATGTGCAGATTGCTTTGCATAGCCGCTGGGAATGTGGGCTTCTTCCTCCTTCTCTTCTCCACACGGAGCCTGTGAATTAGAAAAGATCCAAAGACAGATAGGCTTAACTGAGCCTCAGCTACCTTCCTTAAGTCCACAGCCCTGTTCCAACTTTCAACTAATTCAATCCATGGCCTCACTCAATTAATAGACTTTAATGCAATGTTTCTTCTTTATCTCTTCTCTTTCCTGGGGATTGGGGACTTCAATTAGAGCTACAGAGTAATATCGGCAAAAAGGTTCGGATTGTAAGTCCGTCTGAATGTTAAGACAATGACATGTCCCACCGGCATTAAGGTTGATCATATATGCATCCTTAATCTCAACTATCTCCTTAATCTCACTTTCTGGGACTTGCTTCACATTAATGTAATGTAGTGCATAAAATATTGACAACCAGTCTTTCCTGTCTCTGGCTTTATATGCATTAGTGTTGGATTCATTAGTCAAAATGTCCGTGATGGAAAAGAGGGCTGCCAAGTTTACACGAGATGAATCCCATGTTTTTTACATAATGTCAAAGCAATTATCATCTAGGGCCGTAGCCCTCACCTCAAGGTGTACATTTTCTTTTAATCCATTCTGGGGCTGCTTCAGTAGATATAGGTGCTTTAAACCATACAGTTGATTAATTTTGGCCTTGCATTACCACCAGAAGGACATACACTATAGAGACGTGCAGGAAACTCTAGGACAAATGGTCAGTAGCATAAATAATTAAAGATCAGCTCTGCCAGCACACCCACTCACCATTGTTCGGGGTATTCACTCCATGAGGACAAACATTTCATGCTTTTACCCCATCTGAGTGCAAATGTGCACACGTCTGTCTGAGCAGGTAGATCTGACACCAGCCTCCCTGCAATAGGCTCTCTATCGTGCCTGGAGTTACGATTGATTGTCTTGGCAATCAGCAATTAAGTACTAGTGATCAGAGCAAGAGGAATGGGGGTGGTGAAAAGAGGTGGGAAGCCCAATCCTCCCCCCCACCCCTTTCTTTCTCTCCCTGCATCCTACTCTCTTTGTCAGCCCAGGAAAGGCTTCACTCAGCTGGGGTGAGTTTGGCCTGGGGCTGAGCTCACTGGTGGAGGTTAACTCCAGCATAAATAAGCATCTTTGGACTCATTACAGGGATTAGAGAGTAATTCGCCTGCGAGGAAGGAGACGACTGCCAGGGTTTTGGTACAGTTTACTACAGTCTTATAGGGGCGAGGGCCCTTGAGATTACAGAGGGAGGGAGATGGAAAGGCAGCAAAAGAGAGAAAGGCCAAGGGAAGAGAGGATGGCTGTCAAGTGTGTGTGTGAGAATCAATCCAAGCCCCCGGCTGCCCCCTTGATCTTGAGCATGTTGGGGTGCTGTGAAAACGGATAATAGGAGTTAGAACGACCAGGCCTGTCTAGAGAGAAGTGTGCTGATTGTTATAACTTTCCCTCATCTCTCTCTCCTCCACTTAACTAAATAAACACCCAAGAGGTAGCACTCTATCAATTTTAATGATGTTGAAATACAATTTAGGCACAAAATACACAACAAATGCTAATTTGGCCATGATGAGAGGCATCAGAAATTCCTCCCATTATTTATTCAGCTGACTTTCTGCATTTTTCATCAGAACAAATATTCCCATTTCAACAAACACACACATACATACACACATACAGGCACACCATCACAGAGCCAATTTGGAGCATAAATCAACACATTCACTCATCAAATATATGCTCTGTGTGGTTCTCTGTAGTCTGTCCAGTGCACCAAAGACAAATAGTTCTATCCAAAGTCCAGCCAGAGAAACAGAAGGCACAGAAGACTGTCAATATATGCACACATACATTAAACATAACACACCAATGTGTGCTCCAGTGTGTCCAGTCATAAGCTAATACAGGAGTAAATCTTACTTAAAAAAAGGGTAAAGAAAGGAGGCTGTAAAACCAATGTCTTCATGTTTTAATACAACTCCATCCTTACATAAAGTTTTTCTTTATGCACCAACCATTATCACCTGTCAACCATCCGCATCTCCATCTTGACCAACTCCGGCTGTCCTGCTTCTGCCCCACATTTAGGGCACGTAAGGTAAGCATCTGCAATGCTGTGGCTTTTAATGCAGTAATAGCAAAAAACATGGCGGCAGCCCACTGTATGAGGCATGGTAGGCCATTCGCCGCACAGTCCACACTCTTTCCAAACCTCTTGTCCATCTCTTCCTCCTCCATCAGAACCTTCCCCCCCAAATACAAACAAAGACATTGCTGCTTTCAGTTTTCTTGTGTTTATCAGTGGCAACAGGAAGATGAGGAACTCGGCGAAGCCGTGCCAGAGCAGCTCTCTGTTCATGTACTGGTAAGTCACATCCCTGATCACATTGGGCTTACTAAAAACCGCCTGCGCTCCTGTGAGTCTTTCAGCTAGAACGGGATGACGGCCATTCCTCAAGAAAACAAGGAAGTTAAGAAGACTTGCAAACTTTGTGATGCCAGAAACAAGTGCAAGAGCATTGCGGAGACCTTGCTGGAGCAAACCACTATCTCCTTCAGACATGGGTCCCCTTGAACACAAACCTAAGCATGGCAGCAGGTGGTGGGAACGCTCCTGGAGCCATCGGGGACCTGCAGTGAGTAAAGCCAATCCCAACTTCTGCCTGGGGGACAGAGGCCTGTACCGCTGAGATGAGGAAGATTTGCTGTGATAGCGCAGGCTCAGTAAAGACTGGCCCACAGTGGCATTGCTAGAATAGAGTGTAAACCTCCACAGCAGCAGATGAAGCAGAGCCCTCAGTTCTGGCTCCAGAGGGGTGAGCACGCCTGGGCGACAGTTCTGGAAGCACTGGGAGAACTGGGTCCACAGAAGTTGCTCAAGGCTTGAGTCCAACTCAAGCGCATCCAGCTGGCTGATACGCAACACAGGGATGCGTGGGTCGACATCAGGATCTGAACCGCAACCTCCAGCTTTCTGTCTCATGTTGCGCTCAATTTCTAAATCTGCTGGAAAAATAGAAACAAGGACATGTACAAATTAATTAAATTTTAATTGAAAACAAACTCATTTGAGATATACTTTTTACATTTGGTCAACTGCGAACAATATTTCCCAATAGAAGAATGCTGTGTTCATTAAATATATGACAGGTTCAGCAATGAAGGCAGCAGAAACCACCAAACTCTTACTAAAATTGCCAATATTTAAGTACATTAGTGTCTCTTGACATACCATTACTGAATATCATATGAACAGGCAACATCATATTAGCTCTGTTTACGTGTGATATATACAGATGCACAACTATTAAAGGACAACTCTGTCGTCAGGACGAATGAGGCCCCGGAGGTGAAGCCCATCCTGTTAGGAAGGTTATTTTTCTTTATACATAGGAACGAAAATCACTTTTCACATGTAAAACCCGTCCTTAATGCAAGCTTTGAGCTGTGCCATGCAGAGGAGCAGGGGGTCTTAGACTGCTTTCTCCACTGTATAAACACACACAATCCAGCACACACACACACACATACACCCCTCATACAGGAGGCGAAGCCCAGGGGGCTCTCAGTGCCTGCTCCCTCTGGAGATAGGAGTGTGTGTACAAATCACATCACCAGGGATTAGGCTAACGGCACAGTCTCTGGTACACCGTAAACATCTGCCAAATGTGGAACAATTTTCTTCCCCCCTTAAGATTCAACTCCATATGGGATCTCACCATTGTGACGTCTGGGCCATTTTGTGCCGCATACGTTCCCCAGTTTTATCTGCCCTTTCCTCAACTGAAATGCTTAAGAAGTGGAAGACTAACTAACGCAGGGAGAGACAGACCAGGAAGGCCACAGATAGAAGGAGAGGGAGACAGAGAGGCCCTTTTTGTGACAGTAGCTTTTGTGTCTCGCTGAACAGGATTTGTCACGAGGCTTTAAAAGAGATTTCAGCTGGGTAAATATGGCAGTTTTGACAGAAAGAGAGAGAGAGATGATGGTCAGTTTAGACGTTTCTCGAGGAGGTTAAAAAAAAAAAATTCTAACATGCAGTGACAGTGCTAGCGTTTCATTGTAGTGCACAGAACCAGCTGTGTATTCAAAAATGCTTAAATGGAGCCAAGATACACCTTCCAACTAAGTTAAAATTAGCAAATGAATAAAAAGGAGTGAATTCACGCTGAAGTAAGCAGGTATGACAAATTCATTCAGCTGCATTTGAAAAGCTGCCATGTTTAGTGACTAGAATCTCGCCTGTGACGGGAGGGGAGTTTGGATTAAAAAAGAAGAAAAAATAAATAAAAAATCAGAGGTGGTCTGAATGAGTACGCTAACCATTAAACAGGCTCTGTTTGTTTAGCTTAATCTGAAAGTTTTTCCCTTGATGGGAGAAAATATGGAGATTATGGGCCTGTGAGTTTCTGTGTGTGTGTGTATTTATGACTATGTATGTATGTCAAGGATAGCCTTGATCTGTGCAGAGCTCTAATGCAGTGCTAAGTTAATCTATCAGTCCATAGCTGCACAGACACACACACATACACACTGATGAGCACACACACATGCTGCCAGGTGGTGGAAATCCCCGTCACAGCAGCAGCCCTCTTGGGACAGTATACCCGACCGGGTCCAATAGGCTTTTCAAAGCCTTTTATCGAGCAGTTTACAAGTTATGAATGAATATGTTTTATTTGGGGAAACACAGTATTGACAACCACCTATCAATAGTAATGTGACTATTGTCAAGGGTCTGTCAATATTAATGTAATTATGATGTAGAGGGATCAGAGGGATGCTGGAGTCGAGGGCCAAGTAACATCTCCTGCCCACTGCCATATCAATAGCTGGGATTGCTATTGACAGCTTCCCTTCAGACTTGCAGCACTTGCCAAATATATAACAAGCAGACACTTCAGTCAATGCTGAGCTGCCTATAAAAATTAAGCATTTGAATTTACACGGCTTTTATCGTGGACAGCTGGAAATCCATGTTCCTTATGTAATAGTCAAAAGTCACAGTCAATGCCTGTGTTTACACAGTAATGACAGGGTGTGTGGTAGAGGGCAGCTAGTGTTGCATTTGCACATGCACATAAAAAAAAGAAAACAAAACACACAAACACACACACACACATACACAAAAACAAAAAAACATGTATGTATGGAAAAACAGGCAGGGGTCAGCCAACCAACTGAGAAACAAAACAAAAACAAAGCAAAACCAAACAAAAAAACACTCCTTTGGAAAGTTGGTTCACAACCAACAGAGTCACACAGCAAGTTAGGATAGATCATGCTGTTCGATCAGATCTGTTAAAATACTTTAAGCATTTTCCTGCAAATGTCAAAGGGTATTTTGACTGAGATCAGGTGAGAGTTTATTCCCTTTTTGCTAACAGACAACAACAGCAATATCCAGTCTAACTGGGGACACACTACAACATTGCTTTGAGGCAAAAAGGAGGCATGACCAGTGCAAGGAAGGAGAAACGAGGCAACAAAAGCATATAGCGCATCAGCCTAAAGCCTTGCAGCTGCAATAGGTCCTCTGAACACTAGACATCAGGTTGTAATGACAGCTACCATGCAGAAAGACGGACAGACAAAGAGACGGACGCATCAGACGACATGTCATGAAACCTCCAGCCGGGAGCTCTGAGCTACCATCTACTGATACAGTGAGGCGGAAAACTGGGTGAAAAGATAACTGAGGTGAAAAATAAGGGAGGGGAGGGACAGATAAGCTCAAACCTCTCCCTGGGAGCTGACCTTGAGAGTGACGGTCACAACAAAGGAGGAGGGAACAGTCCTGTAGCACACAACTCAGCCTTAGCAAGGTGTGGGTATCCAGGGAATAGCCTACAGACAGAGGAAGGCTGCACTTTCTTCTTGACCTTGGCTTTGGTGTCTTGGGGAAGGATGAGGGTGTTTAGGGCAGAGGGACTAAAGACTGGGGATGCTGGGAAGATGGAAAGTCTCTGGGGAAAGGCATTTTGTTTTTTTTCTGCAGCAGAAGCTACGAAGCTCCTTGCAGGGCTATTTTTCCACGCCAGTTGGAAAAAGTGTGGCCAAAAGTCTCAGTTTAGCTCCTCGAGTATTGTAGCTCTCAAATTGCTAAACATTTACTATGGTTGTTAGTATAATGCATTGGCTGAAATAATGCGTAAATGTTCACTTGGCTCTCTATGATGCTCAAACAGAGAAGAAGCCTATGAATTGGCAAAGCATGCTGGATTACGTTACATTATTTCTCTCGTTCATGTAAATTAATTTGCCTAAAAGCGCTGGTGGATAAAACCTATTTCTCTGAGCACTCCAGTCTTGTTTTTTTTTTTTCTCCCACTCCTTCACTTTATTGCCCTTCTTTCGCCAGGAACGAGCAAGGACCTATTAGCCGAGGCTTGCTAATGTCCTCACTGTGAAAACGGATGGGAATGTCAGATTCAGAACTTTTAAGAGAGTGATGTCATACAGCAGACCACGGGCATTACAGGGACACTAAGATTACCCAGGCGGTAACCAGACTAATTGTTATGAGTCTATTTCATGAAAAATGAATGCGTGCAGATGCACAGAGGGGTCTTCGGGCTGTGTGTGCATCACACACTAATGCTTTATCAAGGCTCCCCTCTTTCCTTAATCACCCAAGACTCCTCCGAGCCGTGGGGTGAGAGCAGAGTTAATGCCTGAACAAAAAAAATAAAAAAATACAGCAGCTAGAACAGCACATCTGACACACAAAATGTGCTCTGCTTAATCTGGTTTGCTCAGAAGGTGAATTATTTAAGAGAATTAATTGATTTCATGAGTACAAAGGTTGAGTATGCTAAGGCTGTATGAGTAATAAGTACAAGGGTTTGCAGAAAACAACTTAAAAGGTCATGAAACATTTAGAGGGCAGAAAGGCACAATGATTGTGGAGGAAAAAAGCAGCTAATAAATGAAAGAAGTGAATTAGTGTCTTTCTTAGGAGTCAATGGGAGAGGAACTCTTGAAAATAAAATGTGTTATCCCGTGGAATATTTAATCAGCACATTTCTTCACCTTTCTATATTCATGAAAATAGCAGGGATAATGAAAGGGAAAACATTTTGTCTGCCTTTTAAATCTTTTCAATGATTTACATGTGTGCGGGGGAGGACGTTCTAAACTGAGGGGAAGCTGCTCTTTGTCTCCTGCAAAATCTGGAAATGTGAAGGCTACAGAGGGATGACAAATTGAAGAGTTTGCAAATCAAACTCACTGTATAGATGCTCTTTCTAAAGGATCCACACTCATCTTCAAATGGATGTTAAGCTCTTTGATTTTTTTTTTTTTTTTTTTTAAATACAGTGCTTTCTGGCGGTTTGAAAGGTGAAAGCACAAGGGTAAAACTTCTGAAATAGGAAGATTTTATTTTTTTTCTTTGTTTCTTATAACTCTGAATTGAATACTACTGGTTAGAAGAACCATGTATGTAAAAAGAAAATTTGTAGTCTTTTCTTTCTCATGAAATTTGTCTGAATGCACCATATATAGAATTCTTTTCAAGATATCCCTGTTGCCTTTACAACTTGCCTTCATCTGGAAACTATATAAATTGACCCAGTGACCCCAGACTGAAATCACAACCAATTTAACTTTTCTTACTCCTTTAAAAACCAGTCATCAAGCTAAGTGTTCAGCTCCAGAGGTGCATGCAGGCCCATGCCTCAATGTCATGCAATCAGCTGCGCCACATTTTTCTCATAATAACACTGTCTACTTAATTTTTTAGCTTGTGCCAATCAGCCTTTAACAATAACAAAAACCCAAATCTGTTCCATTTTGATAATAAGGCAAGAGTATTATGTGATAATCACAGAGAGGATTTGGTTTTGGCAGAGTGTGTGAGAGCAGTACAGTGAAAGCCACTGGAAAGGAGCGATATAACCAAGAGGCAGATAAGAGTAGAGGAGTGATGATTGGGATGAGAGAAATGAAGTGAGTAGTCTCCTGAAAATCAATAAGATCAACTTTGCCTTGAATCTCAATGCAGAAGGTTTTGATCTCTAGCACTGATTATGACGGGGAATAATGGAATTATGTGCGGGGCTGCAGAACATACTCTTGAAAGAGCACAGTCTCACAAGGTTACTTACCAAAGTTTCAGTATCTGCATTCCTGGACCACAAAATGAATACCAATTCTCACAATACTTGCTCATTTGAAGGCTATGCAGCATGTATTATAAACCCCGATGAACACATCGACAATCTACTTAATTTTAAATACAAACGTGCCGCAAAAGGGAGGAAAACACAACAAAATAGAAGACTACTTGCTAGACAGTAACAAGGTCATAACGTGAGGCTGCGAGTCTTTACACTGTTTACACGAAGCAGACGTGCAGCTTTCGTTCTTCCTGTAGATGTGACAGGCTACGGAAGACAATTACATACACTTGTAGTTTCTAAGCAATGTATTAAATGCATATTTACCCATTTATTATCGGTGAAATACTGCAATCAATACAACTGTTCTCCCAACTACGCTGAAGACAATCTGTTTTCCGGGTTGTATGTTAGCCCCGCCTCTTTGAGAAAGCAAACCAATGATATACAGAATCGTCATGAGTCAGAAGCCTGTGACCACAACTAGCCAATCACAATACACAGCGGCAAACTCTGACGGGAAGAATTGGCCATCTGGAAATAAATAATTTTAAGTCTTCAGTTGTAGTAACGGTGCATAACGACTGTTCAAGAAACAGTTAATGCTTAACTCAATTCATAATGAAAAGGAATACCTAATATTTAGCCGCCCCTACGGCTGTTTCATAGTGTAAACGGCGCTAAACGGCTAGAATTTTTTAAAACAACAATAGTGCGTGAATATGAGTATTAGCTAGGTAGCTTTTCTCAAGCCTAAATGCAAGGGCACTGTCAAATAATGCAGTCAACTTGCACAGCGAAATTGGAAGAAACATCGGAGGTGTTGGGACGGTGTGTCAGTAATCTGCACCTTCCCTCTCCTTCAGGTGCAAAAGAGCTGAAAGTAGACACGCAAGGTCTTGCAATAGAGTCGAACAGCATTAAACAGCTACTAAATGAGTTAAACAGACTTAACAAACAGAGGTTGAGCTTTCTGGAGCTGAATACCGATGCAACAAGCAAGGAACTGCTGCAGGTAAGTTATTGTGATCACGTGTTGGTCCGTGCAGGTCTGCTTGTAAGTAGCCTCAGTCTCGATTTATTCCATTGTTATTATATAAATGCAGTTAGATTACCGTTTCAGGGGGTTAACAGTGTTATTACATATTTACATAAAATTGCAAAGGGATGTCCAGTGCCTAATTATCCCAGATTTGTTCCACAGTTATTGCTCTGTAAAACCTTTTAATGAAAGGCACTCCTTACCCGATTTTTCCCCTTGTCACTTTCACTGTTTCTGTTAAGATGAAAGGTTCAGCCCTAATTATAGTGTCTTTAGCACCTTATTTTACCGGGGACACACTGCAACCTTACTTATAAAACTATAGCATTCTGGAAACCTTGATTGTACTTATAAATTAAATCAGTAGCATGAAATATGTATTTTAAATACATCACTATTTATACCCAGAATATCCATAGTCTGTATAATTTTGTGCTACCTCTATTGGCACTAAGTTATCTTCCATCCATTTTCAAATCAAAGAGTATCCTGTCCCCCTCCTCTCAAACATCAGAAGATGACCTCTGTCCTGTCAGACAAATGACAGGAGGAAGCACAGTGGTGCTTTCATAAAGCCGCAGCACTTGTAACAGGTGGCAAATTGCATTATGTTTCCATCTCAGCGGTAGAGATCAGGAACACAGATCCACACTCATATTTTAAAAAAGAAAGGTTTCTAATCATCAGGATTGTCATGTGACATCATTTAGCTGCTGAATGTAGCCAGTGTGAGCTGGACTGTGCATCAAAGCAAGAATAACAAGGTTTCAGAGATGGGTTTCGGTCAGCCGGCCCCAGCCGAGGGCCCACTTAACAAGGTTATGCGTTTAGAATCCAGGAGCGCCCAAGTCCTAAAGGTTTATGTGGACAGTTAATCATAAGGCTTGTCCATTGAAAATGCAACACTTATTCTTCTGTGAACCCCTTGTTGGTTTAGGATGTTTCCTAAAATGTTGAAATACTTCAACAAACAGCCAAGTAAGAAATTCACAACAAGTATATTATTATACTCTCCTTTAAGGATGTTTTCACAAATAACTTTTCCAAAGCTGAAACATAGAAAACTAAAACATGATGACAAGCCTTGAATGCTACCTTAGATTTGTCCGATTTGTCAATTTGCTTAATGTTAAACATCAGAGGTCAGTTTACGGCATATTGACTTTTGGGGTATAGGGGACAGGCCTTTTGGAATAAACATGTACAAATTCTCCTCAAAGGCAGTTTAATTTAAACTTTTGTGGCATTGCTTTTGTTTTTGTCAGCTGTAATCATTGTATGCTAAGGCTATCTAGCTAACTGTACAATCCCTTGAAGGAAAGAAGTACACATAATATAAAAAACACACTTGAAAGACAGTACAGGGGGTAACTTTGAAGATGTAGTATGTCAGTGTGGGACCATAGTCTCGTCACCTACAATAAAATTAGAAGTTTCAAATGCATTCCTCCAGAAATAAAAATCAGACCTTTGGCCAACTCTTGTCTGCTCATCACAATATTTCTTTTTAATAAAACAGTACAAAAGTCATATATTCTGAATCTTAGAAGGGCAACCTTATGAAAGCAAAATATTTCTGACCTCCGTGTTTGATCTTAGTAAATCCGGCCATGAACAGCGCACAACTGCGTGCACACGCAAAGAGATTGCATTGTTTTGTGATTTGTGGGTGATTAACTAAGAATGTTGGCGCAGTTGATAACAGGTGCAAACCGCAGTATACAAATGAGGATTTAGTGTGCGTTGTGGTTTCGCCATGGAGAGTTTAGGAGCAGAGCACAAAGGTCACAAATGCAAAAAAAAAAAAAAAAAAAAAAAAGACCTGATGAAATACAGATATTAATAGATGAAAAAAAATATTGCTGAGCTCCAGAAAAGAAATTTAAACATCACCAGAATGATGAACAGTAAATGCAGTTGGCAAAACACCAGATGAGGTTAAGAGGAGGTGACAAGATATAAAACGGAGTTCCAAAACAAATTGCTTGTAATAAAACTTCAGCAAATAAGACAGGTGGGGCACAGAAGATGCCTCTGACCAATATTTAGCAACTGATACAGCTCACTTACTGTGAGGAGCAGATGACTGAAATACTGGTTATGACACGCTAGAGCTGATTGCAGAGCAAGGTATGTGACTAAACAATAGATTTTATTGACAAATTGAAACAAGACATTTGATCAAATAAATGTGTGTCCTGTGGCACCTTTTATTCTGTGTGCTCTAATGAGGGCGCATTGCAGCGCACACTTGGCAGCTGGTCAGTGCTGTATCAGGGCTGAGGATGGTCATTAATGCCCTTAAGAGAGGGATGGAAGATGGGGTACGAGCAGTGGTGATGGCACAGCAACACAGCCATGTGTTTAAATAATTTTTGTCTCTAGCGTTCCAAAAATATTTACACGAGCGGCAAAGTTGCACTCTGTCGTTTTCCGTGGTGTCTGTGCCTCCTCCTCTCCACCATAACAACAGCCATTTGTGCGTAAAGCAATCAGTTTAATGTAAATGATGCTACATCTGTTTGCATCTGCTCTTCCCAATAGTTTGCGATTTCTTGGCCATGTTGTATATTCATTAAGGACAAACACGCTACATGCATTATTTTGCCCGTTTAACAGACGCAATCCTTGGTGCAGCCGGTTAGGAAATCAACTGCTACATGTTTTTGCTTGTGCTGTTAAGTTAGCACTTGTTTTTATACATGCAAACTTTGAGAAAATCAGGACAGAGGTTTTGGAAAAGAAGTCAGTTTTTCTCATGTCAAAATTCATTGAACATCTTCATTAAGGTGAAACCTGCAGTGGATGATTTATGTAATACATTTAAATATTTATGGTGACCAGATCCATTGGCTGTTTCTTTTTACAGTGATTTTTTTTAGAGAATTTTTGCTAAATAGTATATTTTCTTGAGAGCTAATTGCAAATAAACACAATGTAACAACGTACATACTAATATAATAGAATAACTTGCTGAATTTTTCTCTAGTTGTGCACCGTAAGTGTCCGTTTCATTGCAGCATTATCAGGTATACATTTGTTTATAACTTTAAAAAATAGACGCTTGTGATGAGAAAGTGTTAAAAGTTTCCAGTTTTCTCAAATCCCAGGCTTAGTGCTTGAGAATTGAGTGGCTTTTAATAAATGCTATCCCCACTTGTTTGTGGGGATACAAGTGGAAGCATCTTTCATCTTTCATGCTCCATTTAGGTCTCTTTCATATAAACACAATCATCCTAAATCTGTGGGTTTGTGTTCTTTTATGCAGTGAACACTTGGTATGGTGGAAGTAGTGACTTCTCCACATCCACCAGCACACAAACACAAACATCCCTGCAGATATATAAACAGCATGGTGATGGTCAGTTGGAAGATTTTAATAAATGTCCCAAACCTCAACATGCTGTTTGATCATATCATTATGTCTGAGCCTTCCTTATAAGCTCTAGTTGTACATCTCACTCTAAATGTTAAAAATGTATGGGTTACTTGTTGGTAGGAAATAGAGCCTGAGGCTATATTTAGTAGATACCACTACCATTTCCACTATTTGTCTTTGGGTGCATGTGTGTTTTAAGCTTGCCACAGTTTGAGACTATTGACTCCCCATCCACTGTGTTATTGTGTTAAATCAGATTCTTCATCTCAATGGACCTACCCTAATGGCACAACCATAAGATAATAGTAAATAAAAAATACTGTATTTTCTGTTTGTCTGGCTATTACGTTTACCTTGGAAGGCTTTCATATGAGGATATCGCTGTCATTGTTTAGTCACATCTTATAGTAACATCAGGTAAACACTGATTTTTATATGTCAGAGTAGATAATACACTGTATTTTAGTGTATGTGCAGTATTATTTTGTATTCACTACCGTACTTTGGTCTCAATGCAGAATGCAGTCATTTTTATTGCCCAGTGAAAAGTCGAGAGAAGATAGTAGGGTGGATTAGGACTATTTCTGCTGCTTGACTCCACTGTAGATCAGGCTTTGTGTCACCAGCCATACTGTAATGCATCAATGACTTTTTAAGAGCTTTTAAGTATTTGGCTTAGTCACTAACTGCTTTTTTTGTACTATTCTTGCAGAAGAAAGTGAATTTCCTGCAGTCCTGTGTGAATGACCTGACAGAGCAGAACCACATGCTTGTTCAGACAATTGGGCATCTGCAATGGGAGGATGGATGCAAAGCTTCCAATTCGGAAATGAAGCCGTGCACGTCTGATCACATGATGGACGTAAGACTTTTATGAATGCTTTAATTTTAAAACAGTCTTTTACGTGACTTAAACAAATTCACAGGAATTTTTATGTTATTATATTTGTGGTATTGATGTGTTCAGGAGACATGTCCATATATCAAATACAGTCTTTATGACAATGTTTTAGAAACCAGGAAAATATTTCACATTCTCCCAACAGGAAAGAAATGATAAGATGTTGATGTGGAGAGTTGGATTTTGACATTAAAGGTTTTTTTTTGTCCAAAATAGCCCAAAGAAAGTCATTATAAGTTTACTAAATTTAAAGAAAGCATAATGGTAGGGCTTAGCTTTTAAGATTTACCTTATATAATGTATTTTTTATTAGCTATGTACTAAAATAAATGACTTGTTTTGCTACAATTATGTCTCAGTTCAAGTGGGGACATTTATTTAGTTTTCTGTAGTAAGCAGGCCAAGTCAGGACAGTAAAGAGGGAGAGTCTCCTAAACAATAGTCGCCATGCATAAGCAAGAAACTAGTTTTTTTGAAAGCTATACAATGAGAAAAAGGCAGAAGAGCAGTTCATGGTTTTCTTTTATTTTCTGCAACGCCATTGTGTCCAGCATCTTTTCTTTTTGGGCAGTAATGGAGACTTAAGCATCTACTGCTTCATACAGTCCAGTCAATCGGTATCTCGCTGAATATGGTTTATCATACAATCTGTGAAACTCTTTCATTGCTTGGACAGAATAATATTACAATTTAGAATAATGACACAATGAAAAAGCAATTACGAACAGCATGAGGCTCTGATACTGGTTTGTGTTTTATGTATAATGGTGAGCATCATTATTTAATATTTAACATTTGAATTAGGGCTGGACAATAATTCAATATCAATATATATCGCAATATACTTTTATTCAATACCGGTGATATGAGTTTTGAACACATTTCCGATATTTCAATATACACACAGTATATGATTAAAGCGTTTTACTGACTGGTGTTCAAGCCAAAAGAAGGAGCTGCAACACACTGGCTACGTAAGTGATGACGTACACACAGACACGGAGCCCGGCCAAGCCCAGCAGCAGTTGGCTGCGCGAGGTAGAAGGCTAGGCTAGGCTAAGCTCCAACGCTGCTAGTTTTAGCTACAAAACGAGTGCTCATGTCCGTAATGCAAACATGACTGAAGAAGCTTCTACAAGCGAAGAGAACGCAGACAAAATAGTTGATAAGAGAGCAAAGAGTAACTCAATGGTACGGAAGTGGTTTGGCTCAGTGTCGCCAACTTGGCGACTTTGTCCTGTTCGTTTTCACTCCCCTCTAGCGACTTTTTTTTTTTTTTTTTAAGTGACTAGCAACTTTTTCTGGTATTATTGGAGACTTTTGGGAACTGTAATGTAGTTTTACTTTTGTCAATGAGGATCTGGTGTTTTTTGGCAGTTTTTCTTTATATTGTTTATATCGATTACGGAATTATATCATATCGACCAAAATTAAGAAATATAATGTGGTAAACGTTTTGGCCATATCGTCCAGCCCTGACTTAACTAAAGAAGTCAAGCATTGAAGGTCCACTATTAACTTGTCAGCTTGTGACCTCGATCATTTTTTTTTTTAGAAAACTACATACTATTATCATTCATTCCTTGTGGACTGGAGGTGGAAGGCTGTGTGCAGACAATCCTCTGCTGAAGTGTAGACTAAATAATTCAGTTTTCTTCTTTCATCAACACAAGGCAGGACTAAAACCATCATCACCACTTAATGTAATGACCTTAAGTTATTCTTCTATTTCACATGTGGCCAGAACTTTGTCAAATATCACTCTTCTGATTTTGCACACAGAAAAGTAATTAAAGTCTATTATACATCAAAGTACCTACCTGCTTTTGTGAAGAAGGTCAAAGAGGTAGCTCTATGTGCTGTCTACACTGAAACTATAAAGGTTGCTGTAACACGATGCTTTGCATTTCTTACCATTCAAAGCGCTCCAATTTTTTCATCAATGTAGAACTTTATCTCTTTCACTGACATTGCTTTAGCACCAATAACACAAACGTCTCTGCAGCTCCTTTTCTACGGTGCTTTCTCAGATGCCTTTATTGAATTTGTTTTATAGTGTTTATTTTCAAGCTGCAGTGCAGTACATGCTGACAGTATAGTGAGAAAAGCGAAAACATTTATTAATTTTCATTTATATTATAAGCAAGGAGGACTAACTAACTTATTTGTATCTCACTTGCCTATATATATATATATATATATATATATATATATATATATATATATATATATATAAATCAGCTGAAGGTGAACAGAGGAAGAACAGTTTGTAAAACTAATTGAAGTGACATTCTCCTAGTTGCTACGAGTCCTCTAATTGATCTGTTTGCATAGTTTTACTATTGTTAGCAGCAGCTTCTTATGGCAACCAAAGAGACACAGTGTGAGGCAGCATAGTCGTTTGTCACTGTATTGACCCGTTTTCTGAGCTTTTGAATCTCCATTTTCACCCATCTGAAATGATGCCCTCACTGTCTCTTTATGTTAGTTTGTGTGTTTTCAGGGTCTAGATTGGCAAACAAATACAAACAAATGGACTGCCTCAGTCAACAGTCTATTAGGGTAGTCGGGGGACAACAGTGTGTTTCTGCTCTGATGTCCATAATGTGAAATCCAATCAAATGAGGAGCATTTAGAGCTACTTATGGACCGTTCCACCATGTAAACGATGCAATGAGCTCTGTAATAGGAGCTTGGCTAACGTCTGATTGAATCGTAGTGTATGGTCTTGTTGATGCACTAAAGGCCTAAACTCTAATGGACACTAAACAGACTTCGTTTTGTGGTCATAATATCATGAAATCCAAAGCTTGTATTCTCTGTTCTAGATAGCTGCAATTAGTTTGTGGTCTATTTATCATCTATAAGCAGACTGATATAGGACCAGCTTTTCCTCTGCATACAATACAAACTTGAATTAAAATAACTTTGTTGAAAATATGAAATACCTGTTTTAAAATGTGTCACCCTGCAAGCCAGTTATTTTAGTTTTTAGGTTGTTTTTTGTAATACTCTTTATACTCTATATAAAATAGAAATGTATGTGGTTAATCCCTAGGAAGCTATTCCCTATTACAACAATGTTATTTTATTCAAAGAGCTTGTGTCTGAGATATGATGCAGACTTTTGATCCTTATGATGGTCTTCTCAGGGTAATAGTGGAAAAAAAACCAAATTGTCTTGTCATAAAGAATGGATGTAACAATGTAACTTTAAAATGTTTTCGTTGTGTCCATATTCATTGATTTAATCTAAGCTGCAGACAAAAGATCCTCATACGTATCTTGCCATCTTAGAACATCCTTTTGTTGGATAGATCTATGTCAGTTTTGGGTTTCAGTGACAGCTGGATGATAAATAAAGAACTTACCCTCAAATAAACATATGTAAATCGTTAATTTCTTCAACTCTGACCAATAGATCACAAATTTATTCAAAATGTGTTTTTAGTTTTCATCAGTTGATGTAGTTTTAATAGACAATTTGTGCAATTGGCTTGATGTTTATTTATTTATTTATTTTTTAAATAAATATATGTTTGTTTTTGTGTCAGTCTGGTACATGGATGCAGAATTAAAGCCCATGTCCACATGGAGATGAGTTTAGGTTTATCCGCTTAAGTTTACTATCATTTGGATGTTTTGCCCACTTGGAACGGACGTTTTCGGAACCCAAAGACACAAATTTTCTAAACCAGGCCTCAAAGTTAATACACCTAAACATGCTACTGTTTTCTGAACTGATGACACCATATCCCTGTAGTATGACCATAATAGCATAATGCTCCAGAAGTTACTGAGCATGATGAGGCTTTTACAGCAAAATCTGCACATTGAAAAATGCAAAATCCACACAAATGACCTCGTTTAAGCTCGATTCTCCACCTTCTTCTTATTCGTTTGTTTATTTACATTGCACAAGTTTATGCACATTTTTAATAGACTTTACACTTTAGACTTTTATTTGTCATTCTAATTTCTTCTTCTCTGTTTTTGGTGTATTTCTGTAGCAGCATTACATTGCCATTACAGGCCTGGCATATGTGTTTTCAGTGGTTTTGTGTGGACGCAAACATTTCTTGAAACATCTTTACAGAAAACCATTTTTAAACTAGATTGGTTATCGCTCCGTGTGGATGTAGCCTAAAGCCCCATTTATGCTCCCTTTAAGTACAGTATGTCGATGGGTACAACTGTGTCAAAGGCTGTCAACATCAATGCCCACAAACTCCCATGTGTCCTGTACATTGGCATGGTTGTTGGGCAGAACATCCACTAGAGGGCAGGGCAGAGTTCAGAGTTCACCTCTGAATTCTGACGCCAGTTTCAGACAATTGCAAAGCTGGAGGCGGTGGAGGAAATCATGATATAACAAAAGATGCAATGCAGCGAATGGCGGTGGTCTGTGCGGCCATTAAATACATTGCAGTCAGTTCTTCATTTTCCTTTGCTGTTCGCACATGAGCTATACTGCGCAACACTGCCCCCATGGTTTGTAAAGGTACTGATACGTTTGCTTCCTCTGAGTACACATCCTCAAGCTCAATATGCAGAAGACTCTGACCATAGTCCTATTTAACATAGCATAAATGACACACAACTCTTGGTTTGCAGGGCAGTGTGGAAGACGTAGGCTTGGGAATGGAATGAAGTTAGGCAAGGCAGTTTATTTGTATAGCACATTTCATGTACAGGACAATTCAAAGGGTTTCATATAAAACATTAAAAACATTACAGATATTAAGAAATAGTAAAAGGGAGCAACAAATAGCAAGAATCACAGTAAGATAATAAATTAGATTAAAATGATTAAAAGCAAGATAAAAAGTTACCATGCAGATTTCATGCATGGGTTCATGAGAAAATAAATGTTCAGATCAAATCTCATTATTAAGGACTATCTGTGAGGACTCTTTCTCTTTTTCATCCACTCATCTCATCATTTCACCATTTGTGCACACTTCTCAAACTATTGCCATTCCACTCAAATTCAAAACACCCACATGATGGGGAAAAAGTTTGACTAAAAAAAAAAAAAAGCTACCGTAAGTGAACATTAGCAATGTCTTCAGTTGAGTTTTGTGTGACTCACAAAGTGACTATGACATTCCCATAAACCACAAAACAGGACTTATTAAAATCTTAAGGCCTGGGAACCAAATAAGAAAATTGGTTTCATGACTTAATCCACGCTAATGAGAACATAATTTTTCCTGTCATGTGGAACAGGCTGTGTAGTGACATTCTTAACACCCACTTTGCTTTCCAGGCTGTAGTTCAAGAAAACAACATGTTATAAGGGACATCGAGAAGTCACAGTAATGTTGAGTGAGAAATCTCTTCATCCCCAAGAGAGCAGCTTGTCTGGAAATGGTAACACAACCCCACAATCAGAATGACCACAGCATTTAGTTAAGTTCATCTTTAATCTGTTTACTCATGTCCTCAGCACTTTAGCTAGAGTAATTCTAATAGCATTCAAATAAACTCTTTGCTATAAATGATTAAGAGCATAATTAATCTGACCATCCAGTATATAGTTCATGCATGGAACATAATGCAAAAAGCATTTGCACCAAACCTGGCCGACCCTGTGTAGCAGTGATTGCTCAGCTCAAGTCAATGAGAGAATACAGAAACTCAATTCAGGGCTGCATTAAAAACAGTCTCTGAACCGTGTGACCTTTATCATTTTCTCTTCTCACTACCCCCCACTCACCCCCTCACACATGCTTAAGTATTTGCTTGTGTAGCAGCTGCTTGGAGGGAGAGATGGAGTGAGAGTGAGAAAGACAGAGCAGTGGAGGTCAAGGGGTTGTGATGGTTGACTATGCTAATGCTGTTGTTAATGACTTTGCTGTGAGTGATAATTGATCGTCTTCATTACCATATTAACTCCACAACCCACCACCGCCCACACCAACCATACCCCAAGTCCCCCACCTGCCTCCTCCTCTTCCAACCCCTCTCTCTGTGCAGTAATGGATGCCCCTGTTTGATCCTTGGAATAATGAACTAATTAGCTTAATTAAAATCAATAGAGGTGCCAATAACAGGTTAGAAGTTTCAGGGATGCCATCTCTATCTGCAGGAAAAGAGAAGGCGAAACAGAATGGATAACAGAGGTTAGAGGTACATTAATGACAAGGGGGGAGCAAAAAAAAAAGGTAATTTGGCACAGGATGAAACAAAACTGATTAGTGTATGAAGACTAACATGGGGACAGAATAAAAGTAAGAAAACAGAGGACAAGAAAATAGCAAGTTCAAAAGAGAACGATAGACGTAAAATGGGTAAACAACGGTGAAGACAGGACCGCAGAAGAGAAAGAGAAAAGATCAGAGGAGCAGAGGGAGCTAAAGAAAGAGGACACTAAACGAGAAGGAGAGAGAGGGCGAAAGAGGTTCCTAATGCTGATTTATGAGTGCTTGACGGTCGTTAGCTGGAATAAATGGCTTGTAGGAGTGGTTGCAGCATTACTCCCTGTACAGGATACTAAGTGCATTGTAAGGTCAGCCATAAGGCCAAACTTACATATGTAAAGCTCTGCCCTTGTAAACCTTTGTTAATATATCAGCAACAGGATGGATCTGTTACCCGTCATTCTGACACGAGGATGGCTGTAGCTCCCTAATCTGGGTTGTAATTATTTCATTTCAGTTTTATTTTAAAAGCAAACTAAAAGTAACATGGACAAATGTTTTGTAAGGCAACAGTAAAAGTGAAAGCAGCTGCTGGTTTGAATGAAGGGGATTTATTACAGTTAAAGACTGAAACTAGTAGAAGATTTAAAAGTTTTCTAACTTCTTGAAGCAACTACTAAATAAATGAAGGATAGATATTGGCTGATTCAGTAAATTTGATGTCATTCTGTATCTCTTTGATAACTTATGTCAGAATAAAACAGATGTTTTTTTTTCCTTCATCAAATAAAGAGGATTGCATCACTTTATACTTCGATCTCTTTCTGGAGAAAAAAAGAATTCCACACTTTCAGTCCACCCTCAGAACATGCAAGCTTTAATGATGTAGAACAAGATGCTGGCGTGTTCCTTCTGGTCACCATCACTGCAAGTTGAATTATTCTATTTCTTTCATCCGTCACATTCTGTTTTGATCTGGTGACGCACGGCACACACATTCCTGCTTTTGTTTTTCTCCTCTGTTGCTTTCAGTTGACCTAGCTCCAGAGAGAAGAATTGGAGAGGTTGTGGAAAAAAGGGAACAATTGCATAAATGGACGACTATTTTCAGATAGAAAAAGAAACACGGAAAAGGAAAGTGATGGTGTTGCGGGAGGTGGAGATGGGGAATCGGAGGCGTGGGTGAGGGGCAAATGACGGAGACAGGAGGAGGCAAGCGATTATGATGAGGTTGCAGGCTGGGGACAGAAAAGAAATGACTGAAGTGTTGGGAGGGAAAGAGAAACAGTGACAGAAGAATGCAGAAAAGGAGCAAATTTTGTGACTATAAATAAGAATATAGATTTTTTCTCTTTTAAGTGGAAGTTCTGTATATCTGATATCACCAGTTACATTTTAACTGTTGGATTCTCCTCTTTTTCCCCCATAACAGGGAAAAGACCTGGGGGCTGTATTATGAATAAGGATTTGAGGCTTATTGAGTTAACTTTAAGTTCAACCCTGGGTGTTCAATGTTACAAAGGTGGCTCTCTTCTTACAAGGATGTATTGCCATAGCAACTTAGGCTAAAACCTAACCTGCTCCAGGGTAGTTGATGTAGAATGTAACATGCTGGAAATCAACACATGAAAAAATGATGCCTCATAAGCAATCGATCCTTTTCTAACACGGAGGGAAAAAAACACATCAATGTCTCTTTTCTCTGCCGTCTCTTTCAAATGTGAGAGCAATATTCAAGTTTAGATTAATATTTATTTAAAACAGAGCTAATCTTATGAGATTTGGAATTAACATTATTATTTTTTATTAACGCCAAACTCTCAAATTTTCTTTTTTAGCTATCTGCTGAGTATTTTAAGCAACTTTCTCTACTATTACAATGGCAATGTCCTCAATTGAAAATGTATCTCAAGAGGAGGAGTATGCAGGACAATATGGCAAAATTAGAAAATTAATAACGTTCATTCTCATGGATGCAGTTCTGCTCCGACATATCACATCATGTTTTCTGTTTTGTCTTTTCGAAATGACATTTCTTGATTTGAAAAATTGGCCCAAGATGAGTAGGTGGTCCAACTTTGATCCTGATTTTTACTTGAGTAAAGTGAATTTATGTTCGGAACCTGCTGGTTTTTACACCTTCTTCAGAAACAGTATTTATTTATTTAAATAATCTCATTTAGATTAAAACAGATGATAAAACTGAGTAACCTTTAAGGCAGGGCTTTGTTGTGATTTATAATTTGCTGATGTTTTGGTGTACATTTGTTGTTGTCACAGAAGCAGATAGCTGCAGCCAACGGCACAGCGAGAGTCCCACAATAAATGGAATGGTACTCTGTGTTTTCCAACACCTCCAATCATCAGATTCAGCTTCTTCTGTAAGATGTTTGTAATGCTAACCTCATGAACTCAATATTAATGGATATCCCTGATCGAATTCACAGGATTCATCATCTAGTGGGGTAGATCTATTGGAAGGAGAGTGGTTGCAACTTCACAAAGCCTCATGTCTGTTTCTGAGCAAAAAGCCATTGATAGGACCAAGCTCTGTGCATTTGCCCCCTAATGCTGGTTTATTGCAGTAATTGTGTAAATTGCTTTGACCCACTCTGTGTTTCCTCCATCAGTAGAACCACAGATGTAAATAAACAGGGCTTCTTTAACAACAAACAATAAATAATATTAAAAATAAAAATAATGATGAAAAAGTTTTATAACTGTTATTGCAAAAGGCCTTCTCAAAAAAGGAAAGTTTTAAGGAGTGATTTTAAGTTACCTAGAGATTTGGTGTGTCTAAGTTCAGCGAACAGAGCATTTCATAAGATTGGGACGCTAATGGAAAAAGCCCTTTGTCACACACTGTGACCTGGTAATAGTTAGCAGGTCACTGTCAGTCAGGAAGGCACATGCTAGGTCAGTAAGTCTGAGATGTAAACAAATGGACAGCTGAGGTCTGCTGGGGAAAGAAAAAAAAATCCTCAACTTTGACCAGTTATTATGCCACACACAAATGATGTTGTGTTATTACACATAAAACACACAGACACACACACATATACATAAGCACTCCCACTAACAAATGCATTTACCGTAGTCATAACCTTCACAGGGCTCATTATCATAGATTGCAGGTCTTTTCATAAAGCTGAGACCACTGGTGACAGATTACTAACTGGATGGACACACACGCACACACACCCACATGCACAGTGATCTCTAATGAGACCTTATTCCGGACACCGAACCCAGCTGCCTGTAAATTACAGCCGCCACTCTACCATACATACTTAATCAGCTAATGCTGTTTTATTCCTTATTATTAATTTGTTCCTCTTTCTGATTTATCTAATGCTCTCTACATCACACCAATATTTTGTCTCCTTTACAGTTTAGAGAGGCAGAGAAAGGGAGAAAGCCACGTGCTTATTCATGTACTTAGGGGATTGCATCTGTAATGAATTGACTGGCTGTTTAGGCATACATAACACAGCCTACTACTCACCTTAATAATGTAAGCAGGTCGTAACTCCTGCTAACCCAAGGGTATATAAGGCATGCATACACAGACACAGATATGCAACCACACTCCCAAACACACACATCCTACCTATATTAGCCACTGACCTCTACAATTGCCAAGACCTCTCATTGTTACATTGCATCTGCAGTGGAATATGAAAGTTTTATGAAGGGGGAGAAAATGTTGTGTGTCAATGTAAATGGCTCGATGACCAGATTGACATCAGTACCCTTTTTCAACCAGCGTGGAACCATTCCCATTCCTGTGCATGTGCCTAATTTTGAACTGTTTGGAGCGTTTGGAAAAATAATCAGCTAAAAATGTTGTTTCTCATCTGGTACAAAAACAAAGGAGCTTTTCAGACGCGAACTATTACGGCATCAGTGGGCTTGTCAAATGCTACAGGTCAGAAAGAGAGGGTGTACAGTGCCCTCTACTGATGATGCATCCCTTGCTTAGAGTGGTTTCGCTTAAAAGTGGTGGAAATGTGGGAATGTTAGCTATTTACAATAGCACCACCGGTCCAAGGATACTGAACGGAATCAGCTCATTGGCCAAAGCCAAGTGGTAAAGGCCACACAGCTAGTCAATGTCTCTAGCTTTGCAGTAGTTGTAAATGTACTTTTTTCAACATTTTATGGATTCCTAAATGTTTGATAAAATAGTGTCCTCCAAAACAATTTGTTTTTGCTCAGCGGACTGCAGGACCATATCACATTCAATGGACTAAATCTCAGCTTTTCATGTGCAGCAGCTCTTCTTTTTGATGCTTTTGTGTGTTGAAATGTGTAAATGTGGGTTTCTGCTTTTCTATCCAATGTGCTGCAAACACACAAATGCACACGCTAAGCATATGTCTAATTAAAACACACATGAGCTCTTATTTAAAGTACACTCAGACACAAATACACTCACACAGGGGGGCTATGTGTTGACCTGTGAGTCACTGCTGTCACCATTGATTTCCTTTTCTTAGAGTGACCCCTGTCACCACGGCGATAGAGTAGCTGATATTTCAGCAGCACTGCCGCGGTGCTCTCTGTCAAGCTTCATGTCTTTCTGTTGCGTTTTTAGAAATTTTCCTCTTTATTTTTTGTGTATTTATTTTTTTTAGGTCTTCTAATTTGTGTTTTTCCTATATCCTTCCATGAAGTGACCTTGCAATAATTGTGTCAACCCTTTTTGTTTCTTTAGTCTTCTCACAATGTTGAGTCAGAAAAAGAAACAAGCTGAGATAGTCAGCCAGGATAGTGCTGAGGGTTATTTTTCATCTGCAAACCGTGTGTGTGTGTGTTTGTCTCTGTCTGTGCTGTTTTAAATCCTTTTTCTGTCATCATCCACCTTTCAGAACAAGTGACTTCCTACAATGCAACTGTTCAGATTTATTCTTTTTAAATCTCTAAAAAAGAAAACCAAAGCAGACATGAGAATAATAATGCCTCTAATTAAGTCTCTGATCCATTATACTGTCTTTGATATAATATGTTTTCAGTTTTTTCTGTTTTTTTACCTTTAGTAGTTTATTCACCTTTTTTCTTTTGATACTATGATGATGTTGTGTTAATCAGATGTTAATGCTTAGCAATTAGTCAGGGGTGAAACTCCTCACAGGTATACTCCAGGGAGCTGTCAGTTGTGTTTACAGTAGCAATTTCATATTTCTAATTAAATTAGTTATCATTTATTTAGTCTCAAATAATATATAAATATTTTTAGTTTCTTTAAATGTGTAATGGTTAGTTAAGAAGACCACGTCATGTATTGTAGATCATAATATTTAATTTTTATTCAAGCCACACATTATATAAATATCTATGTTGATAACGAATGAATAATCATTGTTTCATTGACTTCAGTGTGATTTTGTTGTAGGTATATGACAGTGATCTGAGGAGTTTGCCGGTTGCACCTGCGGCGTCCATCACATCCAAGTAGGTATATGCAAACAGCTGAAACAACTTAAACAACTAATATGACCATGAATCAACCAGACACACACATATGCAGTATGTACCCCCCCACCCCACCCACACACACACACACACACACACACACACACACACACACACACACACACACACACACACACACACACACACACACACACACACACACACACACAGGTGACACAGCTGGCCTCAGGGACTCTGTCTGTTTGTAAGGAGGTTGCTCTCCTTAGGGAGTCACTGCAACACCACTGTCCCTATGGTGATATGCAAATCCCTGTGTGATATTTCCCACTATGCAGCTCTCTAAGACAGGTTCTGTTTCTAATGTAGACCTGTCTAGGAACCAGATTTATATTTTAGGTTTCACACATTTTCACAAAACTAAAGTTGCTTTTTCTGCATTTAAGTCTTTGTTCCCGCTTCAGATTGTTCATCCTTAAAGGCTTAAACCCACCAGAGGAGGGGGAGGTCAGTTTTGACCTTGAAGCTATCTATCAGTTGACTGTATTTATACTTTGTAATACTATTTCTTAAAATGCATCTGTAATTTCATCAAGAGATGATTGCGATCTGATCTTTCTTTATTTATTTATTTCCTGACAAGCTGTCATTTGAAAAAAAAAAAACAAACAAAAAAAAAAACAAAACAAACAAAAAAACAAACAAAAAAAACAAAACAAAAAACCCCACATCCAAATATGGTCAAAAGTAACTGTCAGTAGTTTGACAGTCTGCAGTGCAGCCAATTAAAGCACCCAGCCAAGCAGGAATCGGTGGTCTTGCACAATGTGGCACAGTTGAGTTTGTGGCTGTGCAGGGTTTCTATGCCATGTGTGTAAAAGGCTCTGAGGGGTGTGAGGGATCCTCAGTCAGTGTACGTGCTGTCAGAGATGTGGGGATTTGCATCACACCTTGAGCGGTTTAAATGGCTGCACATATAATAATAATAAAAAAAATTAAATAAATGAAACGAGCAAATCAGGTCTCATGAAATGAAATGACAGGTTTAAACAGCGGGTGAGTGTGTGTGTTTCTTGCCAACAGCGTCAACATTAAACACATCAGATTGAAGCCACCCTCCAGGGTAGCATCACTCAGCCAGGTATGCTTGTGTGTGTGTGTGTGTGTGTGGTAAAACCTAAGTCTTTTATCTACTTTTCCATTTCCTTTTTTTTTCTTTTTTTTGTTTATCTACAAAATTTATTTATATATTTCTGATGGAATGGTGTAACACACAGACACACACACTGATCTATCGACGTATTGATGTGAGTGGATGTCAGGGTTCTTTTTTTTATTTTCCATCTCCCCCAATTTTTTAATTATTTTCCCAAAGTATAATCTCCTGTAGAGTCTTTTACACTTGAGTTAACTTGAATGCTGTTTTTTCTTTGCCAAAAGCAGTCAAATGCTGAAAGTTAGTTAGAATAAACAAAGCACAAGCTTTGACAGAATATCCTGATTGTCATATGGGAAAGGTAGGAGCTTAACTTATTTCACACACAGGCTGTATCCCTCAGTGTAAGCGTTCTTATTCAAATTCCAAACTTTTTTTTTCTGTTTACAAAAGTGATAAGTTATTTAGGTTGCAGGCGAATGGCGGCTTTATTATTTTTCTGATGGCTTTGCTTGTTTTTCTTTTGTCCAGCTGTTTCCTGAACCATTCCTTAACTATTTTCTCATTTTTTTATGATGATAGTAATGAGATAGACATTAAAACCTCTCTTTGTTTGTTTCTGCACTCTGCTTCTTTTTCTCCAGACCTCTCTTTCCCACTTCTCTCTCAGGACAGGAGGAGGATATGTCTCTTTTTCTTCATATTGACTTTCCCAGGTCAGGCTCCTCTTCTCCTATTAGGCCAAGCTAACTGATCAATACGCAGGCCTGGTGGGCTGCTATATGGACATGCAGACAGGCACACAGAGTGGACTGTGCCCCAGCCAACTGCCTGACTCATTAACAAACACACACAAAGCAGAAAAAGTAAAGTATGCATATCTAAACATTCATTAATCTTGCTGATATGAATGCAATAGATATTTTTCAACAACCAAATTCAGAATTATATATCTAATTATAGAAACTTTGTCAAACATATCCGAAAAAGTTACAAATATTAACAAAACTCATCTCACTAAGTGGATTAGTCAGTCAAGTATGAATGCATGAATCGCCATGTAGCTGGTTGCTTCTCTGTCAAAATCAGACATGCAACAAACTCCTCCTCTCCTCTGAAATGTTTTCCTCTCTTCTCCTCCCCTGCTGTTCCCCCAGCTGGTGAGTTGTGACATCTGCAGTGCTGCGACATGGATAAGCAGCTGCCAGAGATGGAGCCGGGGAGGGAAGAGCGGAACAGTGAAGAGCAGACAATGCAGGAGAAGAGAGGAAAAAGAGGGGGCGCCTCAGGAATTGTTGAGGGGTGCTGACTACCAGCAACAGTTAGATGTACAGCGGGTGGAAACATGGTTACATATGTGCATGTGTTCACAAACATATATATATATATATGTATATATATATATATATATATATATATATATATATATATATATATATATATATATATATATATATATATATATGTGTGTGTGTGTCTATATATATATGTATGTGTGTGTGTGTGTGTCTGTGTCTGTCTCTAAGTGTGGGCGTGTGCACTGGTGTGGGCATATGTACATACATGTGTGTGCATGGCAGCGTGCCAGGCAGTGCCATCTGGCTGCTTGACAGAGCATCCCTCATTAACAGGGAGGTTAATTGCTGTGGCAGCACCCAGGCTGTCAAACATCACCCCGGGGACTCGGAGGCAACAGACTATCTACATGTTGGTGTATTTACAGGCACCGGCATGTAAATAGGAAGCCCCAAACTTCTCAATTCTCAATATTAAACAAAGCACCCTGCAGTAAATGAGCTCTGTCATGGGAAAAGGGGTGGTGCAAGGGACCTTTGTCTTTTGTGTAGGTGAGCATGCACATGTGTCTGCTTGTACATTCATGTCAGGCAACATGCATGTTTATATTATTCTTATGAATTATGCCTTGTTGCTGTAATGATGTAGAAAGAATTGGGTTTACAGAGCCAATCTCTATAGCCCTGAGGGCAAACACATATACACTATCACACACACCCACATGCACACAGGGTGGGGGGAACTGGTGGCAATTTGCATGTTATTACTGCATATTCATGACTAATTTTGTTAGCCTTGCTTAATAGGCCTGAGTGACAGCTTGAGAAATCGAGAGCTTGCTTTAATATCACACACGCTTGCAGTGATACACACACAGAGTCCTCAGTCACATTTACTCACCCTGCTCTCTGTCCGCACAGTAATCATAACAACACTTATGGCTCTAAATAGGAATCCTCTGCTCATCTGTTGGCTTGACATTGTGTCATTTGTTTAACCTGCTGCTTATAACAACAATATTGTAAGTTATATAGACTCATTTGTTTACTGCGTAATCATGACATACAATAATATGCACACACACTCCATGAATTGCATGAATAAATTTGCATTTTGACATTTTGTAAACCAGAATTTGCTGCATGTTTTTAGATTTATTTAGCAAAAAAAGCATTTAAATATTTGAAATACAACTTTTTGCTCTTGTTAGATGATCCATTTTTATTTACTAATAATTCAGGAAATCAAAGATTATCTGTCATTATATAATACAACTTCTACACATTTTGTTTTCTGCATTCTTTTTTGACTAAAATGTAGTTGGAGGCATTTTTCCATCCTCCCCCACTCAGTAGTATCAGTTTCTGTAGTACACAAATGTGTGTATAGTACACACATACACACACCATCCAGGTGTAGAGAAAAGAATGAACCTGGCTGCAGTTTCTTTTTTATTTAAAAGCCTCTTTAATCTAAAATATACTAAATAAAAGACAAATCATTTCATAATGCAGCTGTAGAAGCTGTCGTTCATGAAAGTGTTGTAATTTGTATAATAGTTGTAAACATTAGATCTGATTTTAAGATCTTTTTCACACATGTGTGCTTGGCAGTTATAATTCACAGATGTTAAAATGAGGGAGGGGGGGTCATCATGTGGGTGATTAGCAGAGATGTGCACACATTTTACCATTCTCTCATAGACAGAAATAAACTAGTGTAAAGTCAGATTTTTTTGCTGTCCTCTGTGGCTTTTACTCCATTTGACTGAGAAGTTGTTTTCTTCCTGGAGTGAAAGATTTAACTCTCAGCGCTCTCTATCTGCTCACATGTCACTTTTGTCAAATCTAGCTATGCCTTCTCTGCCTGGTGTGAAAGTGTAGACACGCTTGATCAAATGTGAGTTTAACATTTTTAATCTGTGCAAAGTTTCATCAGAATAGCTCATCTCATGAGGCTGGTAAATATGAAGTTGCGTGCGCGAGCCTTTGTAGATGCCTGTGTATTTGTGAACAGAACCACGCACCACCTTATGATGTTTTTTTTTGTTATATTGGCTGTGTGACAGCTGTCACTAGTGACTCAGATTGGTGTCTGCTGGGCAGAGCAAGCGTATTTTCACCGCTGGGAAACACACACTCACAAACATGCTTGCAGATAGAAATAAATCAGGTCTACGAGCTATCGTCATGCACGGACTTCACCAGGCTCATCATGTCTTTGCTCTTTTTAAATGTTATTATTAAAGTTACATTTTGTATCTGTTAAACACACTACACCGTTTATACATTGCACATTCAATATGTTTCTTTTTTTCCCACTTTGAAAGCCACTATCAAGGTTCCCTCAGTGTTTGTCTAGTGTATTATCTTAATATAAGTCTTTATATATTTAGGATTTTTCTTGAAAGGCCCAAACTGTATTTAAATGGTCTGGATTTTGGCTTTTATGTGATGAATTCAATACAGTACTAACAGACTCGTCAATGTTGTACGTGCCTTTTTGCCTGGTGGCAGTTGTGAAAGATTCCAGCATCCACATGACCATGAACTGGATAATACGTGTTTAGAAAAGAAAGAAACAAAAAAAGAATAAAAAACATACTAGAATAGTATGCACAGAAACCTCTACAGGTATTCAAACAGATAACAGTTTTGTAGTTTTATATCTATTTGTTTTTTTTTTAATCACTAATTGTTTGTCATCCTTTCCTTCTTCTTCTCTTTGTTTTTATATTTATAGCACCGGCTCCATGGTCCAGGTGGGATCTGATTCAGAAGACTTGGAAATCCAGGTAGAAACCGAAAACATGATCAGCTCTGTTCTGGAGAGGGAGCTTGGAGATCGTTTTTATCAAAAGCAAAAAATAATCAACTTAGTATTTTTTTTTTTAATTATTTTTATAAAGAAAATAATTTTTATAAAGAATAAACAAATTTTTTGTCAAAATATCTATTGAATGTGATCCTAAAAGCCTTTCTGCTTTTGGAAAAAAATGTTAATTTAAAAGCTGTTCATGCTCCCTTTTATATTTACTGTTTCTTTATATCAAGCTTTTGTAAAAGGTTTAGTTAAATGAGCGTGTCCAGGTAGTTTCTAAAATAAATAAGCCAGAAATGGCGAAAAATAAAAACTGATTTCCGTTATCGAAACAGAAAATATAGTAAAGTAGATTTTTTTTTTTTTTTGCAGCAAGCTTCTTGTTTGAAAGCCTGCTTGAGAAGTGGCAAAGCCTTTTTTTACGATATTGGTTTGGCAGCTGTGCTACAAGCGCTCCATGTGCAGCCAGGTTTAACAGGAAGCCGTGGCGTGTGTGATGAATTACCAGCATATCTCACAGCCCTGGGTAACAAACATGGCATCGCCGGCTGGGATTAAAAGAGAGAGTTTTTTACGACCTTCCCACACCTCCTTACAGGGTGTCACTAAATTATACCCACTGCTGTTTTACTGTCTTCTGTGGCTTATGGTTAAAACACACACAAGCTTTCTCACAGGCTTGCAGCAATGAACACACACATGCATTTGTGTTTGTGGTAAACCCAAGCTTGTTAGTTGTTTATGTGTGTGTTGTCTGGTTGCTGTTTGTTTATGCTCCCAGTGTGTTGACTCATTTGCGCTGCTGCTAATTAGTGGTTTGTGTGATTAGAGCCTTAGAGCAATGAGTTAAATAAGTGGAGCTTGTTGTCCTAATCATATTTCCAACCAGTGTTTTATATTTTCATTCATCTTGTGTCTCTTTAACTGGTTTGTCTGCAATGCTAACACACAAATGGATCTGCTGAGCCAGTCTCATACACACTGAAAATATTGTCTGCATTGGCACTTTTTCTATGAACTGAGAGGCTTTCTAGAGTCTGACACATATCAGGCCAATCTAAAAGATGTGTCCACTGTGGGAGGAACATATGCAAAGATTTGCAGTATTTCCATTGAACTGCTACATTTCAATTTATTAAAACAATCCAAATATTTAACACAGTTTCTTCTAAAGATTTTTGGTGCAGGCTGATATTACCACAGTTGACCAAATGATTTCAAATTATACTATTTTTGTTCTACTGTAAAGGTATGTTAATGTATTTTTCCTCACTCGTGGCGCAGCTCCACTCCTGGCTTACAACTGCTCTTTGTTGCCAACTTTCTCCATGCATTTTATTAAAAAGGCAACTACCAGTAAATGCAGTGACGTGTTGGACAAAAACCACAGCTAAATTTCGTTGAAGAGTGCTGCCAGAACAGCCCTGCAAGTGCGAATGCTCCATTTTCGTTTCTTACCTGTGCCGTCTGTGTTTGAGCTGCACATGGGAACATTCTTAAAGATTTGCATGTAAATAAAACTTAAATGAAATTATCGACTGTCAAAAGTTATTTTAATCTTAGTGTTTGTAGCATTTATAAAATCAGTGACTACTGGTCAATGTGTAGTCTTAACAGGTGTGACTTCAGTTGCTGTTTCTGACTCGTGCTGTCTCACAAGACAACCGGTTGTAAGTACAGACTGCTATGAGGAATTTATTTGCATTAAAATTTGTGAACTGTTCATCATGGATCAAAGTTAGTAAAAATAAAAATACTTAGAGTTCTATAGTACTATTATAGATGTTACAGTTGTAAATATTAATCAGTAATAATATTGTGTATAGTGTAAACTGCCATTCTGTGCAGAAATACTGAGATACAGTTTTATATTGTCATGAATGTGTCATGCCCAGCCCTACAAAAATATTTTTAAAAAATCCAAAGAGATGAGCAACAGAAGAGAGGAGTAGATAAAAAAAATGGAGAGGAGAAGAGGAGGGACAATAGAAAGAAAGTGACAGTAGAAGGTAGCTCCTTTAATTTTGAGATAAGCTTATCTTATGGTAATCTGTTTATGAAAGCACAAAGCAACTGGGATAAAAATAAAAATAACTGTTTTTTGTTTTTTAATTTTGGGTTTCAAATTTTTAATTCTCTATAACATTATTTATATGGTTTTTTTCAGGAAAATGTAAGAAGTACCTCCATATCAAAGATTCTTTAGACTAGGTACAACTCCACATCATGAATCCAGGTTAAGATATTACACACAAGAACACACCCTTCATTCATTATTTAAAGATGACACTCAAGACTTAAAATTAATTTTAATATTTAGAGGAAACAGATATTGTACATTCACATTTATTTGAAGTTCCTGACTCTTGTTTCTAGTTTACACTGCCTGGCCAAAAAAAAAGTCACCACTAATAAAAAAGGTTACATGCTTTTAACTTTTGTTATAGCACAAACTTACAGTCATTGTTTTCAAAAAGCTTCTGCAGTGTCACAAGTTTAATTTAAATTCAGTGTTGTATTAATAATGGGAGAGTCCAACCATTGTGCAAAGCTTTCTCCAGCACATCCCAAAGATTTTCAGTGGGGAAGACCTTGACTGTGTTGATTGTGGTGGCCAATCCATGTCTGAAAATGATGTCTCATGATCTCAGAAAATATCCTGGCGTTGTCCTCTTGGGATATGGCCATGCCATTAGGGAAGAAAAATACAGTTTCAGTCCAAACTTGTGTTGAAAGATCCTGCCCGCCGGTCAGTGGAAGGAGTCCTTCAGCAGCCGACCCGCCAAAACAAGCTCAGCTTTTTTCAACATTTCAACATTTTAAACATAGCCCTGGGTTCTACTGTTGTTTTTCTTTGATCTGATTTAACCAAACGTTTAAGTGATTGCTGATCACTATCATTCAGAATTTTTTTCTGACTGCATTTCTTCCTCAAAGACGATGGTTTCCCACTATCCTACCAGTTTTTAATAATGCATTGGGCCGTGTTTAACCCAATTTGAGTAGTTTCTGCATTCTCCTTTAAGGCTGGGTATTGTCACTAATTTCCTGAATCAATTCGATTCGATTCACAATAGCCTATTTCGATTTGATTTCGATTAAATTTGATTTGATATCAATTCATTTATAACTAATTATGTAACACCACCTATTTTTCTTGAATATTAAAAATGTTCTCTTTTTTTTTTCATTAAACAGTGAGTGCATTTACTTGACAATCAAAATCGGTTATCTGGAAGTAATCAGATTACTGTAATAATCTGATTTGACACATCTGCATTCATTTCTGAAGTACCATAACAATACAGTGTTTCCCCAGATTCAGAGCCAGGAATTCTGTGATGGAATTAATCAATAAATAAATAAATAAAAATATGATGGTGACACTATCGGTGTAACACCGAGCAGGAGAAATACTCCATCTGCTTCTCACTGGAGCAAGATGCTTCCATTTTCACCTGCCTGAGTGAATCTAGAAAACTCTCATATTTCTGTCTGATTGTCAGCTGGTTGACGTGTTTTTCGACACTCTGTCCTCTGACAGAAACCTATGTGTGTGTGCATGTGTGTGTGTCTGTGTGTGTGCTCACTGCCGTGGACACAGAGAGCAGGCGTAGCTATGACATGCCGTTATGTAAATCAGATAAATATCTTCAGATTGTTTACTGTTTCACAAAAGTACGAAGTGTAAACCTGTTCTAGAGGAAATGTGACTTTAAATGACCATATCAGATTTATTTGAATCTACGTACATGGTGAAATTACTTTCTGTTGTTGAGCGTGACAGCGCCCGTTAGCATTAGCTAAAAAAAATAATTAAAAAAAAAAAAATCTTCCACGCAGTCGACCTTATACTCATTTATATTGCACATATTGTAGGTAAAACCGAGGTAGTAGATGGCAAATTATTTGAGGTTGTTTAGTGGGGTTGCGGCCACAGGATAAAAACTGTCTTTAAATCTGTTTGTTCTTGCTCTGATAGATCTGTACCTTCTTCCTGATGGTAACAGTTCAAACGGGAAGTGTCCAGGGTGTGATGTGTTCTTTGGGATATCTTGTGCTTTCCTGATGCAGCGGGAACTGTGTAGCTCTTCCACTGTGGGGAGAGGGCATCCAATGATCTTCTGGGCCGTGTTTATGACCCTCTAGAGCACTGTCCTCTGAGCCACAGTGCAGCTGGAGAACCAAACACCTAGGCAGTATGTTAAGATGCTTTGTATGGTGCACCAGTAGAACGACAGCAGCAGTCTCTGGTTGACATTGTTTTTCCTCAGTGCCCAGAGGAAGTAGAGTCTCTGCTGAGCCTTCTTCTGCAGCTCATGGGTGTTCATGCTTCAGGTCAGGTCCTCCTCAATGTGGACCCCAGGAACCGGAAGTCCTCTACCTTATCTACACAGTCCCCCACAATGTGAAGTGGTAAAATGTCCGTTTTATTCCTCCTGTAGTCGAAAACAAGATCTTTGGTCTTTGTAGTGTTTAGGAGCAGGTTATTCTCCTTACACCACACCAACAGCTGCTTCACCTCGTCCCTATACAATGACTCATCCCCTCCAGAGATGAGCCCCACCACTGTGGTGTCATCTGCAAACTTCTCTATGGTGTTGTTGTGGTGAGAGGGGGTGCAGTCATAGGTGTAGAGGGTGTAGAGTAGGGGGCTCAGCACACAGCCCTGTGGGGAGCCTGTACTGAGACTGAGGGCAGTACATGTGTGTTGACCCAGTCTGACCCTCTGGCTATGGCCTTGTAGAAAACTGTTTATCCACATACAGGTGGAGTCCGGAAGCCCCAAGTCCCGGAGTTTGTCCACCAGTTTGCAGAGGAGGATGGTGTTAAACGCCAAACTGTAATCCACGAAGAGCATCTGGACATAGCTCCCTTTCTACTCCAGATGGGACAGAGCGGCATGCAGGGCTATGGCCACGGCGTCCTCTGTGGATCTGTTCCCCCTGTAAGCAAACTGGTGGGAGTCGAAGCTTGGAGGCAGGAGTGATGTGATGTGACTACGAACCAGTTTCTCAAAACACTTCATCACTACTGGTGTGAGTGCTACTGGCCGGTAGTCACTCAGGCTGGAAGTGTGAGGTTTCTTTGGCAGGGGGACTATAGTGGAGGATTTCAGACATGAAGGGACTGTGGCCTGGGCCAGGGACTGGTTGAAAATCCTGGTGAAGATTCCAGCCAGGTGATCCGCACAGTCCTTCAGCACCCATCCCGGGACACCGTCAGTTCCCATGGCCTTCCTCCTGTTGACAGCCCTCAGTGTACACCTAACCTCACATTCTTGAACACTGAGGGTTAAGCTGCTGTGGGCTGTGAGGTGTGGTGCCTCTGGTGACTTCACCTCAAAACGGGCAAAGAAGAGATTGAGATTGAGCGTGGCATCTCCTTCAGCAGCTCTGGGGCTGGTCCTGTAGTTAGTGAGCTGCTGGACTCCCTGCCACACCTGCCTGCTGTTGTTGTTGTCCAGGTGGTCCTCGATCCTCCTCTTAAAGTCCTGTTTGGCCTTCCTGATGCCTCTCCTCTGGTTAGCTCGGGCCATGCGGTAGTGAGCCTGATCACCAGACCTGAAGGCGGTGTCTCTTTCTCTGAGTAGTTGCTGGACCTCCCGAGACATCCAGGGTTTCCGATTTGGATAGACCCGGATACATTTATCCTCCATGACTGTGTCAATGCAGTGTTTTATATAACCCAGTACACTGTTCAGGTCCTGATGTTCAAACACATCCCAGTTTGTCCTGTGGAAACAGTCCTGCAGCTGCTGGGAGGCCCCATCAGGCCAAGTTTTAACAGACTTTGTGGTGGTGGGAGCAGCTTTCCTAAGGGGGGCGTATGCAAGGAGCATGAACAGGGACATGTGATCAGACAGCTGCAAATGTGGAAGCTGTCTCACCCTGTAGCCCAGCTTCACATTGGAGTACACTTTGACCAGTGTGTTCAATCGCCTAGTAGCACATGTCACATGCTGATGGAATCTAGGGAGCACTGCCTTTAAGTCCGCATGGTTAAAGTCCCCTGCTACAATGTGCACAGCATCAGGATACATGCTCTGCTGTTTGCTAACGCTAGTATATAGAAGTGCAGTAGCTGAACTAGCATTTGCATCCAGTGGTGTGTGAACAGCCGTTATTGTGACAACAGTAAACTCCTGTGGAAGATAAATGGGCCTGCATTTGACAGTCACGTACTCCAGGTCCGGGGAGCAGTGTCTGTCTAGCGTCAGTGTTTGTACACCAGCTGTTGTTGATGTAAACACATAGCCCCCCTCCTCTGCTCTTACCGGAGTCCACTGTCCTATCCTGGTGCTGCTTGGTGAAGCCAGCTAGCTCAATAGCCAAGTCCGGAATAGACGAATGAAGCCAGGATTCTGTGATCAACAGCACGGAGCTGTTCCTCACGGTGCTGTTGGTAGAAATCTGTAGCCTCAGTTCGTCAATCTTGTTTGCTAGGGATCTGCCGTTTGTAAGAAACAGGCTGGGTTTGAACGGCTACTTCTTTAGCCTAGCTAGCGCGCTAGCTCTGCAGCCTCACTTTTGTTTCCTGTCCTTATGCCGCCTTTGCCGTCTCGTCGCCGGGGTGATGATCCATGGAGAGCCAGGAGGTCTCACTATTTCCAACACTACCCTCAAGACAAACTCCGATCCTGAGAAGATCCCCCCTGTTGTAGATGTTATTCGCTGAACAGAATGTACTCAGACTGAGTAAAAGGACGTACAAACTAAGCCAAACAAGAAACTGACTGTGGGAGCACTGAGCTGCTGCAACTGTGTGCGCCGCCATCTTTTCATATATATATGCTAAGATCCGCTGAGCCTCGGTAAGTCACACAAGAGTAGGGTCACGTTACCGGAAATGAGGACATTTAAAAAAAATCTATCTCCAAGTTTTATGAATTGATATTAGATTAATTTAATTTGAATCGATTAAAATCGATTAACTGATTTTTTTAACCCACCCCTATTCTACTTGGATGTTTTTTCTGCTTGATGTCAATGATTAGACACCTTCTTAAACGACAACTTAAACGAATTGTGTCTTTCCACATGGTTGTTTAGGAAATAAGAAGGTACTCGATAACTTGTTGCCAGTTGAACGATAACTATCCATTAAGTAATTATCCAATAGGAGGCTCGTACCTTTTTGCTAAGTTAAATCCAGGTGGTGACTTTTTATTTTGGCCAGGCATTGTAAATTCAGTTATAACAAAGACTCCTTAATTGAGCAGACTTAGACTGTTTACCTACAGCAGTGCTGAAGACATCATATTTACACAAAAGCTCTCTCACACACACACACACACACACACACACACACCTACACAATCACTGGGGGAAAAAAACACAAAACAGAACGCTGCACCTTAATTCAGACCTCAGACACTCTCTCCTCTACTCCACCCCCACACCCCTACTTCCTTCCATCCTGCCATCTCACCGCAACCGCTCCAAATTAATCTGCAAAATATTGATTTGAGGACCAAGGGTGTGTGTGTGTGTGGCATGGGGGGGCACGATTGCAGCCGCATATTAATACGAACGAGCCGCTCTTCGTCTCTCCTCTATACTTTAAGATCCTCATATCTTCATAATTGATTAATGTTCCTTTGTGAAGTGGGGATGAATAATACATTAGCAGGTCTGCTGCACCCTCAGGCTGATGAGAAAATGTTTAATTTCAGTAAATGTAGCGCTCCTTCTCCCATTCTCTCTCTTTCATTTTTTGTCTCTGGTTATTTGTAAGTGTTGCCATGTGTTTGTGAGTTTTGTTCGTGAGCTGGAGTGCTGTTGATTTGCTTCTTCGTGTTTACTGTCGGCTTTAAGCGCATGTTAAGCATCACAAACAAAAGGCAGCATCCGCATTTGCAAACATAAATGAATAAATTGGTGGAATGCGCCCGGTATTGTTCCATTAACTGATATAACTTCAAGAGCAGTGTCAATTTACAAGCTGTTTGCCTTCACAAAAGAAATCATCCCTTTGGACATCTCAGCTCATATTCCCATGTTATGCGCAGCTGATGTCAGTTGCTGCATTATCAGTCACCAATCAGTGGGAATGTGCCATAAACCTACCTGATGGAAACGAATATCCTCTGCAGCTTTGAAAAGAGTTGGGGGCTTGACATGTGTCAGATGGAGTGACTGGCACAGTCTGGCTCCACTCAGCTCATCTGGTTAACAATGCTAATTATGCTAATCAGAAGCCTAATGATGATGATGAGGGGTTTAAGAGCTGCAGCTTGGCAAGCTCTACTTGTATGTGTGTGTGTGTGTGTTGGTAGTGGGTGTCTGGCACCTGATGGTGAGCATCTGTGTGTGTAGAAGAGATAAATGATGAATTTAACACACACACAGACACCCACAGGTCTCACTTCATGCCTACTTAGCTCTGCTACATTTTCATTTGAACTTTTGCCAGTGGTGACGGAAATCTATGCACAGCTTCATAATACACACAGAGAGCTAATTGAATAAATATTACTTATCCCTTAACAAGGATCCTAATTAGTTATGCTAATCAGCCTTGATAACCCAATTAACCCCACAGAGTGCGTCAGAGAGGTCTCCTCTGTGTGTTTATGAGTGGGTGTGGATTTTCATGCCTGAGAGCATATCAGAGGCACTTAAAATAGCATGTTTGCCTAATTAGTTTCCAATGACATAGCAAGCTTTTGTTCATGTACTTATTGTTCTGCTTTTGAATGTGAAGTAATAAGCTTTCCACTAAACACATAAGTCGTATCAAGTGTCTGCCAACAGTGTTTATGGTTCATGTTTTTGTGCTTGCATATGTGAGGATAGCTGCATTTGTGCATTTTTCAATCTGCCCTCTGCCAGTCCGTCTCCCAGTTATACCACATGGATATGTATATTTTTACAACTATTATGGTAGTTTAAACAGAGTGTGTATTTGTTCAGAGAATGTCTGCCTGTTCCGTTAGTTTATGTCCTTGGAAATACAATTTGGCCTCAAGTTCTCTTTGTTTATTTAAAACCTTCAGTCAGCGTTCCCCTTCCTAATAGTGAGCTGTGTTTCCTCTCGTTTAACTCCACCACTCATTATCCGGGCCATGTGGAGGAGACAATGTTTAGAGAGGAAAGTGAGAGAGAAAGAGAGATGGACAAAGAGGGAGAAAATGATTAAAAATGAGAGGAAACCGGAAAGAAAAAGACAGAGGGAATTAATGTGTGACTGAAAAAGAGAGATTCTAAATTGTCTTTGAACCTGACTGCAGCTGCTTTTGCTTCTAATGAATGCTGAGGAGAAAGAGGAGAAGGAGACACCCAGACAAGACTGTCTTTGTTGTGCCTTTGCCAGAGAGACAGTGAGAATGCAACAGATTTATGTCTTACAGGAAGTCCCCCAGATTTGTGGTGTGGCAAACTGCTTACTCTGTGCACTTATGTGTGTTTGTATGTAAGGCATGAGCCTGTGATTTCAATGATTAGGCACAATGCTGATCATGTGGTTTTCTAATTAAGATTTCATTTTGATCATTTTGACAATGATGGCGCTAGTGGGAGTAGGACACATCTGTATTGGCAAGTGAGATATTGTTTTTTATTCAAGGCATACCGGTACCTACCAATGGCAAGACACTTTAAATGAGTACATTTCTGAGTGAACAAAACTTTCCAGTCACCTGTTATTATTAGGACAAGTATAAGGTAGATGTCAAAAGTCTAACATGATTCAAAAAGACTGTCCATCTGTTTCACTGTGCACTGATCAGATCGCCCTACTACATTGCTTGCACTTTTTTCACACAAATTTAGCCTTTATTTAATTTTTAACAGCAGTTTCAGGACTATCCTTGAAATAGAATTAATGTGTTTTTAGGAAACAAATAAGGTTTTAAATACTGCATCCAACCTTAGCTCTGGGTCATGGCTCTACTGTGCTAATGGAATTTACTGGTACGCTTAACTCTTAATGTCCAAAGCCTGCACTTTTACAGTTGGAGGACCAAACCCAACGTGCTGCTCTGTGCAGCACAGGTCTTGAATAAAGGAGGATGCTAATATTAGCTCATGCTCACATCAGCTGAGTCATCTCCTCTGTGTCCTTGGCTTATTAACTGATTTAAGACTGATTAGATCAGTCTTGCAAGAGCATGCACTGGCACACATACACACCAAATTTGAATATCAAAATGGAATTGCTTGACCAGTGAAAACTAGATTAATTCAAAATGTTTGCATCAAGGTGTGGGCAAAACAGATGACTATGCATATTTTTAATGCACCTTGCAGCATTTAAAGCCATTTATGACATTAACCATGGCTCATGTTATGCAAACACATAATGCAAGTCAAAGCCACTTATGTTGAGAATGCATGATGTTCGGTTTTTCCCCTTCGCCCTGATTTGACGTCATAAGATCATTAGCATATGTATTGATTTTTGCACTTAGTTAGGTAGCGTTTTAGTGACTGACTTTACGTGTATCCCCACAATAATAAAAGAATGATGTCGAGCTAATTTGCCACACTCCTGTAATTTCTGTGTCACTTTCTTTTCATTACAAGCTGCAGACACATTTCAGATATGTTAAAAGGAAAAGATTAGAAAACAATCATGTTTTTACATGGACACAGTGTCAAACCTTTATCACATTTCCAACCCTTATTGTTTATCTGTAAGTGTCCCTTCATCTAGCCCTGTCAAGGCTATTTAAACAGATTAGACATTTCCAGAGAAAGCCACAATAGCTTTTGTTCTTTTGCTACCAGGTCAAATCGCCTGACAACTAACAGCGTGGAGGGGGATGTACATTTTGGCATTGAAAATTCTTACATCCTGCTTCTCCATTTGAAAGATAATTTCTTTCATATCATTGTTGTAGCTGATGTGAGAACCCATTGCTCTTGTGTTTCTTCTCATTTGAACGTGTTGCTCACTCCTGCTGAAAGCCGTTTGATCAGCTTAGAACACGATGTTACAATTTGACATAGTTGTCCTGGTAAATAAGAGAAAGTTGTTTTGGTGTCTGTTTGAGTTAGTCAGCCAGTGTAAAATGTGTGTGCTTGTGTGTGCTACTGCACAGTGCTGAGTGTTTCTATCTCACTCTATGTGTATGTCTGACAGTTTCCTCTCGAGATGTTAATTCCTTTCCTCCCTGTTGTTGCCATGCTTCCACCAGCTGTATCTGCACTGGGGAGACGAAGACATATTGGTGTTAATGAAAAGCCCTCCTAAACTATCCTCCCCGCATGAATGTTTAAACATGCTTGTCATAACATTCATTCGCTCACACATGACAGCTAGCATCTGCAGCTGCCTTGCTCGCCCTCAATATTTTATTATAGCATCTCCCCTAACCCCACACTAGCACAATGGCTGTGTGTTAGCCAACTGAATTGTAATGACTCAAAGCAGGATGTGTTCAGACCGACTGACAGCACAGGCCATACATAATGAATTCAGAAACACTACAGGTCTCATAATGACACATTTAGTCAGTCTTAAATATAAAAGGAGGAAAGAGAGCCTAAATGAGAGACCTGTTTTATACAAACAGGGCTATGAAACTGAAAGATGAACAAATATCTGTGAAAAATGAGAAAAGTAAACTAGAACTATTTAGAAAGATAAAGTAAAGATAAAGATCAAAGAAGCAAGGAATGAAAATGGCAAGTCCTCGTGTCGTTGTACAGTTTGCTAATCAGAAGTCCCATAACACTGCGGGTCAGCAGTTGTGACCTTGGTGGTTTTGACAGAGATGATTCACCATGGTAACGGTTGGTTTAAAACTCTCACATCACTCCCCAACCTTCCTCGTCACCAATTTGATTGGATGCACAATTGAAATGTCATGCCTCAGCTAAACACATGCACCAGATCTACCAGACTGTAAGACACATGAATAAATAGGACATGTTATTAATGTGAAACCAGAAAAAAGGGGAACGGATTTAAACATAATATAAGTTTTGGCTGAGCTTTAACCCGCTGTAATGTTTCAGAATCCATGCATTTATCAGACATTATAGATTTAATATTCTGTAGTGCATTCAAGCTTTTATTATTACTATAAAACAGGTTTGTCCAGCACACAGCTCCTCCTATCCTCTCACCTTAGTTCACCTTAATCCAAACTGGTTTAAATGGATTTTTTTTTCCCCCCCAGGAAAAGTGAGTGTTAGCATTAGAGCAAAGCTTGGACAATCCTCTTTGTTTTGCATCTTAACAAAAATCTTGGAAGTCATCTACTTAAACATCTTCATTTGCATGTCATTCTTCAGCATCAGTAATGGCAGAATTCTACTCTCCTGCTATGTGCAGCAGCAGCTTTTGGGTCTGTAGTGGTGGCACGTGTCCTATCTTGCGTGAGCAGCTTAGCACAGTTCAGCACTTATCTGTTCAGGTCTCTAGCTTCTGCTGATCTGCATAAGTGACTGTGCCACAAATAAAGCCCTTTCTAAATCAGTGTTAAAGCCATGATAATAGACCTCACTGACCAATTGATTGGCCTTCATATGTTTACAGCTCACTTTAATTGCCTCAAAAAATACCATTTATCAGCCAAGTGTGTTCATGTATGTATGCATGTGTGTGTGCAAGCATGCCTGTCCATCGACAAAAAGGCCTATTGATTTATCAGCATCTGGATTTGTCCCGTTCACCATACATAAAACCCCTGCGTATGTGCTGTTCAAAATGGGAAATGGCCCCATCGATTCCCTTAAGTTGGAGCCCAAATGCTAAAGATTTTTGGATAAGCTTTCTCATTACTTAAGCTGAAATCAATAGGGGGGAGCATGGGTCTAATGAATGAACGGGCCGCAGATCAGATGGGGTGTGCTCATCCCTGGCCTGTCCTGGTCGATCTGCGTGTGTGTGGGTGTGTGAAAGAGAGAGAGAGAGAGAGGAAAAGAGCGAGAGAGGTAGAGAAATGGAGACTGAAAGAACCTCACTCTTTGTACATCGCAAACCTTTTTCTTCTGTACACACAACCAGATGACACCAATAAGTTTTCTAACCACACCTGTTTACTATTTAAGTTGGTTTTCACCTTTCACAGGCCAGCACATAAACCACCTTCATGGACGTTCAGACTCAGGCCGGTGTCTACAAGACTACATTTTACAAGAATGACCCACACACAGATGACAGACTTAAAATGTTATAGTATATAAAGTATATATTCCTGTTTCTGTTATCAGACAACATTACAAACTAGATTTAGTCACTTAAGTATTACGTGGTAAAATCACACATTAACCAGCAGCCTCAGACTTTTGTTTTACTTTAGACATCTGTGCTTTGATTTTATCTGTGTTAAGACAGAAAATGACTGAGAAAGTTAGCTCACAGATGCATGGTACAGCCATGCTGTTGCTTTTGCTGATGCTTTTTTGCCCAACACACAACTACATTAATGCTGGCTACCAATTTTCTAACAATAAGGAGAAGAAAAAAGCTATAGTCTTAAGACTGTGACATGGTAACTCAAATAATGTAAGGTGCCAAAAATTAGGCCAGCCCTGAATGAAACTTTTTCTGGTCAAACACCAATTGCAATTAACAGTAAATAAATTATGTATTGCACTTTTATAATAGATTTATTCAGTATTTCTAACACAGTGTTAGCTATGTGTATCACTTTGACCACCTCTATTATTATTATTTCCTCTATTGAGCAGTCCCTCTGCTTCAAACACTGAGAAGGAGAGATATTTGATGAGTTTTTGTAGTGATCATAATAGGGGCATGATCTTAATGTAACACTCTATCCATCTATCTATCTATCTATCTATCTATCTATCTATCTATCTATCTATCTATCTATCTATCTATCTATCTATCTCTCTCACTCTATTTATCTATCTATCTATCTATCTATCTATCTATCTATCTATCTGTCTCTGTCTGTCTGTCTGTCTGTCTGTCTGTCTGTCTGTCTGTCTGTCTATCTATCTATCTATCTATCTATCTATCTATCTATCTATCTATCTATCTATCTATCTATCTATCTATCTATCTCTCTCTCTATTTATCTATCTATCTATCTATCTATCTATCTATCTATCTATCTATCTATCTATCTATCTATCTGTCTCTGTCTGTCTGTCTGTCCGTCTGTCCGTCTGTCCGTCTGTCCGTCCGTCCGTCCGTCCGTCCATTTATATATGACTCCATTATGTCCTCAAATACAAATTAGTTATATTTTCTTTTTTCTTTATTTTTTCATATGATCAAAATATCAGGAACAGACAGATAGAAATATATATATACATATATATATATATTTTTTTAATTACTCCTATTTCTGCAGTTGTTGGTATAATCACCATCTCCATTACCATTCTTCTTTGTAGCTAATCTGTTGCAGTTTCAAATGCAGGTACTTTCATTAAACCCATGTGCACAAAACACAGTGCTCAAAATAATATATCAAATACTATAAATACTGGTTGAAAAGTTTGGAAAGGTAAACGGATGACATCTAGTTAAGATCTGAGTAGATTATATACTCACAGGGCACTATCTTAGGTACACCTGTTCAGTTACTTCAATTACAGCTCAGTTCACTCAGACTCAGCAAAATTGGAAACTTAAAACGCCTGCCTTGAAATAACAGTGCAGGCTGGTGGTGGTGTAATGGTGTGGCAAATATTTTCTTGGTACATTTTGAGTTCCATGGTATCAGTTGAGAATAATTTATACAGCACAGCCTACCTGGATATTGTTGCTGACCATGTCCACCCCTTTATGAACACAGTGCACCCGTCTCCTGATGGCTACTTTCAGCCAGTTAATACACCATTTCACAAAGCTCAAATCATCTCCAACTGGTTTCTTGAACTCAAGGATGAGTTCACTGTATTCCTGTGGCCTCCACAATCACCAGATCTCAATCCAATACGGCACCTTTGGTATGTGATAGAAGTGCAGTGTGATGCTATCACATCAGTGTGGACCAAAATCTCTGAGAAATGTTTCCAACAGCTTGTTGAATTTATGCCATGACGACTTAAGGCAGTTCGGAAGGGAAAATAGGGTCCAACCCATTACTAGCAGGGTGTATCTAATAAAGTGGCTAATAAATATATATGAACTTTTAATATTTGTTATTATTATTTGAATGTGATTTTTAGTTTGCCATCATACACACAGCTGCTCTGGAATTGGACACCAGCAGGAAGAAGATGCGTTGAGAGCACACAGTTTTTAGTTAAAAGAAAAAAAGAAAAAATAGACACTTTTCTGTTAGGTCCAAAACAAACAAAAACCTAACAAAAAAAAAGAAAATTCTTTGTTTTATTTGTTCTTATTAGATGTGACCTCTGCATATGCACTCTCAGGATTTGAGATTTCAAAAACTAAATCAACACTAATACTCAGCATCTACAAATCAAATGTAATTTTGACATAAATTTGTATGAGAATGTATTATGTAGTGCATGCGGTTTTTGTGTCAGGCGGTCCACCAAAAATTTAGCACACACAATCCCACAAAAAACCAACCTCCCCTCCCAGCCACAGCCCCTTTGGCTGACTTTTTGGTTTTTCCACTTTCCATTCTTTCCACTCTGAAATAGCAAAACGACACAGAGTGGTGTATCTCTACAAAATTGTCTTTGGCTGACTGTGTAGAGTACATTTACCAGACAACTGCTAGGAGTTTCATTTTATGGTTCGGCCAACTCACGGAATTAATTCTGTTAATTAGCTGCAGCTGATACTGCAGACAGCTTTCATTTCAGCCAGTTAAACCAACTAAGTGTAAAAGGCATACATGCAAATTTGATAATATATTGAAAATACTGTAGTTAATAAAACTATTGTAGTTAAGAAGCAAGCAAATTAAGAGTTAGCAAATATCAGCAACAAGATTTCATACAGGAAGAGCAATCAGTGTATTGTTCATATCAGTTATATCAACAAGGAACAAGAGTCAGAGGAGCAACACTAACCAGCCCACTTTTTAAACAGTTAACTCCCTTTTCCCTCCCCCACCCTCCTCTAAGGTGTACCGCCTTTTCAACTCATAAATATGGAAGTCAAAAGATGATGAGATTCACAGACAAGAAAGGAATCAAAATCTATTGTAGCTTGTCCTTTTCCCCGTGTAAAGTTTGGATTAAATGTCACACATTAGCATGTGAACTTTTAAATGAGCTTGTTTGCTTTCCACAGTGTGGGGCATGTAAATACCCATCTTGAGTAGGGAAGGGGGATTGCACAGAGAGGGGTGGGAGTGCACAAGCATTTAGAAGTGTAGGACATTTTTGAGGGTCTCATTGGCAATTAGGAAGCAGCATGGGACTGAAACACCAAACAGCTCTATTGACTGGTTGCATCCAAAGTGGCAGATATTAGCAAAGAATGTAAAGCCTTCTGATGGCAGTGATGGCCACTTATTTCAAGAAGATGATTGACAGGCCCTTCCAAAATGAGGTCCTTGATAGAGGTCCCGTGTTATTTCAGCTGCCTCAAATCTTACATACTTTGAACTTTGTTCTGTTGTATTCGTCATATTTCAGTCATAGTACAGCTGTGAAACAGCAAGCACAAATGAGTGATTACAAAAATAAAATATACTGGTAATGCTTAAATTATAAGCATGCCCATAAAACAGGTTTGTTTAAAAGACCAGTCATATAACCGCAGGGTTCACAATACGCGTGTTTGTGTCTGTGTGGAACATGACCATGTTGTATAAGATATTTGATAGTGACAAAACTCCATTACACTACATATCTGCACTTGTTTTTGTTTGTTTCATTGACTATGATTCCCTTTGTTTTTAAATGTGAGCCTGCTTATTTATTGACACAATTTCCTCTCAGTGAAGGCCTTGTGTCTATAAAACACATTAGAATCATATATTGCAATCTTTGCTTACCCAGGAGCAGTGCCATTGTTCTATTATACTCAGTGAACAACAGCATCACAGCCTGTTATCAATCCAATATCTCATAATGTGCACTCTGCTTGGTCATTTTGAATATAAAAAGATCTCATGCTCATATTGTACCATATTTCCTATATTTAGTATTAATCTCTTGTACTGACATGAATCTGACACATCCAATATGATATTTGATTAGTAGCCTTTTTTTTTGTTTGTTTGTTTTCATGGTCTCCAGGTGATATTGGATACATGTGCCGAACTAGTATTATGTTGGCTGTTTCATCAGGGTATAAAAATGATTTAGTGTGTACTCAGCACGCGGTGTCATTGACTAGCTTTAATTTCACTGCAAGGGTGGGCTTTATTACTCTGCTACTCTCCGAATGAGTTTGTGTGTGTGAGAGAGAGAAAAAGCAAGAGAGGTTGAATGTTTCTGTGCACATATCTGTCTATTTTCATGTTCAGTGGCAAAAAAAGACAATAAAAAGGCATAAAAACCACACAGAAAACACTTGCTTTCAGGCCTCTAAGTAATACAGGAAGAATTTTGGACTGTTCTAGTCTAGAGAAGTGCTTCAGCTCAGCCATTTTCTTGTATATTGTGGACTATCCTTTTTATGTCATCCCACAGCATTCTTACGGGGTCAGTGTCTGGGCCTCGGGTGAACCACTCCAAAATGTGGTTTTTCTTTGATTGAAGTCACTTTTTATTATGAGTGAGTATGGTATCATTAGCTAAATTTACTTCTGCTAATCAGCTTTTGAGTATCTCTCTCCAGTTTCTTATTAAAATAGGTTTTCTTATTGAAAGAGTACATCAGAATGGCTAAATGCTGAACTGGAGGCTTTAAAAAGGGAGCTCCCAAACCAGTGGGTAACATAATTATGACTTAGACCAATTTATGCTTAAATTATATGGCTACACCACTGCCAGCTGGGGGTTAAACCAGTATGAATCATAAAACACTATGGGCTAATGGGCTGTAAGATATTGGTATTTAGTCTGTGTCATTACATTTATGATACAATGTTACTGAAGTATGTGTCACAGGGGCCATTGTTCTATAGTTAGTAGTTTAAATTCTTAACTTTTTGAAGTAACACAAGAAAATCTTTGTATTATTATTATTATTATTATTATTATTATTATGTTCTTGGTCTAAGGCTTTAAGAATGACTATATAAAGTTATAACTTTCCATTCATTTTTTGATAAATAACATAAGACAGATGAACATGCTGCTTTTGTAAAGTGTATTTCCCTTATACATTTATTTATTTGCCTTTAATTAGTTTTGTTATAGACATCAACCACAGCTTCGACCCTGATTCACACCCTCCACAGCGCAGCTAGACGAATGTTCATGAACATATTCTTTCATGTGGATAAACCTACACATCCGCAAATTCATCAGTAAAGCCAAGCAAAGTAAACACGACACATCAAAGAAGAAGAAATCTAATCATTTATTACTTACTAATAAACAACACACAGTGTTCGGTCTGCATTCTTCGAACATTCTGAATTTTCTCCGGCAGTCAAAGTCAGTGAAATATTTTTTCCTGCCTTCTGTCTTGCTTGTACACTTCATACCTTTTTTTTGCCTCCTTCAATAGTTTTGTCTTGAGTCTTTCTTTTTTCCAGTAGTGATGTTCTTCTTACCCTTTGCCCATTGGAGTCAAGTTCGATGTACAGTGTATGGCACATTGTGAAACCACTACCCAAGGTCAACATGAAGCTCTTTAAGTGCCTTTCTTTGTCTTTTTTTCTACAATTCAACCTTTCTCATTGAGTTTCTTCCATTTTCAACATTTCTTTTAAAAGTCCTCAAAGTTTTATGGTTTTGAAATGTCTTGATAACATTAAAAGCTATTATAAAACATTACAAGATCTGCTTTCAAGCTTCATCCTATGAAAAGAAACTGCAAATGATCAGCCCCCTTTTTAAAGCAGTAGAACCATTTTTTTTTTCTTTTATAACTTTTTTAACCATCAAGAATAAAACAAAATAGGGATAGATAAGTATTTTCTTCTTTTTTTCATTCTTTTAAAATTTGTTTAATATATTTATTTAAATCCCCCAGACCTACGTATACTGATACCTGTGTGCATAATTAATTTTTTGTCTTTTTAGACCATATTTTGACTATTTGAAAGCGTTTCTCTTGTTCATCAGTTGCTTTAGACATATTCCAACATTCTTACTGCACAAAAAACAAATAAGTTTGCTTTCATTTCTGATGATCTTCCATATTTACAATGTAAGGATACCTGATAAATATACATTGTTTCTAATTATTATACATGTAGGATATCAGACGTGTCTAATAAATAGTTTTCCACATGAGCCTTATTAAAGGGAAAATGCTTAAGCAAATTGTTCCACAATATTAAGCAAGTCAACGGTTTCATGCAGTGTTGGAAATCAGAGTAATATTTCTGCAAAATAAAAGTGTTAAAAAGTACAACGCATTACAAAAGGAACTGAAACATTTTATATTTAATAAAAACTTTATTAAAATCATTGTACTGCTAAACAATTTGTGCCATTTAGAGAGTAAATGGGTTCTCTCAGACAAAGGCACATCAAGTAAAGTCTCGGTCAGGCAAATGTAAGTGTAAGTAGAGAAAATGTTAAAAAGCCACTGATGAGCAGAAAGCAGGCATTTGAAGCCGCTGATGTTTATGGAATCCGAACAACCTCTATCCAGGATACCACAGAGGCTTGTAGTTGTGCATACAGCTGTATTTCTGCCACGTTTAACCAATGCTCACAAAGAAAAATGTCAGCATGTTACCTTACTTTTTCTTACCAGTTTATATCTCTTCGTATTGCTACAAGCCTGCAGTATATTCAGCCTGTTCAGCTTGTAATTATCATTAAGGGGAAAAAATCAATTACACTAACACTTGGAAAAGCTCTCACACACTGGCCGAGCTGGTGGTCGCTGCTCAAGAAACAGAGTAGCTCCACTTTCTTCACAAACCCTACTTCTGATCAAATGCTACAGAGCCATAATCATTTTTGTGCCACTGAATTCTTTAACCTTTCCATGACCCCACTGAATGCCAGCGGCCCAATCACAGAACCTAATTGAATCTGCTCGGTGGCACCCCCCGCCAACCCCACCCAACCCCCCTCCCTCGGACTGATGAAAAAATAAAATTGGAGGTGAAAAATGAATACAACAGTAGAGAGGGGGAGAAGAAGGAGGCAGTGCTGGTAGTGGGGGTCGACGCGCAGCTTTATAAATACACTGTCGTTCTCACAAACACAGAGCCAGACACACACACACCGTCACACCTCTGGCACAAGAATGGGGGAGTGGGAAATGACGGAGAGGAAGAAGGAGGAAGATAGAGGTTGGTGCGCAGGTTTCTCATTACCCCTCTGGCCTATTTGGAGGATATTCCTATAAAATAATCTGATTTATTTGTAATTTTCCTTTAAGCGGCTTAGTGTTTACCTCCAAGATTAATATTTTTCTCTGTTATTAATATCAGACTGTAATTAGGAGTGATGTGTCTCGCTCTGCTCTGTTCCATGGCTGCCAGGCAGCTAGCTGGATGAGACTCCTGTTGCAACTCACTTGTGATCCTGTTTAACAAGACCAGAAAAAAAAAGACAAAAGAAAAGAAAAATAAAATTAGAAAAGGGGGAAGGAAGCTCCAGGTAGAGGATGCAGAACTGCAGCATATTTGCAGGTATGTCCAAGAGTGTGTGCATGTGGTGGAGGTTGCTGGGCTGTACCAATATGTGAGTGTGTGTTTAGTGTATGTCTGTGTGTATGTGTGACAGTGTGATGGTCCCCTCTGATTGATAAGGTGTCTGTGGCGGCTGCAGATTGCTCTTGCTGATTGCTTCTGAGAGCTCCAGCTGATTTATAATCAGAGCAGGATGAAGGATTGGACTGTGGATTGCTTATCTGTTTACCCCTCTCACAACATAAACTGACAAATTATCATGTTAAACACACGCACACATGCATGTGTGAATGCAAAGGAAAAAAAAAGTAATAACGTGGACGCTGTTATTAAGTCACAAAGACACAGCCAAAACATTCCACAAACACACTGACCATATACAGAACATAAACAGTTTTTCTCATCAGCAAATATTTTAATGATTGCTGAAGCATGCAGTCACATGTGATTATAGGATATCAGTATTACATAAAAGAAAAAAAAAAGTAATTTTTATTTACATTTGTCTATATTTTATTCTTTTTTATGCAGTCTTTTTCTTTTTTGGCCTCACCTTGTATTTTTTTTTTTTACTGTTTCTGTATTTCTATGTACCTAATCACATTTCTAATGTCTGCACTAGAGAAATTGCCTGACACACTTCCTAGATTAAGTAAATATGCATTCGACCAGGTGCAGGGATTTTGATCAGGATCAAAATATTTTTTATACAGTAAGAATAAAATACCTCTTTATTGTTTTTTTTATAACAAAGATGGCATATTATGTGAGAGCAATTCCACTTTGGCAAGCCAGAGAGCAAGCCCGCAGGTTTCACTGCTGACAGGTTTTGAATGTCCCATGGATCTATGTCAGCTCTCTGAGTTGTGTGTATGTGTGTGTGCCTGCTCACGTTTTTTTGTCTTTCTCTTCCCATTCTTACCTGTCCCTCTGATTCTTTCGTGCTTTCTTCCTTTTGCCACAGCTGTTTGTAAATTCACAGTGACAGAATCACGAGAGAAGGACAAAAACACAAAGTTCACGAACACTCTGACGAATGGCAGCAATTAGATGAGGAAACCAAGCATGTGAGGACAGAAGAGCGCTGAGGGGCTTCAGCTGCTGCATGGTGTGTGTGTATGCGCCTGTGTACATTTTGAAGGTTTTTATCCTTCTAATAGACCATCCATCTGTCTAAATATCAACACTGTCTCATAAGTCAGTGGATGGTGGCTGTGGTGGGTGCAGTTGGTTATGCGGTGTTAATATTTGCAATTGTAGAGCAAAAAAGGGAAAGGTCTGGATTACAACATCATTAGTAAGATTAAAATAATGCCTCATGGGAGCAAATTTGCAACAGAAGTGTCTGAAGATTTGGCAGCAGGAACTTTTTAGTGAAATTATTAGGAAATACAGACAAAAAATGCAGAAATATTGTGTCAGTCTTTTGACTTCATACTGACTTTCTGTCCTCTCCCCATTCAAGAAATGACCGGTAAACAGCAGTCCCCTCTCATCTTGCTTTTTAGTGAGCATTTGTCTTATCATGAAATTTCTTATAGTGCCCACCCCCTTTCCAAATTAAGCATTTCTCTTTTCCAGATGATATATCATAAACATTCTTTCCTAGAGTTTCCTGGCTCGTATTTACATTTGCTTTTATGTACATTCAATTATTTACTTAATGTGCAAGTCATTTAGCCTTGTCTCACTGTCATAACTAGGCCATATGGGGAATTAAATGATTGATATTCTTTCCTAAATATGTTTTTCTATGAAATGACTGACATATTGGAAAATCACTATTAATGAGGTGCAATGGTTAAATAATAAAACAGTAAAATAGAACCATTTGTAGTTTTAAATTTGAGACACACTGCAGAGATAACCAGTTAAACAGCATACTTATTTAGCTGTTGACATAACAACATTGGACACTGACAACATAAAAAGATAATTAAATGAAGTCCAACTTGCCAAAAAATGTACTGTATTTATGGAGAGTTATGAGAGCATTTTTTGTGTGTGTTTGTTTAATTTACATTATTCATTAACTGTTTCCCCCTCTTCTTAATGTTTTGTGCCTCTAATTTACTCTCTCCTCTGTGGGATCTTGCTGATTTTTACAAGCAGGTATGACTGGATATGTGTGCGTATATAAATATATTTTATGTGTGTGTGTTCATAGATTTGTATTTATAACCAGTGGAGCTGTGAGCTAGCCTCAGCTACTGACGAATTACTTCACCTCTGATTGCTTACATCACAAATCATCCCCATATTATAAACCTTCTCATGCAAATAAGTGACACTGTGTGTGTGTGTGGGTGTGTGTGTGTGTGTGTGTGGTGGGGAGAACGACAGAGCATGCTTTAATGCAGGTCTTCCAAATAAAACTGTTATTTACATACAAGTAAATGCACAGAGTGAGTTCATATGTTTGGAACATGTATAGTATCTATGTATATTATAAATAAGTGAGCAAGTAAGTGTGTGTGTGCGTGTGTGCATGCTTGTGTGGTAACCCTGCATCGCTGGCAAGCTCATTTCTCTCAGAAATCAAAGTTAAATGGGTCATCTATCATGAGAATATGTGACTGGGACTCTTGTCTCTGCCATGCTCTGTGTGTTTCTGTGTGTGTCTATGTGTGTCATGCGCACATACAAGGTGTGTGGTGCAAGAGCACATAGACGTATCTGTGTGCGCTCGTGTGTACGTGGTGGCCACTTGTCTTTGCCTATGCTATGATTAATGGTTTACATTGGGCTGCTCAGCCATGCATGTTTCTTGGTTTATCGTTTTATGCTGTCTCCAATTAAAGCTCCATAACTTGAGTGATGGCTTCACGCCAGTGTCCATCAATAGAGGCCATCAGCGACCTCATGCATTCAGGATATGGAAGCCACACACTAACTAATATCCTCTTGTGTCAGAGCCAGTGGGCATTCTGTGCGCGTGAATATACAGTGGACATCTTGTATGTGCAAAAAAGTAAAAGAAAAATATTGATTGCAACTGATCTATCTTCATCTCAATTATTGATTTTGTATGATCAAAGCAAAACAGAATAATTGACAAAGAGAAAAACAAAGAAATTAGTCATATTATATCTTATCAATAACAGCCATCAAGCCAATCAGTTATAAGGATGGAAAAGCTAAAATCTTTCATATGTGAATAAGTACAGTGTGCACATTCATCCAGGATCTTTCACAAGGTTTGCCCGAACCTAGAACTTGATACATACATCTAGACGTGTGAGCTTGTTCATGTGTGCACCACACAGGCACAAACTCACACACACACATATACACACCACAGTATCATTTCATGCAATATTATTTCTCATATAGCTATAATGACATTAGGCCGATATGTTGATTATACTGTCGGCAAACAGCAGGCTGCTGATTGGGTTAGCATATTACCTTATATCACATCTCTCCATTCATCCCTGTGTTTTTTTTATTGCCCTCATTTTTCCATATCACTTCCCACTTCCCCCAGCTTCCAGGGCGAGGTTCCAGGCTATGCAAGCAAGGTGATGGGAAGTAATATGATGATGGGAAGGCAACACAACAACACAAGAGGAAAAGGCTAAAACCTGAGAGCAGCCAGTTTTGCAACATAGAAAACAAAGCCTGGTGATGGAAGGGTAAAGCTTTCACTTGGTTGAAAATGGAAGAGCAAATACATTTGTAATCAAGCTGACAAAAACACAAATGAGTGCACAGGTCTTGCAAGTGATTCTCTTTGCTTAGCGTGTGTGTTTAAAACCTATTTTTAACTGTTCGGATTAATAAGGGAAACACGGGGTGTGATTTAATGAAGAGTCAGAATGAGAAGGGGATGGGGGTAGGATGGAGAGATATTTTAGAGTGGACTACTAAGATTGTTAGAGAGAATGAGATTTCATTTGCAGCTAGGACAGTGAGTGATGACACCTATGGTGTGTTTGTATGTGTGTGTTTGTCTGCACCAGCGTGTGCACATAAACGCTTAAGTGTGCATGTGCACATAGAATTCAAATGCACAATGTGTGTGCGCTTTATTTAATATATAATAGTTCAGGTTTGCTTTTTGGGTTACTTGTGCTTGTTCTTTCATATCAGTGTATATGTGATACCACCATAAAACTAAAATCAGCAGAAAACAGACTAGAGCTGGCACACATGCACCTTTTTTGCCCATCATCCCTTGCTGATATGAACATACAAACATACATATACTCTCAAACACAGACTGCATTATTAGCTAAGAGGAAACAAACACCACTAGTAAAACTGATGCTCTGGTGAAGCAAAGACCTTTGGTGTTGTTTGTGTTCCTAAACATATATACTTGACCACATCAAATAAAGAATTTCCACTTTTTAAACGTTAATTCAAATTACTAATGGTGCTTTTTGCTACTTGCAGCACATTCACAGGTAATGATTTAGCCATGCAGTAGGACACATAGGCTGTAAATGAAAATAAAAGATAATAACTCGCATCTGCCATTACTAATATATAGGCTGCTACACCATGTCATGGCTGCATGACACTAGGAGAAAAATGAACAGTGGTTATGTGGAAATTAAAAAAAGGGGGTCTGATTTAATATTCAGCTGTGGCTGAAGGGGCTAGGGGGGATGGGAAAAAAAGCGGACCTATCGATGGGGGAAGGCGTGGAGGCGATGGAGATGAAGGAAATTAATCAGTGGTTTCATCTCCGAGGGAATTTAGCTAACCACCAACCTCAACACTTTTGTCAGCCTGTGAGGGAGCATCTACTAATGCTTCTGCCAAAACACACCGATCCCATGAAGAAAGAAGCAGTGGGGACAGTTCAGAGATATAATATTTACGTCTATTCAAGTGATTAAGATGTTGTGCCACAGTTCAGATGAATGATCCAAAATGCAACCCAGGAGTTTATGAAGGTGGAATCTTAAATAATGTGATCTCAGCCCAGTTTAGCTGCCACCTGCTAAATACAAAACTAAAGATGAAATACAGACTCATAAACAGGCAACAACTGAAAACAGCTGCAGAAAAGGCCTGGCAAATCATCATAAAAGAGGAGACCTGCTCTTTGATCATGTCCATAAGCTCCTTAATTCAAGGACCCCTGATCATTAGCCCGTTTTACATTTCAGAGGATTCTTCATATTTGAGATCATTCTTAAACGTTTCTTCTGACTTGGATGTTAATACCATGAAATTAAAACTGAATGTCTGCACTTTAATCCCATATTTATTATATAAATGTAACCCAAAAGGATTTTTAGTAAATATCTGTCATATTTCTATTTAAATGCCCATAACTTGCACTTTTGTTTGCAATATAGTATAAGTATGTAACTGTACTCGTTATCTATTGTGTGAAGATAAAAACATAAAAAAAAAAACATACCAGTGAATTATCGTGGTATATTATGTGCATTATGTGCAGCCCAATTTCATTAGAAATGTGTAATATATAATTTACATGGTTGTAAATGGTGAGATGTACTGTACCTCTGTGCTGTTTGGCAGCATTTGTGTGATGCAAGAATATCAAAATGTGTGAGCCAAAACCAGTTAAGTTTTTTGTAAAAGTCTAACAGTGTATTTTGCAACATGTTGACCTCACCATGCATAAAACACAGTACAAAAGTAAGGACCTGCAAGAAGCAGAAAAGTATGCTAAGTGTTATAAATGTTGTCCAGAACAAGTCTTGAGCCAGCATTTCTTGAACAAAAGTGTCATGTTGCAAAGCTCTTGGTTTATTATCTTCAATGATTCCCTCCTCATTTGTAGCTTTAATGGAGTAGGGCTGTGCAATATATAATTATATGTATATAATTCATTGCAGTTTATTTAGCTTCCACAACATCAGATCAGACTGAATATGTTTTGACAAGATTTGATATCGACAAATGAATATGAACCAGTTTCCCAGGGTGAGGAAGTGGTGCTGAGTGACTTCTATGAGAGAGAGATGGAGGAGAAAGAGGTGAGGATTAACCAACTAAGTGAAGAGCTTAATGGAGTGAGACAAAAGGTAAGATGCGTGTAAAATGCACACACATGCATGCCTCAAAATGATTTGATATTCACAGCTTTTATCTTTATCACCTGCAGTTCATAGCTGTTTTTGTCAAACACACAACATATATTTGAAATGTTTGAGCAAATTAACTGTATCACAGCGTGAATCCTTGGCTAGCGTTACTGCTCGACCCCCTAGGATTCTGTTTACTAATTTAACAGTGCTATCAAAGCGCTTCATTCAGCTTTCCACCCACTCATTTAGTACCCTTTCAATTATACAGATCACCATTTGCTGGTGGAGTTTATTCAGCTGTACTTTTGATTCAAAGGCACACCGGCCCATTGAGGCACAAGCACTGACATGCACACACAAATACACAAGTACACACCACTTGATCTGCATATCATTATGCTTTTGATCGAATGCCAAGGTTTCGCTGAGAAAGACGAGTCGAATGGAGCAAACGTGTACGCAACACCTGTAGGATTTCTGTGTGTGAATGTGTGTGTACCCATGAGAGAGGCAGCTGGAAAGCTGCACCTGTTTAATTGAATTAGCTTCGTTAATGTATTCACACTGACTGCCAAAAAAAAAAAAGAAAAAAAAAAAAAAGAAAATCAAGGCATTAACAAGCTCATTAGAGCAATTAGTTAATTAATTGTCTGTATGGCAGTGGCTTCCCAGAGAGCTGTATCTTCATTATCTGATGACTGCTGCCTGTTGGATCACTGAATGAGAGCTGATAATACATAATGAGCATGCTTGTATGCCACTTCAGATGTTAAATGTTTTTCCATATATGTGTTGCACATGTGGTTCTTTTGGGTGCAAACACACTGAAACATGTGCACGCACATGCACACTTGAGTATATGTGTTTCTCTGCCTGTGTGAGTTGAGCATGGTGGCCAATATCGGTGTGCATATTGCATTGAAAGGTTATGTGGGGGCCGTCACTCCCACAGGTAGAGACAGAGCAGTCCTCCTAGTCACTTTCTAATCTCTCTTTTATTAGAAGTTAATATCTTGCCCGCTCTTTCTCACTCCACACTCCCACCTGCTTAGAAATGGCCCCGCTCCATCTTTTTAATTCAATTATATTAGCCACCCTCTTTCTCTCTCTGTGCCCATAACTCTGCAACTCACATCTCTCTTTAACACACAATCTCTCCTATTCTCTCTGTCTCATCCCATCTCATTCTTCCTTCCTTTGTCCTCAAATGTTCCATTTTTATTCCTAATCCTACAAGGAAGATAGACTTTGGCCAATCAAGGATTTGCACAAGCCACTCTCCCTTTCTCTTTCTCTCTGCCTTGGTGGCAAAAACATATGATGGCTGAGGATAGGACAGGGGGTGGGAAAAAAAAGGGAAGGGTGGGAGAAGGTGGGAGGCAGGAGTTGAGGGAAGAACCCCAAGGGTGAAACTTTGATTGCTAAAGTAATGAGACTTGATCAGATTGAGGTTTCTCTCGCTATAGGAGCTCTATTAATATGAAAGTCCAAGACTTAGCACTCATTTGAAATAAATTCACAAATCTGATAGCCTTTCTTTTGGACTTCCAGCCAGTCTCCAATACTCCCCCACTGGAGAATTAAGACTTCACACAGACCACATGGGAACTTTTAATCATCTCTGATGGTGGCAGATTTAGAGATGAGAAAAATCACATTGATGTATTAATTACGTAACAATATTTTAGAATTTTCAAAGTCAGTGCTTTAAAGACCTTTAGCTGTAGGAGGGATTTTGATAGCAATGGCTGAATAGAGGACTTACCTACAGTGGGTGGGATTATAGAAGTGTTGACATATTGTTAAACAAATTGCATTGACGCACAACAAAATAGAAACAACATAATAAAGTGATTTGTAGACCCTGCTTGTAGATCAGTCTGTTTCTGTGTTATAAGGTTGGTGTGACTTTTACAGCATAAACTAAATCATCCTGATTAATTTTACTTATCATTTGCAAGATGTAGCTGATCAAAACATCTGGAAGCTTAAAATCCAAAAATATTGCATTGCTAATAACATTTAAGAAGTGTGTTTGCTCACTAGAACAAATAAAGAAGCCCTTTCTAGACACAGGATATGTAAGGTTTACGGTCCTATTTTTCAGACATATAGCAGACCACTTTTTTTTTTACATGTGATTGGTTGGAGCTTTAAGTGAGATTTATTTCAGGTAAACGTTATTTTTTTACCACATGAATTGCTGCTATGACAATTTGTTAGCCTGCCATGTATGCAATGTGAAAAACATAGTTGATAAATTAAACAGTTTAGTAAGAATATTGCATCATGACGTGTTCAAGCTTGTTAAAAGTACTGTTTTGTCTCATAGTGACAGTCATGAAATTTTAACAGAGGCTATAATGAAGAAATTAATTGGTTTTAAATCAAAATTGCTATTTAAAATATTGCAATTAGCATAGTGCAAAGGAGCATGATTCATTTTCAAGTTAACACATACAGTGCACCTGATCCAGGTTTCAAATCTGCTGTATCCACAGTTTTAAACATTTGCTCACTTCACTCATAATTCCTGTCATCTTGTGTGATAGCCAGCTGTCACATGACATTTTTTTAGCCACATGACTAACTTTCCATCCCTATATGAGATATTTATGATTGTATCAGCTACAAACAGTAGTAATAAAATGATTTTGGCAGTAATCCTGTTTTTGACCACACTGCTGTGCACTATTAAATATGAATAATATAAGTACACAAGACTCATGTCCAGTGCGCACCAAGGCTCCCCCCAAAGTTCCTGTGTAACTCAAGTTCTGCATCCATCCATCCATCTATCCATGTCCTGGGTCTTCCCTGGGGCCTCCTTCCAGCAGACGTGCCTGGAACACCTAACCAGGGAGGTGTCCAGGAGACTTCCTAACCAGATGTCTAAGCCACTTCATCTGACTCATCTTAATATGAAATGGGGAAGCAGCTCTAGACCCTGAGCTCCTCCCAGACAACTGAGTTTTTCTCTTTAAAGGAGAGGTCAGACACTCTATGGATGAAACTCATTTTGGCTACTTGTATCTGCAATTTTGCTCTTTTGGCCACAGCTCGTGTCCACAGGTGAGGGTAGGAACTTAGATCGACTTATAAGTTGAGAGCTTTGCCTTTCAGCTCAGCTCCTTCTTCACCACAGCAGACTGATGCAGACACTGCTTTACAGTGGGAGCCACGCCAATCGGTCTGCCTAATGAACAATTCCATGAGTTTTTTTTTTAACTCCTCCACATGGAGCAGGGATCATTCCCAACCAAGAGAGGACACTCCACCCTTTTTGGCTCAGGAACATGGTTACAGATTTGGTTGTGCCGATCCTCCTCCCAGCCACTTCACATTCAGCTGCAAACTACTAGTGACAGTTGAAGATCAAAATCTGTTGAAACAAACAGAACCACATCATCTGCAAAAGGCAGAGGCCCAGTTCTGAGTTCACCAAACTGGACCCCCTCAACACCACGACTGCACCTAGAAATTCTGTCCATAAAAGTTATGAACAGAATCAGTGCCAGTTGCAACCAGTTCAACCCTCTCTAGAAAGTGGCCTGACTTACTGCCTGTAAAGAATAATTCATATGCAAAATAAAGAATTATAGCAATAATTGACTATTTAATGTTCGATGCAAATGAAAAATGACTTTAATGAATGAAAGGAAATTAAATCGTGAATTCTTGCTATAAGTTCAGTAAAACTGTTACTGTCAGAAATTTAGGACTTCCCTGCTTTTACATCAGTGGTGATAGTATTTAAAATGTATAGAAAAATGTGCTCTTTTCCTTCGTGTTCATAGTTAATCTGAAATCCCTTTTGTACCATAGAAAGATTAACATAAAGAAGATGAATATTTGCCTTCTTGTGAAAGTGCTAAACTTGAACAGTGCTGAAACACTAAAGTTCACACATTATTGTCTTAGTTTTGTTCAAACTTTTTTTATTTCCCAATAGTCACACTAACATTTGTATAATATCCAGATAAAAGAGTCATTTTAATTCAGTAGTGTAGAAATGACAGACCCATTGCTTATAATTGTTACCATCCATTAGCAATGGTGCACATAATTTAACCACATATAAGATGACCTTTAACTGTAACACTGAGTTGGATGATTTACTGTATATTTTAGGAGCTTTGTGTGGAAACGTAAGTGTGTTGTTGGGTCCAAAGACACAAATCTTGAACTGATTTTAGATGTCACAAAAGAGCTTGAGAGAGATCAGAAGGTAACTGAAATGATGCATGTTTTTGTGGTATGAATAAATGTGTTTGCAAATTTGTGTTTGTTTGTTTATTGGCTCTCTGTGGAGCCTCCTTACTAATCTAACACAGAGTTAATTTAACACAATACTAATAAAAAGAGACTTTGATTTGGTTCTGATTTGCAGGCCCACACACAATTATTTTTATGCAACTTGTGAGGAGTTTAACCACTGTTTGCTTCCTTTGAAATTAATAATCCCCCCCCGCCCCCCCGGTAATTACTCAAATATTTTTATGGTTACACACCAGTAGTCCTTTTGTGTGGTCTTAATGCTTATTGGATGTCTGAACATATTTCTAAACAAAAAGCTGGAGAATAGTGATGATTGAAAAATACAGTGAGGTTTTTATTTGAAGTTATGCTTACACCATTCAAGAATTTTTGATGTGTGGAACAAAAAAAAGGATGATGTCAGGAGCTCAACTGGAGGCAACCACAATTAATTATTAAGTATAGAAATGCACACAGGGATAAGAATTTCTCTTATTTTAACTCAGTCTCATGAAAGAATGTCAAATAGTTAAATTGCCCTTCAGTTCAAAATGTGACACAATCATAACAATAAAGACTCACAAATTGTACAATTACTACATTTTTATTTCATTCCATACAACCTGCAGTTTTTCTGGAAAATTAATCTGTAGACTAAAACATTTTCTTTCTTACTGTCTGAAAAGAACTAGAATTATTGAGTTAAAACCATTTGAAAGGTTAAAATGTAACTTTTTTTCTAATATTGACTTCATCATCAGGTTTATTGCTATTTCATAAAAATTATAGGTTACTTATAATAACTGATAAAATATCTGTTTAAATGACAGGAAATAAAAAAAAATCAATGAAAATTGAAAGATAAAGGAGGGGATGGCAGAAGTCACTCATTCTGGGATGCTCATTTATGAGATTACTGGTTCAAGTCTTGTTGTATTCGACATTTTCTAGTGCCATACTACTTCCCTTTTATTGTGATTCCTCATTTTTATAGTCATCTCGTGTGTGAATTCTTAAAGTTAAGTTGAGTAAAAGTATAGGGTTGGGGTCAGGGCTCTAAGTTAACATCAGCCAAACCACCAAATACTGGTTAAAGTAGATTTTGGTTGTTTTAAATTTATAAATTTTAAGGTAAATTAAATGAAAACTTACAGGCCAGTTTGGCAGGTGATGAATGAAGCAAGCCATTTTGGTTATTTGTCCTTGCAGTGCTACCACTACATTTCACAAACTATTCCTTAATGTGTCATGCATCCACTTGCTGCATGCTTACTTTTTTTTTTTATGTGTGCATGGTGCCGTTTATGTGCTTCTGTCTGCTTGCCTGAATAAAGTGCAGCTAAATGAGGAGCAAAATATCAACAGAGGTGATTTTTTCTTTAAAAGTTGTGAAGAATGAGGGTGGTTACAAGAAAAGAAAATGTCGACAACAAAAGAGAAGGTGAAACTATTTAAATAATGTAATCACACAATTCATGTGATGTCACATGAATAATACCTGACACATAGCATAATAATAAGAATACATTGCCAGCTTACAATTTACAGACATGGATTGCTACAGAAAACGTTATTTATTATGTTTCCGTTCCATGTTTACCTGTTTTATGTACATTCAGGACATTGTAAGCATAGTGTGGAACAAATGGAAAAACAATCTAGTATAGATAAAAGGTTGCTCCTAGCATACTTTTATCTTTTATTTCTCCCTTTAGCATTGGCCAGTGACTGTAGGTCAAAGCTACAACGTGCAGTGGCATCATACACTAAAAACATAAACTATATCTCCAGATTATGTTGTTTTAATGCTTGATTTTATGTATGCTCATGTGGTGCAGACTGTCCAACTGCATTTATGTGTTAGATGAAAGTGAATGAGGATCATGTGAACCAGCTGGATCAGCATTCGCTTGGTTTGCGAGCCACACAGGACCCTCATGAACATTGGCTATGAAGGAGAAACTCAACAGCTGGTCCAAGGCAACACAAAGCTCAAAGAAAGCCTGAACACATCGCATAGCAGGAAAGGCAGCACACATACTTTTTTCTCTCACACACACACTGACACAGAAGAAGAGAGTTCTTCTTAAATAAGGAACAGAATTGGGCAGCGTTCTCTAAATCAAATCCAGCGTGGTACATTGGGGAATTCTCTTCATTTTTTACTTCCTTCACAGTTAATCATCTGTCCTTCTTCCCCTCCTCCTCAACTTCCCTCCCTTGCCCTCTCTCCATATTTAATAACTCATTGCCACCATCTTAGCTCCACTGAGGATTGGCTAGTCTTACAATAAAGAACCAATGTTTATGTAAATATCAATTAGCTATTATGAGAATAATATATTGTTTAGATTTTTTTTTTCTTTTTCTATTCTTTTTTTATTTTACAAATCAGTTTTTTTAATGTCTTTTTTTTCTAGTTTTCTTCTCACATCTCCTTCGTCCAGCTTCATTCTTGGCCCAATGAGAGCCAGTGGTAATGAATGTGAACATTAAAGAGTCGTATGCATGATGAATGGAATGGCCTTTAGCTTTCTCTCATTGTCCTCACTCTCTCTCTTTCTTATTATTCTCTACCTCCCTCTGCCTCAACCCCTCTGCTTTTCTTTCTCGCTCCTTTTCTTCCTCCTCCTCTAACCCCTCCAGGTATATCAGAGTGGCGCGTGGCAGTGATGTGTTTTAGGCTTAAATTAACCCATTTACTGTGTCCTTGACCAAACTAAGTCATTTGTCAGCTGCTAAATGTTATAGCAGCGTGGATGCCTGTCAGCTAGCAACACGAAATACATTTAGCTTAACATAAAAGCAACACACTCTTTGAAGCTATCTTTAAGTCCTTGCTTTTCCAGCACTAACTAAATCTCCAGTTTCCCTATTTCACATCACAGTTGTATTAGGTTAAATGTGATCAATTTAACACTATGCTTGCATTTCCTCCTGTTACTAATGTTTTGGGGTACACTTTGAAGACTTGCAGTGCCATATATGTAAATGATGATTTGAAAGAGCTCTGTTTTATCTCAGTTCCAACACCATATGTGTATTAAATTACCAGCCATGATGTTTATATTACAAAGACGTCGTGTCCTAGCCACAAATCAAACAATGGTTTTTAAAAAACTCTGTTAAAGCAAAATAATCAGAACTCAATCATCACTTTTAACCAATTATGAATGGGGTTATATTTATCAGCAGAGATCTTACTCTCAGTCTGTGATTTGCTGTGTATGTGATTCTTTTGGGCTTCAACCTTTGGACAGTGTGTATAGTCCTAATCCAATAACACTCTGGATGGGAGGATTGAAAAAATGTGAAGTGGTTTTATGACGAAGAAGCACTGAGACACAGGAATATAGTAAAGACTCAAGTGAGCAATTGACCCAACTATTAAATGAGAATTCATTACATGTTCATATGTTGAGCATGCAAGGGCCCGAGTTCAAATGTTGAGATTACAAACTGATGTTGTGATTTGTTATATCTTTTAGAAAAGCACATTTTCTTTGCTCTCTGATGGGTAACAGATAGAAAAAGGACTAGTAGTCATTCCTCCTCTTCCAAAAGCTGTCCTCTAAAGTTGGTGTCTTTCAACTTTCTGTTGGCCAAGCAGCTTTATTGGTCTAGAGTCAAAGCTGTAACAGTAGGGTTTCCTAGCCTTCCACAAAGCCTTTATGGTGTTCCCTTTCACTGCCATGGATACAAAGCAGAGGAAAACATCTCTAAGTTTTACTTTGATCTCCTCCTTGTCTTTTTTTTTATCTAGCTGTAATGGGTTACCCATCCTTCTAGATGCGTGCCTCGCCTCTGCAGCTCTTCACAGCTGTCGTCTGCTTGTCTGCCAAATCTCAAGTGTATTCTTCAACTTTTTTTGCCCTTCTTTTTGTCCCTACAATCCCCACAGTTACAAACAAGTGAATGCATTTTGAACAATATCAGCAAGACCCTGGATCAGACCAGAACCAGTCAGAACACAGACAGACAGCAAAGACAGAAGATCCAGGAGCAGCTGCACAATGCCAGTAAAGAGGTGGAGCGTCTGCAGCAGGAGCAAACACATATACGTCACTTCACTGAAAAAAAGGTAACTGCTCCCTTATTCACTCAAATATTAAATTATGAATTCTCATAAATTTTTCCTTGCTGATGTCAGAGTTGTGTTATAACAATTACTATGAGCTAGTTCATTTGACTTTCTGGTGTGACCTTGAATCACAGAGAATTGCTAGCTCAACAGGTCAAGAAGCATTTTCTAGCTAAGTGGGCCACGTTGTGTAAGACAAAACTTCATCTAAAAGTACACAATATCTACAGGATTTGAGATTTAATATAATCTTCTCTTTATTTATTATGCTTTGTCTTTTCCTACAGTTGAGCCGATAAGAGGGGTTACACAGGTGATGGACTGATTTAAATGTGAAATTTTTAAATGTGGGATTCACTGTGACTGGCATTGTCTCTTTCTACAATGGTGCTCATAATAAGATGTTAGATAAAACTGGATAATCTGATATTTTGAGTCTTAGTAAAAAACCTCAAACACACACTTAGGAAGACAGGCTTGGAGAAAAAAAATGACAGGTCTTCCTTAAATGACATTTTAGCAGCATAGACAAGAGTAAAAAGCAGAAACCACATGGTCACATGTTACATTACTTTTTAGATATTTTCGTTCTCTGCTCTTTTTGCAATACAAGTAAAGCATATGTTAGTGCTTAGTGGTTTGAATTTAACCTTCAATTAACCAGCTTGGAAAGATACTTTTCCCTAAACCATTGGTAAATTTCAAGGGCTTGTATTAGTAAAAAGGGAAGCAGCACACAACATTCAGTCCTTTTCACTGGCAAGCCTCTTCACTGACAATACTCTTATTTTTACTGTAATATTAGTGTGAGGGTTAAGGCCAGTAATCTTGCTGTCTAATATTGAAGCTGTTATTATAACAATTACCCACTTTATAAAGTGAACATTTAAAAGAACCAGATTCTTTATCATTTTATTTCTCATTAAATGGACTTTGGTAAAAGAAACATTTTAATTAAAACTTCTCATAATCTTTTCTGAAGGAGTGAACAAATATATTTTCAGTCACAATGACAGTAAATATTTGCAGTTATAGATTACAATGAAGGCATAATAACATACATATCTCCATGTTATCTTTGTTAAATGTGTGTTTTCTTACATATGAATAGTTTTCAGTTTGCCTTTCCTGTATTTCATATGTGTGTGAGGTTGTGTGTTATGGTTTGATTTGCTATGTCAACGATGTATCATTACATTCTGTCCAGAGGTCTGGTTTTTGCTTCACATCTGGACTTGCTTAATGCACGAAAACTGCTTTTTTTCCCCCTCTAATCTATTACAAGGCCTCTCTCACACACACCCACACAGACCCACATGCACTTACAGCTTTGCCTACACACCGTCATTATGTGGACAGTGGTAGTAGATGAGTCCAGAGGAGAGTGAGTGAGTCTGCACCCTCTTGAGTGTAAATGAAACAGAACTTTTTATGTAAGTTATTCTCCTCTCCAGCTTTAAAAGTCCTAACATTAGCCCAGCTGAATAAATACCGTCAACACGCTCTCCTTCAACTTATATGTACTCTGCTAATTCACTTCTTTTTGTGTTCTGACTCTTTTTTTGTTTTGCTGAGAGGGATGGAGACGTAGTTTGGCTTTCTGTGGAGATTAGATAATTCTCCCCACAAGGCATTAATTTTAGAACCCACTGAAATCTTGTATGTTTTATTTTTGCTATTTTAAATTGATGACTCTCTTGATTGGAAAAGTGAATTAACCAGCTCTGATTTTGACTACCCAGCTAACTCGCACAAGAAATTCATTAGATAGATGCAGAAGTTTAATTTTTTTTTTTCTCATAACAGTAAGAGGCACATTTTCAAGCATTAAGTCAATTTTAATCTATTTAATTTCTGACCCTGCTTATTAAACTTTGAGTTCCTGTGTATATACAGTATATATATTCTATCTTTGGTTCTTCTCATTTTATTAACTCATGCTCATCATGATCATCATGTGAATAAACACATGTTGCTGTTATTTTAATATGAGGTTGAAGTGCTGTAATGTTCCAGAGTTGTCCTAAACTTTGGAATTTGTAAAAGCAATTAAACATCACATGATGCTTTGTTTCAGAAATATTGCCCTTCATCCTACGATCCAATTGTTGGCTAAATTTGGACTCATTGGTGAACATAACGTTCCTCCATATATCCAGGTTCCAGTGCACATGTTGCGACCAGTGCAAACAAGCCTGATGTTAAAGGGCAGTCATGGAAGACCTCTTGGCATCCCTGAGTCTGGAAATTGGCTGTGGACAGTCTGTTCCAGATTGTTTGGATAGAGTGCATGGCCATATCGTCTCGCAAACCTTGACCACAAATCTGTAGAAGACTGTCTACAGCTCTGTCGTCTCGCAAACCTTGACCACAAATCTGTAGAAGACTGTCTACAGCTCCTAAGAGCTGGGTGAAGAAACTGTCCTCTTGTGGCGCCATCTTCTTGAGACATACACTTTGCAACCTGTCTCTGGAACTACAACTTAGTTTTGAGAAACACCTGCTTAAAATTGCCCTTTGGCATAACAAGAGTCAGTAGTAGAATAAGCTTTTATAGCACTGGAAGAGGTGGTTTGTTCATTTTTCCATCTGTGCAACCCACATATTCAGCTCTTTCCACAAATGCACTTTCCTTACAAGAAAGTATGTAAAACGTTATTTATATAGCACATCTTGACATAAAATCACAAAGTGCTTTACAAGAGGCAACAATATAAAAACTTTTTTTTTTTATTTACAAATTTTGTAATTTTTTTTTTTTTTTTTTTTTTACAAATGAGGCACCTAAAGGGAAATAAACAGAATTTCTAAGAGTGTAAGATTTATTCCCAAGAAGCATGTTAGAACAAAGAAATAATCAGCCAAATACAAATTTTCTTACATTTTACGCTAATTTTGTATCAGTGTGATTCAGTATATTTTTTTTCTTTTAAGCACATTGGATAAACAACTTTAACCTCTAAAATCTCTGCAAGATCGCCGATGCCCCCGAGTGCCGTCGCTTTTATTGTCTACAATTTCTCAGGAGTGGTACTCTGTGTGGTAAATTGTGATCAATAGCTTACCCTTTAGGTGATCTTTCCAGGCATTTATATCCCATCCAGGAGGTTTAAAATCCAGATGTAACATACAGTGTTTATTCTGAGACTCTTTATGGTAAATTCTAAATGAGTGATAAAATATATATATATATATAAATATTATTTTTGGAATTAAAAAAGTCACTTTTCACCAGGGTATTGTGATGAAGTCACATCCCACCAACTAGTTAGGTTAAATTGACAGAAATGTTCAATTAGGAGCAGCTAAAGATCAACAAGTGAGCAGAAAGTTATATGTGTGTCTAAAAAAAACAACAATAATGGTCTTCTATGGCTGGAATAAAGTCAAGAAAACATTTTTGAAACAAAGTGGTACCAGTGGTACTAGCATAAATAACTGTAAACAACAACAAATAATAATAATAATACATTGAGGATAAACTGTTAAGAAAATTTTGTAATTTTTTTTACTTATTTTTTGGCCTGAAAGCCAAAACGTGGTCATTGTTAATCTGTTTTATATCTACAAAGTACTGTTAGTAATAAATTATGATTTTTTTTTTTTTTTTTTGATTGGCCTTATATCTATTGATAAAACTGCTTCTCCACGTTTAGTTCCGACTCTGGGAACAGACAGTAGATTTGACCCTGATGACCTGAGGGATCTGGTTGGTTCATAATGAACCAGGAGATCCTGAATGCATTTTGGTCCTAAACCACTCTGTGCTTTGTAAATTAACAGCAGGATTTTTAAGTAAATTCGTTGACAGACAGGAAGCCAGTGTAAAGATCTGAGGACTGGAGTTATATGATCCACTTTCTTGGTCTTAGTGAGCACTCGAGCAGCAGCATTCTGGACTAACTGCAGCTGTCTGATGGACTTTTTAGGGAGATCTGTGAGGATGGCATTACAGTAGTCCAGTCTACTGAAGATAAATGCATGGACAAGTTTTTCTAAATGCTGCTGAGGCATCAGTCCTTTAATCCTCAGTATGTTCTTTAAGTGATAATAGGCTGACTTGTGTCCATGACTTCTTCCAGATTTCTGGCTTGGCTGTTAGTTTTGAACTTAGATGTTTGAGGCTGAGTACTGACTTAATCTTTCTTCCTTGGCTCCAAAAACTATTATTTCAGTTTTTTCTTCATTAATTCATCCATTATTCATTAAACTAATGGGAGTTCTGGCACACTCAGTCTTTAATTTGATTGATGCAGTTGATCAGAGTTTGGATCCGACTGTAGTCTCCTGGTGAAATAGCTATGTACATTTGTGTGTCATCAGCATAGCTGTGGAAACATTTTGTTGTTTTTCATAAATTGAGCGAGTGGCAGCATGTAGATGTTGAACAGCAGTGGCCCTAGAATGGAGGTTTGGGGAACTCCACAGGTTATTTTGGTTCACTAAGATTTATAGTTACCTATAGGCACAATGTCTTTTAAATATGACTCAGACCAATTAATTGCAGTGCCAGAAAGTCCATCTGAGTTTTTCAGCTGGTCTAGTAAGATGTTATAGTCGACCGTGTCAAATGCAGCACCGAGATCTAGCAGTAAGTGAAATGTTTCCGCTATCTGTGCTCAGGCGGATGTCATTAAAGACCTTAACTAGAGCAGTCTCAGTGCTGTGGCGTGGCTGAAAACCTGACTGGTAGACATTAAAATAGTTATTTAGTGTCAGGAAATAGTGCAGGTGTTGAAAAGCAGCTTTTTCTATAATCTTACTAAGAAAAGGGAGGTTTGATATCGGCCTGTAGCTGCTCATTTCTTAAGTTTTTCTTTTCCGTAGTGGCTTAATGACGGCTGTTTTTAGAGTCTGTGGGAAGACACCTGAAAAGCAGAGATATGTTTACAATCTGTAAGATTTCTAAGGCCATGCATCCTGAAACATTCTTAAAAAAAACTGGTTGGCAGGGCGTCAAGACAGCAAGTGGTGGTTTTCAGATGGCCAAAGATCTCATCCAGGTTTTTAGGACTGATTGAAGAAAAGCGTGTCATGGTGTTCATATCTCTGAGTGGAAACGGACATATGTCCTGCCCCTGGCATGGAAGCACTGACTGACTCCCTGACTTTCTAAATTTTGTCAGTAAAGAAAGAAGCAAACTCACTACAGCCCTGGTTGGATAGAACGTTTGGGGTTACGGACACAGGAGGATTAGTGAGCCTGTCAACAGTAACGAACAAGACACAATCATTATTGCTGTTTTTAGAAATAATGTCAGAAAAGAAACATCATCTTGCATTTCTCAGCTCCAGATTATAAAGCCTCAGACTCGTTATAGATCTCAAAATTTGACATAATTTTAGCCCCGATAATCTGACAACTGAAGCTGTTCTGAAAAAAACATAATTGCTTTATGTTGACCGTGCTTAAAACGGTTGACTTTCTACATGCATAAAATACATGCACACATTAAAAAAAAAAAAAAAAGACGGCCCAGAAATTGCAAAAAAAATTCTTATGTTATAGTTTTAAGGGTTAAATGAATATTTTCAGAAGGGCAAGAGGGTTAAAGTAAATTACAGTGTAAATATTAAGAGACAAAGAGTGGCACAGTTGAAAGTAGGCAGAGTTGAGAAAGGATGCCTTCTTCAAGCCTTCTTTGCTGGACATGGAGACACATTGATTCCTGAACATGATGCTCAACAACCATCAGAGTAGCTTACTGAGTTTTCCCTCCACTCACTTTCTTTGATGATTTCACATATTGCTCATTTCTTCTTCTTCTTCTTCTTTTTTCTTTTGCCTTTCCACTTCTGCCTTTCATTTACTCCCCTCCCACCCCACCTCCTTCACAACACCCCACCCCCAGCTGCTCAAATATTATTTTCCCTCTCCTGTCGTCCTGTCCCCCCTTTTTTTCTCTGTCTCTTTATCTTGTCATTGCCTGTCAGTTGGGATTCTATCTACGCAGTGTTGTGTGGGTTCGTTCTGTGTGAACACATTGAGACTGAGATACACTTAAGAGCTCATTGATTTAAAAATACCTTCGATATTGGAGGTCCCCTCCCGCAGATTCGTTGAGGAGCTTATCACAAACGCATAGACATCCACACAGAGATATGCATAAACCAAAGCTCCACTCCAAAGTTTCTCCTTAAACTTTTTGATTGACCTAGTTAGCATGTCGTTTTGACAAGTTGTCTGTTTTGACACGACATCCTCTGGTGTTTATCAACATCCATTCTGCCTATCACATGCTCACATTGGGAATTCATGCACACACACTCAAAGATAAATCAAGCTAAGATTTAAAAAAAAAAATTGGCTGGAAGTTGATGCTGTATTTGCACAGGGTTAGGCTGAATGACATGCAATTTTAACATCAATAAAAAGCTTTGGTCATTTAAAAAAAAATGTTTTCTGTGTGTGTGAGAGTATATTATTTATCTGATGTCTGTGGAATGCAAAACACAACCTGTATTATGTCTGTCCAAAGCACTACCTGTTTATATGGATCGTACTGTTTAGATGAATGCTCATGTGTGCTTTAGCTACATGGATGGCAGTATTTGCAGTGTTTTCCTTTTTTTTTTCTCTTTTTGCCGTAGCTCATATTTACTGTGTTAAGCGTGCCTGGTTGCCGACAGCCAGAGGTGAGAGGTCAAAATGCCAAGTTAACTCCATCAATCCCCCTGGACAGTTACAAACGAGCCCTCAGCTCTGCTCAAAACAATCCCTGGATCATGCAGAACTTGACAGGAGGTGGGGGGAGAGGTGACGAAAGAGGGGTATTTGACTCTATTTGGCACGAAGAAGTGTTGCAAATGTAGTGCAAACTTCTTTTCATAAAGCATGTTCAAATATAATACAATTTGATTTTAAAAAGTAGGTTCTTTATTATTATTATTATTCACTTTTAATGATCTGCATCTGAGCATCTGTATCAATACAACTCAGAACTGGTATGAATGTCTAAATTGTTGACTGGTAATATACTTGACAGCAATCCACTGGCCTTGAACCCTGATTCCCAGACGTGGTCTGTCTTTGTGAAGATAATCTGATTCATATTTCAACCACTGAGAGGTTAAAAAAAAAAATGCCTGAACTTCTTTGAAACGTTATAGAAACATAAGCCCAGATGAAAATATCCCAAAATACATTAGAGACTTAGTTGGCTCCAAACTCAAACCTTGCCATTTTCACTGACCTCAAACTGAGAGAGACCCTGACAAGATGCAGACTCAGTTAACACAGACCAAGGAGATAAAAAAAAGTCCTAAACATTTCCCTGGGCAAACTTGCGAGGAATCACACCCACATGAAAGCATGTGCAGACATGCACGTCGAAACACACTCGCACTTATTTGGCATACAGCTGAAGTGGGTAATTAGGGAGGGTCACCAAGGAAACAGGAAAACACAAGCAATTGTTAGACCTGCTGTACGCTCAAGAGTAGAATAGCCAACAGTTTCTCTGTTGTGTGCTGACATCCACCCACCACCACCATTACCTTAAACCTATATATGAAAACCAGACCACAATATGTCATCTTAAGTTCTGTAAACAGTGAGTAGGGCTCCTCTGTTTACTGAGAAACAGTTAGTGTTGCCAATGAATCAAAGAAATGTCAGTTTTAACACAATAAACTTTACCCAGTGTTCTTCAATAGGGACAATAGTGTTTTCATCATACAGTTACAACGGAGGGAGATGAAGATGTGTGTGTTGCTGATGCAGCTCACAGAAAGTAAAAAGCAGCATTTAGATAGTCAGAAAGAGGTTAAAAAAACACACACACACAAAAAGTAGCTCCATTCTTTACCAAAAAGATTTTTTTTATTGCTTGTGACTCGTATTAAAATTATTTCAGTTTATAGAATTGATACTGAAATATTTATTTGTAAAAAAAAATCAGATAAGTTTGAGTGAACATTTGAGTTCTGGAGTTATCATTATTTTATTCCTTTCCTCTTTTAAGGTGATATTTAAAGTGTGGATGTTAACATACTTTGATTTTGGAGCACAGAATGTCTGATTTACCTATTTTGATTAAACAGTTACTTCGAAGAAAGGAGAGTTTGGCAAAACTGCACGACGAGAAGGATGAGCTGAGAGCAAAAACAGAGGACCAAAGCAGAGAGTGTGTCCATCTCAACCAGATCAAAGAGAAACTGGAGGCTGAGTTGGCTTTGTGTCGAGAAAAACTGCACACCTCCCACCTGGAGGTCCATGTCTGTCTCTCTCTGTGTGCATGTGACATTGCAGTTGTCAAAAATGTGTAAATGTGCTAAAATACCTATTCATGTGGCTTGTTTGAATGTTTTTTTAGTGTCTTTTCTTGGGGTTTAGGTTCGCAGCAGAGATCAGTTTATAATTCAGCTTAGAAGTGAAATGAAGACAGATGAACAAAAGCATCAAGAGACACAGAAACAGGTGTGGTGGTCTTTTCAAATCTATTTATGTCAAGGAAGCACCCAAACCAGCAACCGTCCCCCACTGTTTGCTCCCAGACAACTTTGTTAAAGCAGCGGGAAACATAGCATCGTACTCAAATTCTTGTTGAAATGTGAACTCGAGAACAAGAAATTGTGACTCATTAATGTTTGCAGTGCCTAGATTTTCCCGAACTAAACTGAGAAAATGAAGTCTGACTAATTCTGTTTGTGTGTGCATCATAAGGTTTTCTCATCCTCTTCATCTTCAAATTTCTTTTCCTTGCATAGGTGACAGCGCTGGAGGAAGAGGTCAGAAACTTAAACTGCAAAGTCAACGCACACGAGGAAAAGGCCCATCAGTTAAGTGAAAAGGTCAAATGCCTTAGGAACCAAAAGGACAAAGAACAGCAGCAGCTACATGATCGGCTCTTTGTTAGTCAGGAACAGGTAATAAAGAACGTTTGCTCATTTTACTCCTTTCCTCAACAGGTAATATCTTTAGTGGAAACTATGATTAAGTCGAACTCTAACCTGGAAGTGGTAAAACAAGCTCACAAAACTGAAGTTGTGAGTTAGATTGGAACTACCACCCAGCTAGTAGCAGCTGACTGAAGTAGAACAAGTCTGAGATTGGCATGGTAGGGTGAATTTTTCGAGTTTAGAGGCCATAAAGCTAAAGAATGGTTTAAGTAGACACACATTGTCACATAGAGAAGTCTTTCATGCTTTTGGAGCTCAGTCAGCTTGACCACGATCCCATAGCAAAAACCCTCTACTGTGTTAATTCACTGAAAACCTTGTCCTTTAGCAACTTAGAGCTAAATCACGAGCTTAATTCTGTTGCCATCTTACATATATCTCTGTCTACATCATCTGAATTACTAAACAAGACAGGATGACCACTCTGTTTGTCAACCTCTCACTTCTAATTGGATCCAAACATGAACAGACTACAAACAAAAAGTAGAGCAAAAGATTTCCTCAAGGGGATTAAGATAAGAATAAAGATATTATTAACTGAAGTCATCTTGGGTAGTCATGTGACAGCCATGATCACTCAAATGACAGGCCAAATGAGGTTTGTCAGGTCATGAGAGTCAAATGTGTTTTTCATCATGTTTAATCGGGGTTGTTTATTTCGTCAAAGCACAAGCTCCTAATTACGGTCACAAGAAAGCCATAGTGTCCAGATTAAGCCTTGTTACAAGGTCTGCCATTCACTAACAGATATGAGATGCTAAGTGCACCATTAGTGGCTGCAATATAACATAGTGGATTCTTTACAGGAAAAGAAATACCATGACAGAGAGCCAAAATTGTATATGATGCAAAATTTCATTATATATGTGTGTTTCATAACCATTCACTAACATCAGTCAGATAAAATCATGTGCACACTGGCTGAGTCAGTGGTTTTAACCAGTCCACTCACATATGACCAAATACCTGCCTCAGTCGTTCAGTTTTTCTCTAAAGTAGAAAATCACATTAATGACTGTTCTCCTCCCCTCTGGGTTGTGTCTCACTCTTTTCATTTTCCTCTGCACAAGCAAGTTCCCTACTCAGTCATGCTAGCTTCTATCCAGTGTTAGTCCTAAGGCCCAGTTAATCCCTGGTTAAACCAAGCTGCGGTGAACCACTGAAATCTAACTAGTTGCCTGTCATTAGTTGTAAACCCTCATGTTCTGATCCAGATTACAACGGGATTAACATGGATGAACTCAAGCAGAGTGTTAGAGTGGGTTTAACTTTCTCAACCTCTCCCCTCGAGAGGTGAGCTACGGCAGGATTCCAAGTGTAACGCCAGGATTAAGGCTGGTTTCACTTCCTTGGTTCCTCAGTCATTATGACAGAGGTTACTGCGGAGCAACACATTATACCACAAAATTTTAGGGAAACTTGTATGTGCACATTTAAATCATGACGTATGTACTGCACTCAGTTAAGTTTCACTTGATTGTTTAGCAATGTGAAAACTATGATCGTCATGATGTATTTTTTTCCAATATTTATGTTTGTAAGATTGTTAACAGTTTATTATTTATGCACACATTATTGCTTTCCACTGGTCTTTGTCAGTGGTAACCCTATTTACAGCTTACAGTAAATGGTTTTCCTCATTATGATTATACCTCTTAAAGTGGAATTAGGATTTTAAGGTTCATACCTTTCCTTTAGGCTAATTTATAAGCTGTTTTTCACCCATTTTGTCTGCAACATTAAGCTTTTCTTCTGTTTTTGATCAGCATCACTATCTTAACATATTTGCATAAAGCCTGGCCAGCAGACAGTTTGGCAACCCCTCAAACAAAACTCTGCAGCTACATCGCAGTCCATCAACTTTATTCACTAATTAATGCAAGTTCCCACTACAAGATTTCCAGCATTGCTGGTTTGTTGTATAATTGTCACAATACAATGTGCTTTTCTTGTCATCTTGAGTTTTACAGTCCTAGTAGGTTTGCATGACAGAATATAGACCTACCAGGGGGCGAGGATTACACAGGTTTAATTTGCTATTCTTTGCCCCTTAAGTTGTCTGTTTGATCTTTATCAAGCAGTTCCCGCTATCATACAGACAAGTCTCTTTCTCCTCATTAATGTTACTTGTGGAAGCTTGTGGTGATTTAATCTGCTTTGCTCACCTGGTTGATGAGGATAAGATGTGGTTTCTCTCCAGTTTGTTATATCTCATCCATCAAAGTGACCAGATTTACCGAATTCTGCTAAGTTTCATGAGCAGACTGTAATTTATTCACCAGGATCTCTGTGTTTCTCTATGTTTGTCTAATGTTTATTTCCTTTTCTGGGTTAATACCTAACCTCATGTCCCATGACCTCATCGTTTGAGATGATGTTTGCTGTAGCGCCTCAATCACCAATTCGTCTGCCATGACCACCTCAGAATATCAAGCAAGGAATTTAGTCAACGACTGGGATGTCTCTGCAGGCCTCACAAATCATACTTTTGTTGTGTTCACACATAGAGATTTATGGCTTCTAATCTGTCTTGGATCTGGGCCATTTGACTGTGACCTCCAACACTTGTCTGTGACATGAGAATCAGGCGAATAATTTTGTGGTGTAAACATGACTTTATTAACTTTAACTTTTTCCCACCCAGAAGAGAATTTTCTTTTCTTTTCTTTTCTTTTCTTTTCTTTTCTTTTCTTTTCTTTTCTTTTCTTTTCTTTTCTTTTCTTTTCTTTTTCCAGATTTATTTTCTGGTTCATTTTAATTTTCACTGCTATTTTTTCAAATAAAGGAAGTGTGGCTACATTACAGAGTCAGACAAAGTAGCACCAGCTAACAGTGTCCTTAGGCAAGGACACCCCCTAACCCCACGTTCCCCTGATGAATTCACTGATGTGCATCATACGAAGATACTCCTACTGTAGGCATATCTGTTTAAATTAGAGTATTTATATCCAGGCTATTTCTGATTCAGAGGTTGCGCTGTTTTTGTTTTGTTTTTATTGGCCAGCTGTTGAATTAGAGAAGGCAGGGTTAGCATTAAAGACAGTAAATGAAATTGTAAAGGTAAAAGGTTTATTAAACAAAAAAAAAAAAGAGAAAAAAACAAAAAACAGGAGGCTAAAAGTAAAAGAACACAATCTTAAAACAAACGACAAAGAAACTCAAATCCAAAAAATTCCAACAAAAGTAATATACCATTAGAATAGGATATAATAGAACTTTATTGTTATTGCAACAAGTGCAACAATATTACAAAGCCCTCTAGTAAGTGCAAAACAGAATAAAATATAATCAATAGAATAATTGCAACAATCATAATAAATAAGATAAAATACAACGTATAGTACTTAAGCGGAATTCCAGTAAAAATACGATAAAATAAAGTAAAACTATACAGAATATAATATATAATATATAATATATAATATATAATATAGATATTGCAATGACTGCGGTGTGACAGGAAGCTGTTGATCCCCAAGTTTACCCACCAGTTTGTGAGGGAGGAAGGTGTTGAACGGGGAACTGTAATCCACAAAGAGCATCTGTGTAGTTCCCCCGCTGCTCCAGGTGGGCCAGTGAGGGAAGGAACGTTGTGGCTACAGCATCCTCCATCGATCTGTTTGTAGGCAAACTGGCCGAGACTTTTGGGGAGTAGTGAGGTGATGTGACCCCGTACCAGCTTCTCAAAGCATTTCATCACTACCGCAGTGAGAGCTACTGGCCAATAGTTATTAAGGCTGGAGTTGTATTGCTTCTTATGCAGGGGGACAATGGTGGAGTACTTCAGGAAGGGTGGGACAATGGACTGAGACAGGGACTGGTTGAAGATCTTAGTGAGAACTCCAGCCAGCTGGTCAGAACAGTCCCTCAGCACCCGTCCAGAGACACCATCAGGTCCAGTGGCCTTCCATGGGTTGACTGCCCGCGGCATGCACCTCATGTCATGCTCTTTTAATGTGAGGTTGAAGCTGCTTTGAACCGCAGAGTGTGGTGTAGTTGGCTCCAGAGAGGTTATTCAGCTCCTGCCTGCTGTTGTTACTCTCCAGGTGTTCCTCAATCCTCCTCCTGTAGTCTGTCATGGCCTCTCTGATGCCTCTCTTCAGGTTGGCTTGAAGGCAGTGTTCCTTTCTTTAGGCAGCTGCTGTACCTTCTGGGTCATCCAGGGCTTCCTGTTGGGGTACACCTGGATGGTCTTGTCCACTGTGACATTATCTATGCAGTTTTTGATGTAGCATAAGACATTGTCTGTGGACACCCCCAGGTCTTGGTGTTCAAAATTGTCCCAGTTAGTTCTGTCTACGCAATCCTGCAGGTGCTCAGAGGCATCATCACGCCAAGTTGTTACTGTCTTTCTGGTTTTGGGAGCAGTTTTCCAGAGGGGGACATATACTGGGATCATAAGCAGGAACATGTGGTCTGACTGGCCAAGATGTGCTAGCTGTTTAGTCTTATAGCCTAGCCTATGTTGGAATATACCTTGTCCAGTGTATGCCACTGTATAATAGTCAATTAGCCACGTTAGCATTTGCATCAGGTGGAACGTAACTAACGGTCACAAACACCACTGTTAGCTCCCTCGGAAGATACACAGGCCTGCATTTAACCGTTACAAACGCCAGATTTGCGGAGCAGTGATTGTCCACTATCACTGTGTCAATACACCAGCTGTTGTTTTATGTACATGCACACATCCCCTCCTCTGCTCTTACCGAATTCCTTGGTTGTGTCCCGTCGATAGGCTTTATAGCTGGCTAGCTCCATAGCAGAGTCCGGAATGGATGAGGAGTGAAGCTATGATTCTGTGATTAAAACGATGCAACTGTCATTAACAGTGTTGTTAGTTGCTATCTGGAGGCTTAGATCATCCATCTTGTTGGCGAGAGATTGTGCATTAGTGAGAAAAATGCTAGGAAGCAGTGATTTGTGTGGTTATCTCTGGAGTTGGGCTAACACTCTGGCCCTGCAGCCCCACTTCTGCTTTCTCTCTCGACGCCACCTTCCCCTCCTGTCCGTGGGCATGGTGATCCACGAAGACCCAGGGGCTCATACCATGTTCGGCGGCATGTTATGTGTGTCAAAAAACATATATTTTTTTCCTTTTGCTCGACATCCTGTTCTATATGACGAAGTTTGTGGTGGCTGTAGATGTACTTATTTCTGTTTTTAAGGCATTTTTAAGGCATTTGCTGGGAGAGCAGTTTGCCGTAACCGTAGTGAGCGCCGCCATGGTAACAAAACATTATTAACAATCAAACCTAAGTCTTAAAGCTGTTCACAAAATCAAATTACAACAAAGACCCAAATTAATCTACCTGAGGCTTTTTCAAAGCCATCACAAAACAAGTCAACCTGGGACATAGTTCAACAAAACACACAACTCCAAGATCAAACTGTGTTACACAGACTACTATTACTAATCACTAAATCAGTGAGATATTAGCTTTTGAAATTAAATGTAACTTTTGTTATCATCAACATTTGTGTTTCTTATGTGTATCTTTGCTTTTAGGTTGAGGCATCTGGAGAGAAAGTAAAGAAGCAGAAGACTGAAATGGACCTGCTTTGTCAGCAGTTGAAAAGAGCCAATGATGAGGTGAAAGAGGCCAGTTTAAAAAACAAGGAGCAGAAAGAAACCATAGCAATCTTCAAACAAAAGTACACTACAGCAATAGACAAATTGCATAAGGTGCAAAGGCAGGTGGAACTCCTGGAAGAGGAACTACGATATTCACAGGAAAAGGTGGATGAGAGTTGACTGATATGTGAATAATGTAGTTGATAAAAAATTGCAGTTTCTCCTTCTTAGTTCCTTCTAATTGATTCTATTAGATTTAGATTTAACTTACAAGTTTCTCTCTTTAGTCCTGAGTCAGTCTAAAATCTAAAAATTTGCTTATTCAATATATCTAACTCGTAGCTCAAAGAGTCGCAATTAGCAACTCAGTTAGTGAAAGAAGATCTAGCTGAGCTGGAGCCGCAGTACCAGTTCAAGGTGAGCCAGTGGGAGAGCTCGCAGGAAGTTCTTGACCAGTTGATGGATGATCTCCAGGCCAATCAGAACGAACTAAGAGAGAGTCAGCAAAAAGTGGACCTCTTCAAGAGCCTTGCAGGATCCCTGCAGGAGCAGATCGACAAACTCAAACAGCAGGTTTGGACAAACATTCATTAGTTGCTACACTACGTGTGGATGCATAAGCCTTCATTGTTTAACTTTCTTTCAGGTTTATGCTTTTGGGTTATTCCTTTTGCAGTGTTTTCCTGCACTCTCATTTTCCTTTAATGTATTTACTTGATGCAATAGATGAAGCTGTGTGGAAAGTAAAGTGAAACAGACAGTTCAGAGGCGATTTCCTTTGCTATTTTAGATATTTTTAAGGATTCATACTTTTAAAATTTTTTCTCAAAAAGCATGCGTATTAAATGTATCAATAAATGTAGATTCACTCAGATAAATGTTTCTGCGTTCTTGCATGTGTACCAACAGTACAGTGTGAGTGCATAGTGCATGCCTGAGTATTTTTCTGTGTGTGTATGCGTCTTTGCATGCATTTTTATATGTGTGTACAAATGTGCATGTGGGCACTGGTGTGTGTCACTTAATCTTTTCTCCTTTTTCTTTCTGTTTTATATTTACTACGTCAGGCAACAAATGAATCATCTTTATTACGGAGAAATTTAATTTGGATGAACTTAACTGCTGCCGCCAAGGTCAGACGGGCAGAATGTCATTTTAATCCAATCAACTTTAATCTGTTGGTTATAAAAGAGTTAGGCTGTTGAAGAATGGCTGTATCTCAGGCCCTTTATTACACAGGCTAATGACTTTGATTGTGAGGCGCCTATCAAGAGGTTAGGAGTTCTTATGGAGACTCACGTCCTGCTAATTCGCTACCTCATGTCACTGTTGGGCTCAACTAACCCTAAAATCAGTAGTGCCTATATTCCCAGTTTACAAAAAAAAAAAAAAAAATTTTAGAAAAATGCTTTTAATAATTTATGACAATTACAAAATTAAGTGTAAAATTTATAGTGTTTAATGTTTTAGTGTTAATAGAAAAAAACATACACAGTGGGAGTGTGATATCTTAATTCTGCTTCCTTTCTGGTCTATTTGCATTCTGATCAGGGAGTATCTCCCTATAGCATAAAGATGAACAGCAGAGGACAAGTAAATTTCTTCCCGTTCCTACAAAGAAGTCTACTTTTGAATTACTTACATGATTTGCCTTCATAAAGCACTGTAGCTAATAGACTACGATTCAGGGTTGTGATATATTAAGCAATTTATTTTTAATAATGAACATAATGAATATAGACAGAGCTTTCAGTGGGAGAAAACAATGAGGTACTTTTTTTTTCTTTTCAAGGAGATATCCCTTAGTAATTTAAAGAATGATGGAGGTTTTGGTGTACATTTGCTCATTTTAGTTTCTCCAGAGGAAACTCATTGTTAATGTTGAGCTGGCTGTGTTGGTGTCTGGAACACCAAGGTCTTTCATCTCTGCAAATCAATACACAAATGAGTGTAACAATAGTGTATTTGCTTAATGGTATGTCAGTGTTATTGTCACTTCTTAAAAACCAAAATACTTAAACCAGTAGAATCTGTCTCAGATCATACATTGTTGTACAGGCCACCTGTTTCACTTGCTCTGTCTTTACTTATAGAAACTGATGGTGGAGGGTGACCTATGCGTCTATAAGCAGAGCCATTCTCATTCTGATGAGGACTATCTCTGTCTTTCCAGGCTCAAAGAACAGCTACAGAAGGTAAGGTCCTAGATGTATAGAATTAGACAATTTGCATCTAAACACTATGGAATGTAAAATTATTGCAACTATAATTGCATTACTTAGAGTTGTATTCATTGATTACAACTGGGATATACATTCACTGGCCCTTTTATTAGGTACATCTTACAAGTACCAGGTTGGACCCCCTTTTGTCTTTAAAACCACCGTAGTTCCTAATGGCCTAGATTTAACAAGCTGTTGGAAACATTTCTCAGAGATTTTGCTCCATATTGACATGACACATTACATTGCTGCAGATTTGTCAGCTTTACACCAGTGATGAGAATCTCTCTTTCCACCGCACATTCCAGAGGTGCTCTACTGGATTGAGATCTGGTAATTGTGGATGCCATCGGAGTGCAGTGAACTCATTCTTATATTCAGGAAACCACTTCGAGATGATTTGAGCTTAGTGACATGGTGCATTATCCTGATGAGAGTAGCTATCAGAAAATGGGTACATTATGGTTGAAGGGACAGACAGTGGTTAGCAACAAAAACCAGATAGGCTGTGCCGTTTAAATGATGCTCAGTGGGTACCTAGGGGCCCAAAGTGTGCCACGAAAACTCTCCCTCATCAATCAATCAATCAATCAAAACTTTATTTATAAAGCGCCTTTCGTACAAGATTGTGGCTCAAAGCGCCTTACATTTAAAAACATTCCCGTCCAATCACCCTCACCCCCCACCCCCTTACACGCACAAACACTCCTTCAAATTCAAAGTACATGATGCCAGGTGCAGATGGACAAATGAGGAAACCTCATCAGAAGGGGATCCATCTGCACCAAGGGTGGGACAGTATTCTGCCAAGTTTCTGCAACTGCAGGGACACAGGAGCACGGCGGCCCGGGGAGACCTGGATGAAACACCAGCCCCCACCGCCAAGACGTATGTCCCACCGCATCGATCAGCCACAGCCGGACACCACCCCCAGTACAGACGGACCCCCGTAGAGGAAACACTGGAAGGATCCAGAAACAATAAAAGGCAGTAAAAGAGCACTCAGTGTATAAAACGTCAGAAGTAATAAAACCAAATATTACGAAACTAATTAAGACTTAAATAACTGAATATCAACTAAAAGCTAAGCTGAATAGATGGGTCTTCAACCGAGTCTTAAAAACCTGAATGTTCTCTGCAACCCTGAGGTCCTCCGGCAGACTGTTCCACAGGTGAGGGCCGCGCCACTGGAACGACGCCTCCCCGTGGGTGTGTGTCCTGACCCTAGGAATGACTAAAAGTCTACTGCCGGAGGACCGCAGGGATCGCGAGGGTTCATAGGGTAAAAGCAAATCTGAGAGATAAGAAGGTCCAAGACCATTAAGACATTTAAAAACTAATAAAATGACCTTAAAATCGATCCTGAAGCACACAGGGAGCCAATGCAGTGATCGTAAAATGGGTGTAATATGGGCCCGCCTTCTGGTCTTTGTCAGGACACGTGCTGCTGAATTCTGAAGAAGTTGTAAACCTGAGATGGTTTTTTGGGGAAGACCAGAAAGCAGGGCATTACAGTAGTCAATACGACTTGTGATAAAAGCATGCATAAGCATCTCTGTGTTAGCCCGGGAGAGAATTGGGCGCACTCTGGCAATGTTTTTTAAATGATAAAAACCTATTTTGGTAATATTCTTAATATGGGGAATAAAAGTCAGCTCAGAGTCAAAAATCACGCCCAAGTTTTTTACTTGTGAAGATGGATTAAAAGACATTGATTGTAGTTTAGGTAAAAGTTTCTCTCTCTGGGCCCCAGGACCGATGACTAAAAACTCAGTTTTGGCCTGGTTAAGCTGGAGAAAGTTTTCTGCCATCCAGGATTTGATGTCCAAAATACAGTTAAAAAGAGCATCCATTGGCCTTGAGTCATCAGGAGACACGGAGATGTACAGCTGGGTGTCATCAGCATAGCTATGAAAGTTGACCCCATGTCTCCTGATGACCCCGCCAAGAGGGAGCATGTATAGATTAAAAAGCACTGGGCCCAAAACCGAACCCTGGGGCACACCACATGTGATCTCCCGGACCCTTCATCATTACTCCACTCCTCCCTGAGCCATCACCTTTGCCATGGTAGAGGGGTTTGTGTGTCCTGACGATCCTAGTAGCTATGTTTATGCCCCTGGTAGGGTCACCCATGGCAAAGAAGTGTCTAGGGGAAGGACCAGATGAAGCGCGGCTCAAAGTACCCCTATGATGACAACAAACCATGGACGCAGGTTTCCCTTGCCCGGAAGTGGGTCATCGGGGCCTCCTTCTGGAGCCAGGCCTGGAGATGGGGCACAAAGGCGAGCGCTTGGTGGCTGGGCCTTTGCCCATGGAGCCCGGTTAGGCTCAGCCTGAAAGGGTGACATGGGCCCCTCCACCCGTGGGCTCACCACCTGCAGGAGGGGCCATAGGGGTTGTGTGCAGTGAGCTGGGCGGCGGCCAAAGGCGGGGACCCTGGTGGTTTGATCCTCGGGTGCAGAAGCTAACTCTAGGGACGTGGAATGTCACCTCTCTGGCAGGGAAAGAGCCTGAGCTTGTGTGCAAGGTTGAGGGGTTCCAGCTTGATACAGTTGGACTCACCTCAACACACGGCTTGGGCTCTGGAACCACTGTCCTCGATAGGGGCTGGACCCTCTTCCATTCTGAAGTTGGTGACAGGCGCCGAGCAGGTGTGGGTATGCTCATTGCCCCCCAATTTGGTGCCTGTATGTTGGGCTTTACCTAGGTGGACGAGAGGGTATCCACCCTTTTTGGAGTCCTTGGAAGGGGTGTTGGAAAGCACTCCTTCCAGGGACTCCCTCGTTCTTCTGGGGGACTACTTTGCTTACGTGGGCTATGAGACCTGGAGGGGCGTCATTAGGAGGAATGGGTGGACACTCGGGTGAAGAGAGGGGCGGAGCTGTCAACTGATCACCACCTGGTGGTAAGTTGGCTCAGATGGTGGGGGAGGATGCCGGTCAGGCCTGACAGACCCAAGGGTGTTGTGAAGGTCTGCTGGGAATGTCTAGCGGAGTCATCTATCAGAAAGAGTTTTAACTCCCATCTTTGGCAGAGCTTACACCGTGTCCCGGGTTAGGCGGGACACATTGAGTCTGGGCTGTGTTCCGTGCATCTATTCTGTGCCACTGGTCTGTGTTTTGTGCCTCTATTGTTGAGACGGCCAGCTGGAGCTGTGCTGTGCTGTGCTGTGCTGTGCTGGAGCTGTGGCAGTAAGGTCGTCTGTGCCTGTTGTTGGTGGACACCCGCAGTAAGGGATGCCGTCAAGCTGTCGGGCCTGTTTGGCCTGTGGGACTCCAGAGGCAGCTGATGGGTATCTAAAGGCTAAGCAGAACGCAGCTTCGGTGGTCGCTACGGCAAAAACTCGGGCATGGGAGGAGTTTGGAGAGGCCATTGAGAATGACTTCTGAATGGCTTTGAGAAAATTCTGTTCCACAATCCGGTGGCTCAGGAGGGGAAAGCAGTGCTCCATCAACACTGTGTACAGTGGGGAGGGAGGGCTGCTGACCTCAACTCGGGACGTTGTGAGATGGTGGAGGGAATACTTTGAAGACCTTCTCAGTCCCACCAACACATCCGGGGACCCTGGTGTTGCTTCTCTCATCTCTGGGGCTGAGGTTGCTGAAGTGGTTAAAAAGCTCCTCAGTGGTGGGGCCCCAGGGGTGGATGAGGTCCGCCCAGAGTTCCTTGGGCTCTGGATGCTGTAGGCCTGTCTTGGCTGACATGCCTCTGCAGCATCGTGTGGACATCGGGAACAGTTCCCCTAGACTGGCAGACTGGGGTGGTGGTTGTCCTCTTCAAAAAGGGGGACTGGAGGGTTTGCTCCACCTAAAGGAGGATCACACTCCTCACCCTCCCTGGTAAGGTCTATTCAGGGGTGCTGGAGAAGAGAGTCTGTCAAATAGTCGAACCCCGGATTGAGGAGGAGCAGTGTGATTTTTGTCCCGGTCGTGGAACAGTGGACCAGTTCTACATGCTCTTCAGGATCTTGGAGGGGACATGGGACTTTGCTTAACCAGTCTACATGTGGTTTGTGGACTTGGAGAAGGCGTTCGACTGTGTCCCCCAGGGACTCCTGTGGGGGGTACTTCAGGAGTATGGAGTGCCGGACCCCCTTGTACGAGCTGTCCGGTCCCTATACGACTGGTGTCAGAGCTTGGTCTGCATTGCTGGCAGTAAATCAGAATCATTTTCAGTGAGGGTTGGACTTCGCCAAGGCTGCCCTTTGCCCTCATAGACTCTGTTCAGAACTTTTATGGACAGAATTTCTAGGCACAGCCAAGGCGTTGAGGGGATCTGGTTTGATGGCCTCAGGATTGCGTCTCTGCTTTTTGTGGATGATGTGGTTCCGTTGGCTTCATTGGGCCGCAATCTTCAGCTCTTACTGGACCAATTCACAGCCGAGTGTGAAGTGGCTGGGATGAGAATAAGCACCTCCAAATCTGAGACACGGTCCTCATCCGGAAAAGGGTGGAGTGCTTTCTCTGGGCCGGGAATGAGGTCCTGCCCCAAGTGGAGGAGTTCACGTATCTTGGGGTCTTGTTCACAAGTGAGAGAAGGATGGAGCGGGAGACAGGTGGATCGGTGCAGCATCTGCAGTGATGCAGACTCTGCATCGGTTTGTCGTGGTGAAGAAATAGCTCAGCCAAAAGGAAAAGCTCTCGAATTACTGAACAATCTATGTTCCTACCTTCACCTATGGTTACAAGCAGCCAAGTTTTCTCTGCAGGGTGGCCAGGCTCTCCCTTAGAGATAGTGTGAGAAGCCCCGTGATCTGGGAGGGGCTCAGAGTAGAGTCGATGCTCCTCCGCATCGAGAGGAGCCAGATGAGGTAGCTCGGCATCTGGTCAGGATGCCTCCTGGACGCCTCCCTGGTGAGGTGTTCCAGGCATATCCCACCGGAAGGAGGCCCCAGGGAAGACCCAGGACAAGCTGGACTACATCTCTTGGCTGGCCTTGGATAAGCGGCAGAAAATGGTTGGCTGGATGGATGGATCATTACTCCACCAACAGCAATAGATCTATGCTTTTATGATGTTTACTCCAAATTCTGACCCTACTATCTGAATGTTGCTGCTAAAATTTAGACTCATTGACCAGGCAATGCTTTTCTAATCTTATATTCAATTAAACAGGTAAATCTAAGATCTATACTCTAGTTTACAAACGTGTTTCTTTAGTAGATTAGAAAATCTTAAAAATATAAATAAAAATTTGAATTTTTATGATAAAAAAAAGGTTCCTGGCACCCACATTTTTTGGTGTTTATCTGTATTTTTGTGTGTTTCAGTGCTGCACTGAGCAAGTTGAACACCTCACAGAGTGTGAAAAGGCTATTCTAAAGATGAAGTCAGAGCTGGCCAGACAGTAATAACAGAGTCTATAAAACTCTCATTCTCCTGTGCTGATCCTTGTGTCTGTCCTTGTCTCTCCTCTCTTGCCCTTCTCATCTTCCTCCACCCCTAACTCACTCATTCTCTTAACTGTCCACTTAGCTAAGGCCAAACAGTGGGCTGTAGGAGAAATTTAGTACAGTGCATGCAAATAACTTTTTCTAATTAAGGCAGTTGTCTGGTTTGATGACTTTAACACTGTAATAATTCATCACACAGACGTTCACTCTCCTTATAGAACACAGGAGAAAGAGGATCTGAAGCAGATTTTTGCAGCATCTCAACACACACACCTAAGCAATCGCACCTAGCTAGCTGGAACAGGAAGTGACACATTTGAAAAAGGAAATAATGAGCTTAGAGGTTAAGCTTGCTGCCACACAAAAGGTATGAAAGTAATAATGAATTTAGAGAGAGTCACTAATATTGTATGTTCTACTTCTGATTCAATTCAGAAATGTCCTCCATTGTACTTATTTGTTGGAGAAAAGTTTGTCAGCAGATTGCAATGTAGGGATGTAAACCAAAGAAGAAGTAATGTAATAACAGTGTAAACTGCATTTTGTCAAATCACACAGAATCAAACAAGAAATGGAAGATAGTGTAGAGAAGATCACCAAATAAGAGTATTTTAACCAGCAAAAACTTTGGTTTGCCACAAAATACATTAACCATTTAGACAATTAATTCAGTTGTAGATTAGTATATATAAAATGTATGTGATCACCTTATAATGAGAACAGTTTATTGAATAATTCTCCCCTTACTCTCAAACAATTGCTCTAAGCACCAGAGAGATATCAGGAAATCAGATGAGCAAAGTAAGTGAATTGCATTTCCGAATCACTATTAATTGCTGTGTAGCTCAGAGTACTAAATAAGTATTTAAAGTTTCTATTGTTATTTAAGTTACTGTCGTCTTAGATAATGCAGTCTGTGGTTAGAAACTACAGTAAAAGATCATGCAACCGATTCTCCCTCTAGGTATGTTTTCTACTGCAAACTGTGAGTGGGCATATCCTGAAATAGGTGTGACCTGAAGTGGGTGTAAGCTGAAATCTTGTGCAGTGTGCAGATGGATACTGTTGTGAATGTTTCTTATGCATGCTGAGAACATGATTTGAAAACCCAATTCAAGTTTCCACAGAAGTGCTTCAACTACTGTCATGGGCACCACACACCAACCCTCGTGTGATTGTCCTGTGATTGCCTGGCAGAAACAAATTGCTTTGCCATTAATTAAAGCACCAAACGGTGCCAAGGCTGGTAAAATTGACTCCAATTAAGAGCTCAATGGGACACTAAATATTCAAATTACTCAAAGTGGTAACTGTAGCCTGGCAGAGTGCCAACATTACTGGCAGTCTTGGACATATGTGTGTGTGTGTGTGTGTGTGTCATAGCCTTTTATGCATAAGCGATAATGTTTGATAAGGTCACTTTACACATTCATTTTTTGTGTTGCATGTTATTCTTACCAAGATCACATTCATGCACACATAAATTTAATTTTATAAACACACAAACCCAACTGTGGTGTTTCCACTTGCTGTCAGGTCTGGCCCATTCATGCAGCCATCTTCCCTGTGGAATAACACATAATGAGTCTATGTCATGTAGAGACATAGAAGTTGAAGGCTACAGCTACATTCATCACATGCATTATGCATATACGCATTATTAATCATTATCATTATGCAAATACACATAATTATACAAGAGCTAATGATTTACATGAATGCTTAGTCATGCATATTCTGTCTGAGCTCAGGTCGATTTACAGTAAAAGGCTTTTGAAGGAAACTGAAAGATAATGCATTAAGATAATAATGTTTAGTTGATAATAACGTTGTTGTGCTACTACATAAATGTTTTGTCTTGATGTCTTTGTTAAAATTTATTTCTAAAGAGAATCATAAATAAACTAAGAAAGGCAGCAAGCGCTGAAAGCTCAACCAACATTCATATTCAATAATACATGTCTACATATCATATAGTATGTTACATTTTTAGGCACTTTGCAAGATGCAGACACAAACGATACAATATACAATGCCGATGCAAACAATTCAAACAAGATTTTTGATATTTACTTATGCATACTCTCTGCCTTATTTCTTTTTATCTGTAATTCTAAGGCAAATATGTAGGGAAAATTTCACTTGGATGACTGCAAATTGAAAGCTTTTGCAAAAATCACATAAGTAATAGGACAAGACATTTTTAAGAGTTGATTTGAGGCCAAATGTGGAGAGCGTTCTAAACCGTTTTTTTTAGCACACTTCGTCTGAGCAGGGCCACAAACACCACACATGCATGTGTCGTTCATTCCTTTCTAATCTTCTTTCTTTTTCATGCTGAAGGTCAACATGATGCTCCTCAAGCAGGCAGAGGAGCACCTGAAGGAGGCTAAACAAGAGTCTGTAAGGAGGAGTAAGGAGGTGAATATACAGAGAGGAGAGGTGCAGAGACTCCAGGAGGAGTTACAGTTGGACAAGGACAAGATGAGGAGTGCCATTAGAGAGAACCAGAGCCTGAGAACACACAGCAGGCAACTGAGGAAAGAGCTGGATCAGCTATACAGCAAGCACCAAGTTGCAGGTAGCTATCAGCTTTAGTTACTCTTTAGTTATTATTAATCAGTTATATTACTTATTTTGCAGACTTTTTTGACCATTTATACCATTATATACAAATACAAATAAACCTGGATTACACCAGTTCTCATCTTGTTTTAGTTTACAAACAGCCCAATAAGAACAGCTCTTGGCTCATTGTTTGATTCTTTACTACTGTTTTTAGCTGTGTGTGAACCTCTTCCTGCTGCTGAACCTTTAGGCAGCATTTTCCATCTGAAGTCAACTGCATACTAGAGCAGCTACAACAGACAGTGTGTCCTGCTTCTTGTGGCAGAGCCAGCAACACAGCAGTTAGCTAAAATCAGCTAACACAGTGGCAATTCAGTTGCTAGATGTCCACATGCAGTGTCCCCTCAGTCATTCACACACACTGTAGATAGAGGCTTGCTTTAATGGCAGACCGCTTTAGCTGTATGGTAATGATCTAGTTTATGTGTGAGTGCGTACTTGTGTGGATGTGTTCAACGGTGGCCTTTGTAGTAGTGTGTCAGTGCAAGAATGGTGATGCTTGGGTCTCTCTGGGCACAGAAATGTCTCATTAAGAATTAACGTACATATCTACGGTCACGCCAGGCAAACACCTCACGAACGCACGCTCACAGTCATTTCTTCCAACTCCCACTGCTTTAATTAGCACATACACACTGGTTCTCTAAGGTACAAACACAGACACACACACACACAATCACCTATTGTCCGCAGAGAGATGAATCTGAGGTCTCTGTCTGTGGCAGACAGTGGCTGGCTTGCTCAGTGAACAGTGCTCATTAACAAGATAGAGACAGAAGGACAACGCTGTGTAGCTTGGCCTTTGTCTGTGATCAAAACGCATTCCCTCAACTCTCCTCTCCACACAAAACCACATATTATTCAGCTTTTACCTTTAGCAAATACAGTCCACAAATGTAGGGCCTATTGTAATGACTTAAGAAGAATAAAGATGCATTATTATAACAAAAGGGACATTGTTTACCTGGATATAGCAGTGGTCTGAATAAACTGGGTGAGGAGGCAGCTTGAGAAATTACTGTCATGAACAAAGGGCCTTTTTATTAACTGGACTCCTTGTTGTGGTTCTGTCTGTATTATGAAAACATTGCATTGAGTGGTGATAACTGGAGATCTGTTTTAGGATAAAGTGGATTGTGAAAATGAACAGATAAAAATGCAGATTTTTCCAAAAGACTATGGACAAGCTCAGATAGATTTAAGCACATCTCATCACCAGAAAATGGATCATTATAAGCACCCATTCTAGACATTCTTACTTTATATATTTTACTAGCATGCTTAACTGTTGTATTATGTTACAATGTTATATTATGGTAATTATTCATAACGATGTATAAAAATGCAATCAAGTAACCACCAATATCAGATTTAAAATAAAATAAAACAGGTAATTGCTCTTAGTAAACTGCTTTATGGTGTAAAGTGTAGCATTTACAGCAGGTTTAGATAGACGGATGTTACATCAGGAGGCTTCTATGGTCGGATAGAAAGACACAAAGAGAAGAGAAGTGAGTTTTTTAACCAGGAAAGTGTCACATAGATGAGAATGAAGTGTCTGAAGGCAGCTGGACTCAATCATACTGTGTCAGGGTGGGCTTGAGAGACTGGAAAGAAGGGAGTGATCAGAAAAGAGAAAAAACGTTCTTAAATATGGTGTATTGCTGTATGTGTCAGATTAACTGTCAGTCACATATGGCTCTTGGGGTATGCTTGAGTGTCTGTCTATGCTGCATACTAGTGTGCACATGTATAATATATTGTATGCATAGTGAGTGAAATACAATGCGTTTAAAAGTGTCAGTGAGCAGGAGTGTTGTCATTTTCTCCTGTGCAGAAATTCATAAGCGCCTATTTATAAACATTTAGACAAAGATGGATCCTTAAGATGTTCAAATATCACTAATAGTGTCATCTTACATGTTAAATAAGATGTCTTGTGAGGTCGGCTGCATGACAGCAAATGAAATAACAGCATAACAAAAACTCCTTATCCTTATTTCCACAAAAACAGAAATGGGATCTTACCACCCCTCTGTGCTGCTGATATGCATCTGCCTAAAGATGATGAAATCATTATGTGTGAATATGTGTGTGTGTGAGTGTGCTGATATCCAATCTGGATCCCTGGACACACACATGCATAGGCCTCTCTCCTCCAATTCACCTCTATTACTAGCTATAATCCCATTTCACACTCTATCGATCCCCAAAACTGTTGTTCACCGGAACCAGCAGCAAACACTGGCATTTCTCCCCATCATTTCACCACTATTGTTCTTTATTACACAAAGAAGCTGCCCCCCACCCCTTGTCTTAGAGCTAACTCAGCCCAGCTGAAATATGAATTATAAATGTATGGCTAATAAAAGGGAAGGCATGGGGGGAGAAAAAGGGGGAGAGTTAGAGATAGAGAGAAGTGGTTGGTAGAAACATCAGAGAAAATGACTCCTTTACAAGAGTCTATTGATCAGTTTCTATCAAAGGGGGATGTCAGACATGAGATTACCTGGCAGTTTGAGCATTAGGTGCCGTGTGTTATAGCCCCGGGCCCTTGTACCGCTGCCAGAGGATTGTAAATAAAGCGGAGAGGAGAGAGCAAGAGGGGAGTGTGATGGGGTGTAAGTGTGTGTGAGTTTAAGAATCTGTGTGTGAGTGTTAGTCTTTGTGAGTCACTGTTGTGTGCATATTAGTGTTTCTTTTCTTGCGGTGTATTTGTGTGCATGACAGTGTGCGGCTGTGCGCCTGCACCTTTTGGCTTATACCCAAAAGCAGTGTTGCAAGTCTATGAAACTTCAGAAAGAGAGAGAAAGAGTCTTGGGAGGCTTTGGGACGTCTCGGGGGAGCACCTTACCCAGTTACGAATCCCCCAACAAAGCCAAAGGAAGCTCCCATGAAGCCTTATGAAGCTTTTATGAGGGCCAGGCAGGGCCCAGCCCAGCCCCAACCACTGATTCAGGGTTAGCAAGGTTTTCATCCTTCTCATGTTAAAGGTTAGCTGAGAGAACAGGGTAATCTGACCGCAGATCTGTGATTATACCGCTGATGCTGTATGATGGGCTTTGAAGCGCACACGAAAGGCGTTGAGAGGGAGAGATTGAGAGAGAGTTAGATTATGGACTAATATCATGCTATAAGTTGTGAAGCCAGAATAAAAGGGTCAAGAAAGTCTTAGACTGGGCATACTGAAGATCTTAGATTGTGGACTACTGTCATAACTTCACCTATGAAGCCACTAAAAACAGATTGTAAAACACCCCAGACTTGACAGTGTGGATGGCTGTTCTTCTTTAAGATAATAAGAAGTGTTGAAAAATCCACAATCCTCAGCAGATCCGGGTTTTATGTGGAAAATTTTGTCAGTATTTGGCCATCAATCCCTGCTAAGCTAAACATACCCTTCACCTAATAATCTGTTTGTCTAAAGTTAGCACTCAGTTTAGTTCTCTGGCCATATATATATATATATATATATATATATATATATATATATATATATATATATATATATATATATATGTGTGTGTGTGTGTGTGTGTGTGTGTGTGTGTCTGTGTGTCTGTGTGTGTACATTAAGTACATTAAGTGTGTTTGGGTGGAAATATGACAGTTTGTGTAAACGATCATTCTGTGCAGCTAATTGCTTTCTCTGTGGCCTCCCCTGGTGGGAGATGTCACTAAGGTCACTTCAAGACTTATGCCTTGAATATGAATTTGATCCCCATCTCAAGTTTTCACATTTCTGCTTTATTGATTATTGAGATTCATAGTAAACCTTCACCTTGAGGTTCAGTAAAAAATCACCAAGGTAGGGCATGTACACACACACACACACACACACACAAGAAGTGTTTGTGCGTCATAAAATATTTAGAAATTCCAGATGCAGCTTAAATTTTCCAAGGGATTCAATTTAAACACTTTAATGCTACAATACCATAAATTTTTGTTAGTTCTATTAAATGTATTAAATGTATATTTTCTTCTTTTTTTTGTATATATATTTTTGTATTTATATGTATCTGTATATATATATACATATATATATATATATATATATGTATATTTATATTTATATGTATGTATTTATATGTATACATACACACACACACACACACACACACACACACACACACACACACACATATATATATATATATATATATATATATATATATATATATATATATCCCACCACTATTGTCACAGCACTTTGTGTAGTCTTAAAAGCATTAGAGAAATTCACTTAACATTTTCTCTATTTCTATTTGTCTCAGTCAAACAGCCATGCACACAATCAAAGTCAAGGTCCGTCCTGTAAATATTCAACACACGCATGCGCACACACACACACACACACACACCCACACACACATACACATATCCCCAAACACACCCCTTCATATTCAGTGGGCACATGCTCTCTATATTCACTAGCCTTGGCCACCGATGGTTGACAGTTTATGTTATATTCAATGAATACTGAATTTAGTGAAAAGGTTTTAGGAGCTATGAAGAAACATTGACTCACAAAACAGCACAGAGAACAAAAAAGGGGGGAATGGGGCAAATCTTAAAAATTTCAATTCAAACTGAAAATGACCTGCAAAACAAAACCTAACGAAGAAACTTGACTTGTGGTTTATTATGTACCCACTCAATATGCTAAACTACTAAGTGTAGGACAATGGGGTTTTATTGCATGTAGACGGAGGAGGAGACGGCTGAAAAGGGAATGTGATTGAAGGGCTGCAGTCAGGAGTATGAGCTCAAGAGGCCTGCTCAAGGTAAAGAGTGCCATCTATTGACTGAATCAGAGAGTGTTCCTTTTGTCTCTCAACAAAAGAGCTGTATCCACGTCGAACTGTAAGCAGCGCAGTACGTTTATTCCTCCTTTCTCCACCTCTGAAAGGCATTCAGCACTTCTTCTGTAGCAGAGTTCTTCATTTGCACTGAAGGTGACTCGCAGTTCACTCGTGCTGAACTTGACAAGAACTAATAATTACCTTTGTGTATGCATAATTTGTAAATCCTTCATTCAGCCTTGATCTGCAGGAAGATGTAAGACTATGTATGTCTCTATTCATGCTATGCATTTGTTGCTTTAGATATATTCAAACACAAAGCCAAGCTGACCTCAAGAGCCATCTGAGACTGTTTTATTAAAATCATTTATTATGAATGTTTCTTTTTCTGTCATATGGCCATTTGAATTAGGTCTGCTCGCTAATGGATTTTAACTGAGTGTCTGAAGCGAACTGTTGCACTTTATCTCACACTTTTCTCCCCCTCTGTCGTCTCCCTCTGTCTCCTGTTCAGTGGAGGAGTTGGCAGCTCATGCAGGGGAGGCGAGGCGGATGGAGGGATGCCTGAATGACGGGAAGCAAGCGGAGGGGAAAATGAGGTAAGATGGGAGAGAAGGAAAACGGGAAAGTAGCATCCTCTCCCATCCCGTTTCCCATGCTCCCCAATGTGAGCTCCGTAATCAAAAACATTTAGATTATTTTTTATGTGCAGCGTACAGTAGGCTTTTTAACCAAACATGTGTTGAACAGAACCACACTCAGCTCTAACTTTATGGTCAGCCACACAAGACATGGAAATCACTTTATTTGTATCCATTCCTTCACAAATCTAACAGCAATATTAAAATACGGTGAGAAAACAGATGTTAGGTCACAGAGTTCAGAGTTCGGGGTTGAGACCCCTGGTTGACCCCCTTGTGTTACCAGAGCTGCGGCGATGACATCAGCAAGCATGCAGCGCCCAGTAGAGTGTGTGTTTGTGTGCGTCTGTTTGTGAGCACATAGCTGCGGTTGTGGCTTTGGCTTCGACATGACCTCACTGCAACAGTCTCCGTCTCAGGGAGTTTGTTGGTTAAGTTGAGCTGTGGAACATTTTCATCCTCAACCGACAATTTAAAACTCAGTATGGAGACTTTATAGGCGACATTCTGAATTATTACATTTTATTACATTTAAACCAATTTTAGGTACTGGATGGTAAAACAATCGCTGTGTCTGCATATTAAATCCATTTGCAGAATCATGCTGTTTACTGTTAACCCAGTATTATCTAATAACTGCAAAGACATGAAAGGTTTTTAAGCAACAACACCATACTAATGGCTTCCATCTGTGCTGTGGGAAATCCCCTCCTTTCTCCACAGGATGCCTCTTCTCTTTCTATCCTTTCTCTCTCCCTCTCTGTTCATCCTATCATATGTTCTCTCCATGGACCAATCTATCAGGCATTTTCTTTCCTTTTTGTTTAGGCTGTCTGGATCTACTTCAGCTTTTACTACAACCAAGTTACTCTATTACAACTGGTTTTAAAGTTGCTGCTGTAACAGTAACAAATCTGGCTGTTGTGTCACGTTTTTTAAATATATTTTAGGATATATAATCATATTGCATCTCCTCTTCTTCTGATCTTTAAGATTTTTATCCCTGCATAAATAATAAGATTTAATCTTTAGGTTTATAAGGAATACTTTCCCAATTGCTCATTATATATATATATATATATATATACACACACACACACGCACACATCAAGAGAAAGAGCGAGAGAGAGAGAGACAGAGGTTTAGAGTCTATTTTAAAGCCAAAAATTTCTTAAATCGTTCAAAAGCATCTGAAAAAAAAAAACAATGTAAGCAGAAAGATATAACGTAAAGGATAATTACATCAAATTTTGTACCAATTCAAATCCATAATAAAGTGACCTCTTAATTTTTTGGCATTTAGTAAATCCCACATTACATAGTATTTTTTTTCTTCTTTTTTTCTTTAACTATAAAATTCATAATATTGTAACTTTAAATCACGTAACCAAAGCTGTAGCCTGTAAAATTGCCCACATATTCCTTTTACAATTCATAAACTTGCAATTTCTCATTTTTATATTGGCTCATAAGGTACAGCGCGGGTCAAGGGTGGGGGTGGTTTGTTTTGAAGTGTGTGTGCGTGTGTGTATGTGCATGCAAAGGGCCAGTGGGGGTGTCGAGGCTTGAGAGCGGCCAAAGCGAGGCTGTGGATGGAGGTTTGTGGAAATGGTAATCATTTGTCGTATTGATTCCGCTGTAGCCGGGGCAGCCGGCGCGCACAAACCCGCTCACACACGTGTGCGCACACGCTCATAGACACAAACCGACTCGCATACACACAGACGCACAGTTGTGTGGCAGAAATAGACCCCTCCATATTGATCCCCTTCACATTCCCTTAGCTTGGCTGCCACACACTCACACACAAATACACTCACACATTAATGGGCCAGCTTTAACACTTAATAGCTGAGTGACACACACTCGGGCCTGCTTTTAGGAAGATTATTGTAAATAAGTAATGTCAAATGCATGTGAATGTGCACATTAATCAAAAGAAAAGTATCTAAATATGTAAAAAATGACAACAATAGTCACGTATTTATGTTTTGGACAGATTAGCTGTATTTTAGGATGATAATGTTTTTGTTTGTCTCTGCAGGTCGGTGGCTGTGAGGCTGCAGAAGGAGATGGCAGAGCTCAGAGACAACCTTCAGCAGGCTGTTGATCACAAACTCAAGGCAGAAAGAGAAAAAGAGACGGCTCAGGAGCTGGTAAATGATTTGTTTGTTTAAAGAACTTGGAAAGTTGTGTTTCTCACCTGGATAGTAAGAAGACATTTCAGTCAAATGCTTTATATTCTTATAGAAATCTTTACTACTAACTCCACTTTATATTTTTAATGTGTTTGTCTAGTCTTTCTGTACTGCAGCTGTTGACCCAACCCTTCTCGAGTCAAATATTTGGGCCCAGATTACTGTACTACATAACATAAATATGAATATTAATGAACATTCTCTCCCCTTTGTGCTCTCCTTCCATTCACTCCAAGGTCTTCCTTACCTTTCCACCTTACCTTTCCAACCCTCCCTGCAGCCCCCCCCTTACCTTTTTGATGATTAGTGGCATATATCCGGTGCTAGAGCCCGGATTATCTTGTCTAAGAGAGGGAGGGGTGTGCGCGGGACCTAAACCTAGCAAGGTGATTTGGAGCTTTAATTCCTGGGTGTAATATTCCCTGATATTCCCTAATGTTCTGGCAGGGAGCGAGGTGGAATCTCAGGGGAGAGCGGTTGTCAGAGCTGAGCCGCTGCTGTACAAAGGCAGAATGGATAATTAAGGGTAAAGGCAGAATGAGGAAGTGATGTTCACTTACATTTCTAGAACTTTGAATTCTGTCTTAAGCTTTCTTTCTCTGTGATGGTCTCTCAGATCTTGATTCTGCATTTTGCTTAATATCTTCCCTCCATATTCTGCAAATGTTTCTTTCTTCTCCCGTCTCCCTAACTGCCTCCTCTATTATTTCTGCCATATTCTTTTTAACTCACGCTTCTCTGTCTTTCCCTTTTCTCATTTCTTTCTCCTTCTCACACTTACCTTACTATTCTTTACTCTGGCCTTGTGAATAATGCAACCCACATGCTCAGCTCTCCTTTTTTCTTAGTGCACCAGGGTTTGACGACTGTGATTGCCCAGGGCCAGTAAGACACCAGCTGAGGCTAGCTGATTGGTCAGTCAGTAGTCAAGTCAGTGTCCACAAAGAGTTCTTCAACTATTTCACGACTGTTAAAAATCCTTTCATCTCTGCCTTTGCAGAGCGACTGGCCCTCTTTTCTTTGTTGCCTGTGATCAAAAATGTTTCATGACATGTCAGAGTTTGTCAGGAGTCTCTCACGCCAGAGAGCTGCATAACACAGCGTGTAGATTATTACACGAATAAAGTAAAGGTGTGTTCCTTCAATATTCAAAGCAGCAATGGTAGGAGTCAGTGGTTTTGAATTGTTGATATGCTTGGAAAATCAATGTTAAATTATTAATGAGAATGTTTTTTCATAAAGTGTGGCAATGGCACAGTTTTTGGCACTGCTGCAAGACAGAAAAAAATAAAGTGAGTAAGAACTTGCTGTCTGGGTGGAAGCTTTCCATGTGGAGGTTGGTCCTTTTCTCTGTAATGGCATCAACTTTCTCCAGGTGCTCCTGTAATGGACTGACTGGTGTAAAGACAGTCATGAACTTGATGTTCCACTAGGGCCCAGTACTACTTTGAACTGGAGAGGCAGTTCTTGTTCATAGCAAACACAAAAAAAGTGTTAACAACATGAACCTACCAGCACCTCTAAAGCTCACTCATTCACATGCTGTATCCAACTGGTTTCCATCCATAAAAATAGCAAAACATGAAAATGACAAGGTTCAGTTTCCTCATGGTTACGTGTGGCCTAGCTTTTTGGAGGGACTCCACATAATTTTATATTTGTACATTTGTCTGGAACCTTCAAAGCTCAGTTTTATGCACGGAGATCAAAAAGCCTCCAGGCCCGATTGGACAGACCCCTAACTGATTGGACCATAACGTGTAACATAGCTGTTAAATATAAGCTGATTGCAGCATGATGGAAGAGAAGAAACTGTTTTTTGAATACCTATTTAAGAGCAGATTCAAAAATATTTCTACATCAATGGGTTGAATCTTCTTTGCTTATGAGTGTGCCTCAGTAGCAAACACTTAGAATCATAATGTATCAAAAATCTTTGCATACAACCTAGCCTCTTAAGAGGGAAACATTAGTTATTGTCCAAGCTCAGGCAAGGCAGTAAAATGTTTCTCCTTGTGTCCAGACTTACTGCAATAAGCAGAGCTTACAGGCTGCTGTAGCCTTACATAAAGTGCTGTAATAATAAAGCATTTGATGAAAGAATTTGTCTACTTTTAACCAGTCTTCCAGATGTGTTGATGGACAGATCCTGACATCATACATTTGTTCTTATTTTGCTTTTGCTTTTTCCAAATTCTGGATTATCTTCGCGCCAATATTTGCAGATTTACACGTTTTAATGTTTACAGAAGACAAGCCTCTTTGAAAAGCCTAAGTTCTAACTGTTTGTCACTTTTGGTGCTGTAATTCCTAATTAGTCCATGCAAGGTTGCATTTTTTATTTTTAAATATAAAACATTTTCGTGACAGGCAGATAACTTTTCATGTCTTTTATATAGGGATGTGCAAGACAAATATATATATATATATATATATATATATATATATATTCTTTTACCCCAAAGTATTGGTTTTGGCAGGACCCTCAAACACGGTAGCTTGCCAGAAAAAGAGCGGCAAAAATGAGACCTTTATGTTTTCAGCCGGATCATCAGTTTTATCAGAGTTTCTTTATCGATATCAGCTGTTTAACTTCATTTGTCAACATCTTGTATTTTTATGACAGATATTGTCATCATGTGATTATGTGTAGATGGTTGGTGAGATGGTGCTGAATTACTTCTGCAGTATGATTTGGAACATGGTAAAGAAGATGCAAAAAACACATAGAAGTACATTACATGCTGCATTTACTGACCCTTGGACATCTGATGTTTACCCAGGGGAAGGTCAGTTAACACTGACATGTTTTATGTTTGTTTAGAGTCGTGTTGGGTTTTCCCCTTGTGTATTATGTTTTGCTTTCTGCTTCCTGTTCATTTGTACACCTGGTTTAATCATCACATTCACTTCACCTGTTCCCTATTTATACCCTTTGGTTTCAGTTTTCCTTTATCAAATCATCTGTTCTGAGTTAGTGTGAGTGGTTTTATATATATATATATATGTGTGTGTGTTTGTGTGTGTGTGTAATTTTTTTTTCTAAAAAGAAAGTTCATTAAGTGTGAACTGTACTTCTTGGCACTAAAATAACGGGAAATATGTGGAGTTTTTTATTATTTATGCGTTATTATGCTGTTATTCTAATGGTCGGCTCAAATTGCGCTGCATGTGGCCCCTGAACTAAAATAAAGTTGACAACCCTGCTTTAAATGATTCATCCCATTAATCATGTGTTCTTGTTTGTAATAACTTTTGGAAGTGAGTATGTTTACTTCTGTCTACATCTTTGCGTATAATAGATGTTCTCAATGGCTGGCTCCTCTACAGGTACACAATTTTACATTTCTTCCTTGCACTGCAGCCATCCTCCATCATGTCAACAACAGATGAGGTTTTCAATGAATTTGACTCTAAACAGTGTTTAAACACCAGTGTGATGGCCGTTGTGACTATAACTCCTTCATTAGGTCCCAATCTCTGTTATTGACACACAGAAGATGAATTATCCACTGGTGAAAAAAATCAAAGGCTTTAAAATGGTAAATGGTACACTACAGTGGCCTATAGAGGAAATCTATATTACAAATTGCCTTGGTGCACAGAAGCTGAACCTCAGATAGCTCTGTTTTGTGCCTGTCTTTGTATGCACTATGTTTACTGTGTGTGGGTGTGTGTGGCATGCTTTTCATGCAGCTTTCTGTTTTTTGGGGTTGTTTAGTTAATCTTGGAAAAGGATTTGTATGTTGTCTAACAGTCAGTTTTGTGTTTACATGTATGCCGCTTTGCACCCGCAGACACAAACACACACTTTTGCACACACTTCTCTCAGCCATATTCCTCTGCATGAGTCCAGTTCAAATACAAGTCATGGTAAACATGAGGCCTGTTTTTGTGACTGATCGTATCATCCCCCTCTCCTCCTTCTCCCTCACTCTCTCTCTTTGCCACACACACACTCACACAATCATACTCATTAGTGTGTTTACCTCAGCGTCCTTTAGCATGGGGTAAAAGATTGCAAACCAGTTTAATGAGAATTTGCAAAGAAGTTTTCAGATAGCAAAAGTTTATGAGCATGTTTTTTTTATGCCCAGAAACTTGTTTCAGTTGCCCAAAAATGTTAACAACTACTGATGTCATCATGTAGAAATACAATGACAGGGTAGATTTTAATCAGTCTGGATAATTTGCCTCCCTGCCAATTGATTAGAAAAACAAGTTTGGTTCTTAGAGTTTTATTCTTCACAATGTTGGGCTGCAAGATGGGCAAGCTAAATGTTATTTTCTCATGCTTTCTCAATTTTCCCCAGCATTTAAGCAAGATAAAAACCTTTTTTTTTCCTGAAAATTTTGGGTAAAATGCACCTGTAGAACTGCTTTTAGTCTAAACTTTAATAACCTTTAATATACAGTGATTGTGCTTCACAATGTGCACAGATCTACTATGCTGTATTTCTCAATTTCCATCAGGCTGTAAAATACTTGTGTAGGGTACATCGCTTTTTATTATTATTTTTTTTTATGGCTGATAAAATGTAGTGCTAAAATATAAAGAGAAAAAGAGCACATGAAACAGATGCATGTCCCCAGCTTGTCTCATTTATTAGCACTACTCCGGTATGTGCAGCGTTTCCATACTTCTTTGTATGGTTCCCTTTATTGAGAGTCACATTTTTCTTCCCCCTCGTATTTTTATTCAACAAGATGTGCAAACGGCATGTTGCATGGACCACTTCATTTTGTCTCATTTGTTGTCATTTTCTGACTGTTTGGTTGAAGTCTGAAGGTAAGGAAGGAAGGTAAACACGGCTCACAATGCAGCTTCAAATTTTTACACCTTCAGATTTCTACTGTAATTCCTTCAAAACTGAGAAGTAAAGCCTTAAATGTGTGAAAGGCTTTAAGTTTAGTTTTATTTGTAACAGGTGTGTGGGCATATGCCATTCTTAGTGTGTCTTGCTTTTTTCATTTTGGAGGTGCTATACTGTGTTGATCTCTGAAATGGTTGCAGTTGAGTATTAATCTTGCTCATAAAACCTAATTAAAGCCTTGAGCCTGGCCTGATTAGCTTAGAATGACCTCAACCTGATCACTACTTTATACACACACACACGCGCGGGGTTGATGACAGCAAAATGAGGACAGTCAAGTGAAGCTCATTTGTTTAGTTGATGAATAAAGAGAAGTGCTCCAATTGTCTGACTGTTAAACCATGGAATGGACTTTGTATTTTTTCAACGCATGTGTGTGTGCGTGTGTGTGTCATCAACATCCTACACAGCTCATTAAGCTACAATGCTGTAATTAATTTGGGAGATGGAACGGACAGTCAGGCAGACAAACAAACCATGTTTTCTCTTGTTGACTCTATAACGTTCTTGGTTTGTGTTAACTGTCAAATGCTATCTTTCTTCTTCTAAAAAGGCTGTTCTCCTGTTTACTGAAGCAGATGCAGGAGAAGGAAACATTCATGGAAGCAGCATATAGCAATATGAATTTCATTTTACACAGGAAGGAAGTCAGAAAACATGAAAAAGGTATAACGCAAGGTTGTTTCACTCTCTTAGGTATCATATTTAGTTTAGTTGTATGGTGAAAAGTGTTGGTTTACCTTAGCCCTTTGTTCTGCAAGTGCTTAAAGTGGATTTACTTTGTATTTTTCCAAGGTAGCTTCATATTCATCAATATTCACACTCACTTAACACTTGAAATGAGTTTCCATCCACCACCCGTTTTACAGTGTTACATTTATTAAAGTAAGCAAAGTTTCTATTATAGAAATAATTAAAGAGAATAGAACAGAATAGAATATTAGCGTAAACAGTGGAAAGATGGTTTATTTCATTTAAACATTTTGCATCTTCAACTTTTTTTTAAGCAACTATGACTTCTCCTACTTTTGCTTACGTTCCAGAGAAAATGTTTGCCTCAATGCTGCGTTGCTGATTTTAAAACTATTGGATTAAGCTGAAAACCTTTTAAAAGCAAAGTGACCTTGATGCGTGTTTATCTGTTTATTTGTATGTGTGTGTCTATGTACAGTGTGTGTTTTTGTAACCTTAGGTGAACCTTTTTCTGTATAAACACCAAGCAGTCACACTTATGGGAGAATTGTCCAGTGGCTACTGATGAGAAAACATCACCCTGGAAGGTCTGGTCTGAAGTTTGGTTGGGTTAAAGTTAGGTTAGGTGTATTATGCTGTGGTTAAAGTTATAATTAGGGTTTTGATCAGGCCATTCACAGTAAATGAAAGTGAATTAAAAGGACACTCAACAGTGTGTGTTTGTGTGTTTCCTATTACTGAATAACAATTACATTATCAAATACCTTGCAAGCTTCCACATTCCTTAACCTTGGAACATTTCAATTCTGATACAAATCATTGTTATTGTTAATTAAATCTAGTTTGGTAGCATTTGTGTACACTCTTGTTGCATCAGCTCATTATTAGTCAATGTGGATATTATTTAAATACATTAGGTTTACAGTGTTCCTAAACAATGCATCAGGCATTATCAACTATTTTTATGCAGAAAAAATATTTTTAAACAACTATTGGAAGCATAAAACCCATCATCTCCTGCAGATTTCATAAAACCTCTATTTGTTTTCATTCCCTGACTCCACACAAATAATCTTGTACATTATAAAGGTCTATAGTGTCAAACAGGAAACCCTCAATTTTAAAACTTGCTGTTGTCTGAAATACAGCTGTTTGTTTGTTAATAAAACCAAGCTTAAAAACTGCACAACACTGTTTGCATTCAGTTTTTTTTTTTTTTTTTTTTTTTTTTTTTTCCCAAATTCCTGTGCCGATTAAAAATACATTTTTAACGTTCACAAAACAGCTGGATAGAAACCAGAAAGTTAACCTTTATTTCTGACAGGGAAAGTTGGGTTTCATTTTTATATTTGTTTATTTTATTATTTTTTTGCTAAGTAGATCCGAAACAGATACAACCTGAATTTAAGGAATAAAATAATAAAATAAATTGCCTGACTTGTAGGTGCACAGAGGGCAGGAGACAGAACTTTTCTTTTTGCATACTTTGTTGTTTAAAGTCTAAATTTCCATTGTTTGTGTCACTCTTTGTCATTATTATTAACACTGATTGCATTGGTTTTTTTGTTGTTGTTGTTTTTTTTTTTTTCTTCAATTTCCTGAACAGATTAAAATATCTCCTACTGTACATGAAGTACTGCATCTAGATGAGAAGTGGTCAGGAAACTTCTGCCAAGGCTAATAATGTAGCTGCGTTCATGCACAGTAGATGCAAGATAGAGGATTTCAGTAATGGCAGCCACTAATAAACAACCCAGCAGCATGCGTAGGGGAGTGTGTGATGAAAGGGATCGAGGAGTCAGGCCAAGCAGCAGCAGACGAAGGTAATTAAAGAAGCCATCATCAGCATCATTAATATGCTAGATCTGCTGTGGCCCACTGACTAGTCTAATGGAGAACATGTCATCATCGTCACCATTAGGGAGACTAGGACACACACACAAAAACACACACACACACACACTGTCTTAATGTTGGGTCACGCCATGATTACCACCATTAAACCTAGAGTGAGAAGGCCTGCTTAGGAAGCCACATTCTCTTTTGCCATCATGCATGCACGTGCACGCATACACACATGCATATGCTTGTTGATCTTTAATTCAGGCCATGTGAGTGATAAGTATGCATATTTAAGTGATGTCAGGCCTGTTGGGCCTTTTAATTAGACAGAATGAATGAATGTTTTATAAAAAATGTGTTTAACAATAAATGTGTTCATTAATTTGATGAGAGGATGTGCTCTGATGAGCTGAGTGGAACAGAGTAATGGCTCATATTCAGCTCTGTAATTTGATGGTGGGCGACGCAACAGCTATGCTATCTGTTTCTGATTTTACACTCATTTTCATGTCCCTTTCCTTTAAAAAAAAAAAGTCAGCTCTGAATGATGTTTATGCCATGACCTTGGTCAGTTTGGTCTGCTTTTGGGAAAACACACTTTTGTCCTGTGCGGTTAATGTGCAATGCAATACCGGTCCACAGCTCCATGGAGAATAGAAAAGATGGAAAATCCATTAACTGCAGAAGACCCAACCATCATTTTCTATTTCTTTTTATTTCTGTCTGAAGGTACGCTTTATGATTTGTCATGATAGTTCATTCACATGTATAAGTTCTGAAAAAAAAAATATATATATATATATATATATATATATATTGTGAGTCCAGAAAGTCCATCTTGTTTCTATTGGCACTGAAGAGTGAGAGGCCTTTGGACCGGACAGCTCAGCCTTACTTTGATAGAATAAATCAAAATGATAAATAGTGTTGCAGTAGCTGTAAAGATTCCAAATCCTTCACCGGCATTGCAGTAGTCAACTCATATTCAGCAGCATAAAGCTGAAAGGACAAGTGGTATCACCAAACTTGGTTATAAATGCATTTTGTTGCCCTTTTTAGCCTCCCATCATCTGCTAAAATATTTGTGCAACAAAACCAATCTAAATGTTAAGCAGGTGTGCTACCTTACCCCAACCCCACCCCCACCCCCACCCCCATGCAGTCGCACCTCCTTGTCCTGCTCCCTTTTTTCTCTAAATGTCCTCCTGTCTCTCTCGCACACTCGCCCCCTCTTTCTCACACACTCTTTCACTGCCTCCCCTGACACTGGTGGAAACAGAGTGATGATGTGTAATTTAGTCCTAATCACAACATCAGACTTGTGCTGCGATTTACATCCCTCCACCAGCCGAGCCAGTCAGACAGTCAGAAGGGAGATGTTAATGTGAGACCACAGGTAATTACTGTCATTACAGCACACACACATGCAGACTGGCAGATTCTGCCACAGTGTGTGTCTGTGTGTATATGTTGTACTTGTGGCAGGCAGTGTCTGCAAATGTCTTATGAGTGGGTGTTTATGTTTTTGTCTTTAATTTAGAATGGTGTGATCTGATATGTTTATGTGCATTTGTGTACTTGAAATCGACTCATCAATATAACTTCCTTAACATGAAGATGAAATCCCAAACAGCAGCGCAGTTGCAGTTTTTTTAATAGAATTACAATTGATACCTTGACTCAGATATTAAAAAAACATATTAGATTATGTATTAAAAGATTTTGAGCCAACCCATATTTCCTGAAATGCAACTTTTTCATCATCTGAATGTAATTTAAAGTGCAATTTTAATCCCCAGTTATGACTTTTCACAACTTTATTTAACATGTAATGATCATAGCATGCACATTAATGTACTTTATTCTAAATAAAAAAGAAAAAAATCAGGCAGGTAAATTCTTCAGAATGGCCATATACATAAATCAATTGTTGCATCATTTAGTATTATTATTTATTTTAGATTCCAATGAGCCAAACATGCATGTTGCCAGTTTTTAAGCCTACATCTCAGATCTGGTTCAGACATTCGACTCTGACTCGTTTTACATAAAGTTGACTTCAAAATCTTTTATGACATTTGACGGAAACAATGTGTGTGTCATAGGTGTTAATTATTAGACTGACACATTTTAGTGGAACATTTTTGTTATTAATTTTTGTTATATTAAATCAAAGGTGCTTCTCTTCCTTATTTTCAGTGATATTTGCTTATCCTTTGATTTGTTCCCGTGAAACATAGTTTTGCCATAATTTGATTTTGATTCATTTTTTACATATAGCTGCATCAACAGAACAGGCTCTCAGTATCGGTGTATTAATTTTAAATTTATGTTGTCTCTCAGATACACATCAAGAAAATATTTAAGTATTTTTATATGAAATTCAAAGTACACATACAGACATACGCACATGAAAATCCATCTTACAGCAGCAGTTGATATTTTGACATTTTAGGTTAATCATTTGGCATTTTTAAGCGCTTAAGTTATGGTGAACATGTTGGGAACTTTTTATATGTTTGTCCAAGTCTTTATGGGAAGATGGTTTGGTATATCAAGGTGTTTCTATGGCGATAAGGGTAATATGTCGGGGTCCCCAGAGTTTAGGCCTGGAAAGGTCCTGACTGATAAGCAGAATGAAAAAGTCAGCAGTTTGGCTAGTGCCATCCAGGTGCTGTTTTTCCAATCTCATTCTATGTCTGCTGCTCCCTTCCATCCTCCATCTTTCTTTCCTCCTGCTTAATGCCTCATCTTGCAATTTATACCTCTGTCTCCAAATGCCATCTCTTTCATTCCCCATTATTCTCCATTTACCCAATTTTTTCCTGATGTTTCTATTATTTCCTCCTTCACTTTTTTTTTTAACCTCCTTTAATCACACCTTTGGTTCCTTTCACCCAACATATATGTTGAATATGACATGTATGCTGCAAAGCTCTGCTTAAACTTGAATATTTGACTGACCATCAGTCTTGTGTGGGTACTCCTCAGTATATCAACCCACATGGATTGGTACAGTTGCTTTTTTTTTCAAATGCAGCTATTTATAATTCTTTTATGGATATAACATCTGTGTTCATTGCAGGTGAAAACAGTCCGGTCAGAGCTGGAGAAGACACAGTCAGACAACGCAAATCTTCGCTACGAGAGCCAGCTAGTCATGACAAACGTCAACCTTTGGATCACTGAACAAAAGTATGGATAGGCATTTTTTTCCCCTTCTTTATTAACCTAGAAAGATCATCATATTCTTAACAACAAATATAAAACAATGTAATGATTTACAGAATTTGAGTATCTGTCCTTTAAATCTTTTGTGAAACACAGCAAAATTCTGAATAGCTTAAGTCATCTAACACTAGATTTTATCCACCTACTTTCCTCTTCTAGGGCTTCTAGTGAGAGTCTCGCTGCCCAGATGAAGGTCCAAGACAAGCTGCTGCTCATCATCACTGAAGAGAAAGAGTAAGGGCTACCTATGGCAGAGAGCTGAATTTATGCCTCAACCCTGCACAGCATTTTTATTGTAGAAAGATGAGCAAAGATAGCAGGATAAGGTTAGGAGTGTGTTAAAACACTAAATGTGTGACCATGTATTTTATGTGTGTGTTAGAGAGATTCAGCTGGACTCTGAAATATATTCACCTGCCAGTCTTTCAGCATGTCTGCATCGTCATGACTCATATACACACACACACACACATACACATGGGCGTGACAGATTCCTCTTCCCAGAGATCAAAGCAGTCTAGCCATCTTCTGTTATCCCTCCCCCCCTATAGTGTCATACATCCCTTCTCTCCACCTAGCAGAATCCTGAGTGTGTCTGCTTCCTGCTCTGTCTCAATTTAAGCTGCATGTGTTTTCTTTTTAAGGATTTTGCAATAGCCAAAGGACACAGTCGCTGACTTTTCCGTTGCAGGAATTGAATGCTTCTGCTTTATTTTAAAAGAAATCACATTCCATCCAAATGTTATGAATAGGAAATGTTTACTTACCCTGCCATGAATGAAACTGTTTCAGATACATTAATAGTTCTGGAATCTGAGAGGTGGCGGCATAACCAAAACAATGGAATAAATGGTCACAAGGGTTAGTGTTAAATGGCTTGTGGAAAAAATAATTTCATTATACTAAGCTATGATGTGTGAGTGTGTTTGTGTGGCAGAAATAATGTCTGAATTGCTGGTTTAAGGCTACACTGGAAAAAAGAGGGATGCAAGCACCAGTGCTGCAGAATATTTTGTCAGCTTTGTTAACAAGAGCCTCTTGATGATAATAGGTGTCTGTCATACCCTGCATCTCTATGTAGATTTCTCTGTTTAACTCTGTCTCTGCATCTTCCTCCCTTTGTCAGACAGCTTCAGGTGGCTAATGACATGTTGAAGGCGGAGGTAAAGAGACTGAAAGAAGTGGCAGATGAGAAGGAGAGAGACACGGAACGCTTCAAGGTGAACAAGTGCAGAGGGGGAAAGAAAGAAAAAAAGCAAGGAAAAATACAAAAAAAAAAGAGCTGATCGTAAACAGGTTTGTTTTTTCATTTTCTAATTGTTTGCAGGCCCAGATCGGAGACCGGGGCACCCGGCAAGACGGGAAAACGTGAGTCATCTGCGTGTGTGTGGGGTGTGTGAGAGAGAAAGTGCATATAAGTGCATGTATTTGTGCTGCATTCACCAGCTGATCAAAGTTAAGCATTCACGTCCAACAAAAGCGTCCACTATGTTTCACTCTTTCACACACAATCTAGCCCGAACAAAGCTGATGATGATAATAACAGCTGGAGTGCCAAGTTGTGAATGAAACACCCCGTGGGCCTGGGCCACCTGCGTGTGCTTGTGTGAGTGTGTGCGTATGTGTTATGTCTCTTCTTTAATCTGAATACGTTATTCATGCTGGGCCTTTAACAATGATTACACTCCAATCAAGTGCCTATCCTCTCCTGCTTGCCACCCCCATGGCTGTCAAATAGCATTCATCAATAGAGTGGAGATATATTTATTATGTTCATTAAGGCAATGAAAATGAATGTGGCACAGATGGGATTGGGTGTAGGATGGAAGTGAGAAAGAGGGGTGTGTGCATAAGAGAGAAAGTGTTTGTATGGGCACAGCCTGCAGCAGTGCTCCCCATACTGCCAGTGTGACCCCCCAAAGGTATCCCTCATTAACACCCCCCAACCCCCCAAAAATAAATAAAAAAATAAAAACACTCACCCCATTTTACACACGTGAATCCCTCCCCTAACGAACCACCAGGCTCTGTTTCCAAAACGGATCAGATTTGTTTTGACTGGGGTAGGTTCCCAATGCTTTTCAAAGCTGTCAGTCATTTTAATGATATCATTAAGGGGCCGCGACAGAAAGATGAATCGCTTTTCTTTGTCTTTCCCTCATAATTGCGAATGAGCAAGAGAGTGGGACAGGAGCGAGAGAGGCAGTTCATATGGATGCACGCATAAGAAGGGTTTTGATTGAGCGAATATAATAACATGGAACAAGATAAAAAACAGTGAATAAAAGCATCTTCCATAGTTTCTCCCCATCCATTCTCACTGCTTTTCCTTGTCTCTCCTTTTCTTTATTATGAGACTCCTTAATTTTTTTCATTTCATTATCATACCCCCCCCCCCCCCCCCCCCCCCCCCCCCCCCATGCACACACTCCAAAATGCCATATATATGAAAATCATACATCTATACGGAAGCAGATATGTCATAATACTAGCATGGCAGCCCTATACATTCTGTGTAAATCTCATTACTGGTGGCAGAGTATATCTTAGCAGTGTCTCTCTGCTGCCTGTCAATGGCAGCACTCAACACCAAGTGAAGGTTGTGTCATTAGATATGTCTGGATTAAAGACATTTACTTTGACTACCTGAGCTTCAAAGACTGCACAAAGCTTTTTTTTATTTATTTTTTTTTTTTTACAAATAAAACCCATAGACAATTGGAGATAAGGCAAACAGAGTTGATAGAAACGGCTTTAGATAGATGAAAGGTAAAAGATAATAACGTTAAAAGAGGTTATACTATGCCTCATAGAGGGAAAGGTCTGCAAAGTTGCAAAAGCTCAAGGTCTATGCCATCAGGTGTTATAACACTCTTTACTGCCTGCCATGCCTTGCCGGCAGTGCAGCCTTTTCTTCTCTGACTTGTTAATGTCACCACGTAACACATTGTGTTGCATAATGCCTCTCTTGTGGTTAGTTAAGCTAGCCCTGGAACAAAGCTATTTGGAGCGGAGGCTGAGACGAGTTTGCATGTTGAGGAAAAATTAAATAGGAAAGATTAAGTGAACAATGATTTGTTACCCGTGTTCCTCAGCAGTGCAACCCCAAACTTTTTATTTTTTTTTTATTTTGCTTCAGTTTGTTAAATACTAAAAGAGGGAGGTGAAAACAGACTGCACTCTTAAATTTACAATTTCTGAGTAAACAATATTCTTCAGCTAAAAAACAACCCCCCTTCCCACTAAGACAGGGAGAAAGTAGATTTGATTTCACATCATTTTAATCCAGGAGAGCAGGACTATAAATTGAGAAAATGTAGAAATAAAATGTGTGTTATAAACAGTATAAAAATAGAATTTTATGATGGGTATGTGGCCCTGGAGGTAGAACAGATCACCCATTATCCACTGAGTTTATGCTTGATTCCTCTTTCATCCCCTGTGTGTCAAAGTAACCCTAACACCGGAACATGGCAGCTCCACTACACCTGATGAGTATGAATGTTAGAGACAGAAATGAAGCCATTTGTTCATTAAGGTGTAAATGCGGTCCATTTGCCACTAGGTCCATTCACTAGTACTGATGGCTCAAACTAAAAAACAGAGAAGGCAGCTTTATTGAAAGAAAAATAATCATAATAGACTTAATGTGTTGCAGTTCTAATTATACAATGAAAACACTGTCTGGACTATAAGTTCATGGTCATATTGTCCAAAGTGTCCAAACAAGGAGTAAAGATAAATCATGCAGTTACAATATCTGCTGTTCTGTGTTGTGTTGGAAGGTAATAAATAAAATAAATTGTTATGCAACTATTAAAAATCTATTCATATTGGACCTCAAGTATCTTAAATACTCTCTAGAAATATGAAAAAAAAAACAAAATGCTCTGTGTGATGGCAGTGGAGATTGATGCTGTTTGCTTCTGGCAACATTGACTCAGTTACTGTCTGACACAGCCCATCTGGGGGAAGCGCTCATAAAGCATCAGGCCTCATCAGTCGCACCGCTAACGATGTGCTTCCAATTAAAAGCACCCAGTGATCACAGCAGAGGATTTGTACAAACACACTGAACTAAAGTGACAAGAGAAACAGAGAGGCGATAAGAAGGAGGCTGCGTAAAAACAGAGTCAAGTCTTGCATAAAATTTACAGCAAAATGAGAGCAGTAAATAAGAAAGATGAGCAGGACTGGAGCAAGAGAGAACCAGTGTAGTTTATTGCCTGGTTTAGAGAGCATGCTCGCTTGGCTTTGACACTAATGACTGTAATTATACACACACTGATTGGGTTAGGCCGCTAATTACACTCATCTGTGTTTGCGTGTAAACATAGGAACATATGTTTACACGGGCGTCATGCCAAGCGCTCAGCGCATCGCTGCGCTCTCACATCCAGTGCATAAATCTCACACAGTTGTCTCAGCAGCAGTGATGATTCATGATCTGCTGAAGACCACATTACCATCCAGAAGAGTTTAAATCATCTGAAGAATCTGTGGAGATGTGGCGCTTTGGGTTTTATAGCGCTAGCTTGTGTTTAAAGTTCATGCCGGCTGTTTTTTTTTTGTTTTTTTTTTCTTCTTCTTCTTCTTTCTTCCCCTCCTTGCTGGAGCAATAGAAACTCATAGAACTCATCTTTTAAATGACATTTATAAAGTAAAAGATCAAAGGAAAAACTGCATTTCTCTTATTAATGTTCTTTGTATCATCATTATGGTGTGAAATTAAAAGATCTGCAAGGGTCAGCTGCAATTATCTCCAGCTTGTAAATGTCATTTCCGGGAAATGAGGTTTCTTTTAAAAATGCTAACATTGAACAAACTAAATTAGTTAGTTTGCTAATAAATGTTTCAGATCATGGGCTGTCAGCTGCTGTATAGATTTGTGCTCAATTATTTATTCATTCTGTCATATGCATTCATTATTTGTGTTCATGTGTAAAAACTAATCAAAAATATGCCTTTTCTTAGCTTTATGTAATGTGTTATAGATCATATGCATTTCTATACAAGTTCTATATCATTAAAAGACATGTTGGAAGCTTTACTAAATATGGTTTTATGCAGTGCTGCTCCAACCACTGTTTGTTTTCTTGTTGTGTTTGAAGTTTACCGTAGATGGTAACACTTATAAATGGGATCTAATGAATCTCATAAAAGTTGCACACAAAAATGTCAGTTCTCATAGCATCTCTCAAGTGTTTTTTCTTATCATAAATGTTTTAAGTGGTTAATAATGAGGCCAAAAGTTTATGTGTGTGTGTGTTTTGTGTGTGTATGTCTCAGTTCCCACAATAATGCCATTTATTAGCGTTTCAATAAGCGCATACATCGTCTCAACTGAAGCAAAACTGGACTGTCTTCCCTTTCCGCTGCTCGAATAGAAAATCCCAGCTTGCTCTTTTACAAGAAAATTAACATAGGGGAGGTACAGTGGTACTTTAATGGGCTAAGAAGTCTTCAATAAAGTATTTAGAAGGTTTTTTTTTTTTTCTTGAATGCTAACTGGACAGGTTCATTGGGGCATGAAAGAAAGAGCGTAAAGCGGGGGCAGCAAGCTCCTCAGCTCGCACAGAGCACCATTATCCACCGTCGTTAATTTAATAGTCATTCCTTAGTCAGCCCTGGGTCTGAAGATACGAGACCCTAACATTTGTTTGTCATTTCCCAAAACAGTTTTAATAAACAGTTAAAGTCTTAAATGGCTTCTTGTACTCTTAATGTTCCCTGGCTGCGCTTGCATTTGTTTTGTTTTTTTGTTTGTTTTTTTTTATTATTTTTGTTTTTTTCCCCCTTTTTCATCTGCATTTTCTTATATGATTTAATGATTTCTGGAACCCATTTGCTCACCCATCTTAGAGTTTAGTAATAAGTTATAATGAAGATGATTATAATGAAGATAATGCATGCCAACTTCTTTATGCCCCAGATTTTTGAGGACATTTGACTGAAACTGTTTTATGAATGCACATCATTGTAGAAAAATAGGTTAAAGCAATTGTAAACTTAATATGCTTCTTAGGCTAAACTACATGAGCTTGTCGGTTTGCAGCAGCTGGAAAGTAAAGTTTTTATTTTTCTTGTTTCTTCAGTTAGCTACTATAGTTCAAGTCGTGGAAATCTAAAGTTAATTTCTTGTGCATGTTTGTTTGTGTGTTGGCTTGTGCTTGTCTTACAGCACTGAAAAGAAGAGTCGTGTTGCTCGAAACCTCAACAAAATCGAGGACATGCATTCCAGACTGCAAAGCAACCTGGAGGCCATCGGTGTGCTATATCAACAAGTAAGAGAACGCGCGCACATACGCAAACACACACCAGGTCCTGACAGTCCTTTTACCCGACAGATACAAACACAAACCCACACACCGGCCCACCTGCTGTTGAGCTCACACAGAAGAGGAAGCTTTCATGCGTCCAACTTCAAACACACAAGCGCACTTACACAGAGGCGCGCACAGACATCCATTTCCTCTTCCTACGATAAAAGTAAAAAGTCTGCAGCAGGGCGGGGGTGCGTGTGTGGTGTGGGGAAGGGGGGACAAATCGTATCGGGAAAAAACAGTGACGTTTCTTTCCACTGGTAAATGATTTCCCTTTCATGAAACTCAGAGAAAGATGTATATCAATACAGCCGCGCTGATCTCTCCATGACAGCATAGGGAAATGGCCCGCTGTGATAAAACAATGTGGGGGAAAAAAACACAGAGGAATATTCTCGGGAAATGCTGACATTTTTTACTGCGTTGAACTTCACAAGAGTCAACAAATCACCAAAGGAGAGAGGAATCAAAAGTACTCCTCAGCCCCCTCAGTTCTCCAAAACTCCTGGGTCTGGGGAATGGCTCACCCGGCTTTTGTTAGTTTGTGGAGTGGCCCGCTGATTGACGGGCTGCGGGGAAAGCTGGTACTTGTTGAAGTTTTAATGTTGACATTAGTTGTAGGTTTGAGACAGAGAAGCGTGGAGCAGAGGAAGCGACAGGCAGAGAGAAAGAGGGGGCTGTTTAACAGGTCAGGTGTGTAATAGCACCTCTTAATCTCCAGTGTGAATCATTACACACATCGATCCAACATGGACAATCTACTCATGCACAAACATACAAGCAGTCTGGAAAGGATATAAACACTTCACTGTCCACTGGTCCTGCAATCCTGCATGCGCACACACACTTACTCATATTGTGACGCCCGCCGGCTTATCAGCCTGCCAGGAGAGAGTTGCAGGACGTGCTGGAGGCGCTGACAGTGGAGGATGCCCAGCACCCGCCTCCCCTGATCCCTGATTGGCCGCCTTACCACTCATTTCCCAAACAAGCTGTCCAATCCGGAGAAGAGGCCTCCTTTAAGACAGAGTCATCACCATCATTCGGGGCAGCTGTGGATTGTGGGACACATGCCTGCCAGTTTGAGAAAGATTGTGGATTGTGTGGTTTAAGAGACTTTTCTGTGCGAGTTAGCGATTTGGTTTAGTGATAAATACCTTTTTGTGTTCTGAGCTTTAGTGCCGTCCCTGCCTGAAAGAAGGAGGTTTTTGTGTTTAGTTTATTAGGAGTTTGGTTTTGTTTTGATAGAAGTCCGCCTGAGAGCGTGTGTTTATTTTGTTTGTTAATTAGTCCGCCTGTGTGCGTGTAGCCCGTTTTGGGGACATTTTTGGTTTGTTTGTTTGTTTTGTTACTAAGTAGAGTTAAGACTAATTGTTAAATACCCGACAGGGACACTTTGAGTTGTTTATTTTGTATTATTTGCCGGTTAAGGGTTGTTTGTGTTTTGGAACCCATTTTTGTTAATAAACATTATTGTATTTCATTTACCCTTGGTCCGGCCATTCCTGTGTTACAGTCCTTTTGACCCCTGGACGTAAAGGGGGACGTAACATAGTGGGGGCTCGTCCGGGAGATTTTTTTGTAATATTATAGTATATATTATTGTATACCACTTTATTAGATTTAGATACGTGTGTGTGGCGCGTGGTTTGAGTACCCCTCGTGGTGAGAGTGGTTGCTCTTACTGCTGCGTGTTTGTGTGGCTCTTTTCAGGCACGGTAGGTAATTTTGAACTCAGTTTTGTTGGCATTGTACAGGTAAGGTTAATTGTAGTTTTGTGATATGGCTATGCGGCGCACTCCGTTTGATCTGGATCGGTTCATAGTGGAACCGACTCTGGATTGTCTGGAGGCGTGTCGGAAGGATGATTTAGCCTTAGTAGCTGACCACTACGACATTCCAAGGCCGAAACAAATGCGGAAAAAGGAGTTAATGTCATTAGTGGTGGCAGGCTTGGTGGAACGGCAGGTGCTTCAGGTGCCTGCAGTTGCTGGGAAATCGGAGGATTCTCCTGATGAGGCTGTTCCCTCCACCAGTGGGGGTGGAGAGGAAGCTGAGCAGAGCACTCAGCTGGATCTGGTTGATATGGAGGAGGATAGCGAGGACGGTGATAGGCCTGCGACACCTGTCACGCTTCCCCGTTCTGAGCCTCTTCCACTCGACAGCAGCTCTGGTGCTTCCCCGTTGGGGGCACGGCACAGGCTTAAGCTGGCCAGACTTCGCATGGAAGCCCAGGAGAAGGCCCAGCAGCGACAATTCCAGTTTGAGATCAGAAAGCTGGAAATTGAAGCCGACAAAGCTGTGCGCTTGCGGCAGGTTGAGCTGGATGCCCAGGCCAAGGCCACCTCGCCGTGGATCTCTGCTGCCCCGTCAGGGTCTCAGAGTCCCGCGGCCCCCTATGACATAGCAAAGTTTATTCCTTTTGTTCCGGTGTTTGGTGAGTCTGATGTGGACTGCTATTTTCCGGCGTTTGAGCGCATTGCGCTTGCGCTGCGGTGGCCGAAAGAATGCTGGCCATTATTGGTACAATGCCGGTTGACTGGTAAAGCTCAGGAGGTGGTAGCAGCGCTCCCTCTTGCAGCCAGCCAGAATTATGATATCGTGAAAGCCACGGTTCTGAAAGCGTATGCGCTAGTTCCGGAGGCATACCGACAGAAGTTTCGTGCCCACAAGAAGGAATCTTCTCAAACTTTTGTAGAATATGCGCGAGAGAAGAGCACGCTCTTCGATCGCTGGTGTGCGTCTTGTGATGTGACGACTTTTGAAAAGCTCAGAGAACTTATACTGGTTGAGGAGTTTAAGAACCGCTTACCAGAAGGGTTGGTGGTACACCTTAATGAGCACCGAGTGGATAACATAACTTCTGCGGCCACGTTAGCCGATGAATACGTGCTCACTCACAAAGTGGTGTTTTCGGCTCCAACCAAACCCACATTTAGAAAAACCACTGAAACTGAGAAAGTGAGAAAACCTGACGACAGAAAATGCTTTTACTGTCAGAAGCCGGGTCATTTAATAGCCAACTGTCGACTGTTGGCTAAGAAAGAACAAAACCCAGTGGTACAGAAAGAAGTTGGTTTTATAAAACAAGCTGAATCAGTGGTGAAAAGAGGGATTAACCACATAGATCCTTGTTTTAAGCCATTTATAATGGCCGGAAAAATATCACTGAATGGCAGGAGTGAGGAGGAGAAAGAAGTGCAGGTGTTGCGTGACACTGGAGCGTCACAAACCCTCATTTTGGCGAGTGCTTTGCCCTTTTCTGAAGCCTCATCCGAAGGCTATTGTGTTATGCTGAGAGGTGTGGAAATGGGTTGTGTTCCCCGTGAAGTGCACCGAGTACATTTGAGTACTGATCTAATCACCGGAGTTTTCCCCATGGCAGTGTGTGATGAACTTCCCGTTGCTAATGTGACATTGCTTTTAGGGAACGACATTGCAGGTGGACAAGTGATGCCTTCCCTAGAGGTGATCAGCAATCCAGGGGAAATTCATGCCGTAACGGGGGAAGCACCGACTGGTGTGGTAACACGCGCACAAGCGAGAAGATCACGTAAGAAACGTAACCATCGTGATGATGAAATTCATCTCGCTGACAGCTTTCTTGTTCCAACAGATACGGACGAAGCCGTGACGGAGCCAGTGGAGGAGAGCAGGGACCCCGACATAAAAGCTCGGAAAGCCCTGATCTCCCCTGCTGTCCCTCTGTTGCCGCTCTCTCGTGATCAGCTGAGGACCGCGCAGGAGGAGGATCCCACACTGCGCTCGTACTACTCCAAGGTGGTGAGTGCTGAGAGTGCTGAGGCGGACACTGTTTCCTTTTACGTGCATGAAGGAATATTAATGAGGCGGTGGTGTCCTGTTGTGCTTCCTGGTGCGGACTGGAATGTAGAAACACAGATTGTGATTCCGCAGGCGTATCGGCAACGTGTTTTGCAGTTAGCTCATGATGAACTATGGTCGGGGCATTTAGGCATCCGTAAGACCCATCAGAAGGTTTTGAAGCATTTCTTCTGGCCGGGCATGAAGGCAGACGTAGTGCGATTTATAAACAGCTGTCACCTCTGTCAGGTGGCAGGTAAACCTAATCAGCCAGTTCCTCGAGCTCCATTGCACCCGATTCCGGCTATAGGAGAGCCGTTTGAAAGACTGATAATCGACTGTGTAGGGCCATTGCCAAAAACTCGCTCTGGGAATGTTTTCCTGTTGACACTGATGTGTACAGCCACGCGATATCCAGAAGCCATCCCACTACGCCGAATAACTGCTAGATCAGTGACTAAAACTTTGGTAAAGTTCTTTTCATCATTTGGGCTCCCGCGTGTAATCCAGACCGACCAGGGGACTAATTTCACGTCTAAAGTGTTTACTCAGGTGCTGCGTGAGCTAAACATTCGTCACGTAACCTCTAGTGCATACCACCCGCAGAGCCAGGGAGCTCTGGAGAGGTGGCATCAAACATTAAAGGCGATGTTACGTAAATATTGTTGTGCCGACCACAAACATTGGGATGAAGGAGTCCCTTACGCGTTGTTCGCCTCTCGTCAGGCCCCGCAGGAATCTTTAGGGTTCAGTCCTGCCGAGTTAGTTTTCGGGCACAGCCTTCGTGGACCCCTCAAACTCCTCAAGGAGGAGTTGTTGGATCTACGAACAACTCCGAACCGTAACGTTCTAGACTTTGTGACAACCTTCCGCAATCGTCTTATTCACGCTCGTGAGTTCGCAGCAGCTACGCTGAAAGAGTCACAAAGTACCATGAAACGCAAGTATGACAAAACAGCTGTCACTAGACATTTAAGAGAAGGGGAGAAGGTTTTGGCGTTGCTCCCTCTCTCCAGTACTGCCCTGTCTGCTCGTTTTTCAGGGCCGTATGTTATTCGCAAGCAGCTAAGTGACACTGATTACATAATAGCGACTCCCGATCGGAAACGGAAGACGAGAGTCTGCCATGTCAACATGCTTAAGCCGTACCGGTCCCGTGAAATAGAAGTGGTGAGCGACCGAAACTCTGGTGATATTTCGGATAGTGTTGCGTTAGTGGTAACTGGTTCAACTAAAACGGATGCTGGACTACCCTCGCGAGTAGAGGCCGTGTTGACACCTCGTCTGCCAAATTCCCAGATGCTGAAAGCCTTGCCGGCAGCGCTGCAGCATCTGTCTAAAGAACAAAAGGCCGATGTGCTAAGTCTAGTTTCTAACTACTCGGGTTTGTTCAATGACGTACCAACACAAACCACCATTGTCAAACACGACATTGATGTGCAAGGTGCTGTCCCCATCAAGCAACATCCGTACCGTGCCAATCCAACTAAACGCGCATTAATGAAAAATGAAACTGAGTATTTGTTAAGACACGGTTTGGCGAAGCGCAGTCATAGCGCTTGGAGTTCCCCCTGTTTAGTAGAGATGAAGCCCGATGGATCACCCCGGTTCATCACGGATTACCGTAAAGTGAACTCGGTAACCGTACCTGACGCGTACCCCCTTCCGCGGGTAGATGATTGTATTGATGCTGTAGGTTCAGCACAATTTGTGAGCAAGTTAGATTTACTGAAGGGTTATTGGCAGGTTCCCCTTACAGACAGGGCATCGGAGATATCTGCCTTCGTGACCCCGGATCAGTTTCTTCAGTACACTGTGATGGCGTTCGGTATGTGCAACGCCCCAGCCACCTTTCAGCGTTTAGTTGACACCCTATTTGGAGATGTTCCCCATTGTAGTGCTTATTTAGACGACGTGGTCGTTCATACGGATACCTGGGAGGAACATATGGCTACGCTGACTGACATATTTTCACGGTTACAAGATGCGTCTTTGACCCTGAATTTAGCTAAATGTGAATTTGGGAAAGCCACTGTCACATATTTGGGTCGCCAGGTGGGACAAGGGGAGGTCCGACCGATAGCCGCAAAAATAGCAGCTATGGCAGCTTACCCTGTCCCTGACTCTCGTAAAGCGTTGCGCAGGTTTTTGGGTGTCACCGGGTATTACCGCTCGTTTTGCAGAAATTACGCCACAGTGGTTGATCCGTTAACCACGCTGATGAGTCCCAAACGCAAATTCCAGTGGACTCCAGAATGTCAACATGCATTCGAAAGTGTAAAGGCGTTATTAGTACACGCTCCTGTGTTAAGGGCGCCGGATTTGGGCCGGCCCTTCAAGTTGGATGTAGATGCTAGTGCTGTGGGGGCGGGTGCCGTGCTTCTTCAGACCGGTCCTGATGGCATTGACCATCCCGTGAGTTACTACTCGAGGAAGTTCAACCGGCACCAGCTCCATTATTCTACAATAGAGAAGGAGACGTTGTCATTGGTGTTGGCGCTTCAGCACTTCGAGGTTTATGTGGGATCTTCTCCTGTGCCGGTCCGCGTATTCTCCGATCACAACCCGCTTACCTTCCTGAGTCGCATGTACAATCACAACCAGCGGCTGATGCGCTGGGCACTGATTGTACAAGAATACAACATTGAGATTCATCACAAAAAGGGAGTAGAGAATCTCTTTGCTGATGCCCTCTCCAGGGTTTAGGGAAATGTGAAAAATGTGTGCTTTAAACTTTGCATTGTGTGAAAAAAAAGAATGGTGTATGCAGGTGGTGAAGACTGACATGTCTAAGAAGCCATGTCTTAAGGGGGGGAGTGTGACGCCCGCCGGCTTATCAGCCTGCCAGGAGAGAGTTGCAGGACGTGCTGGAGGCGCTGACAGTGGAGGATGCCCAGCACCCGCCTCCCCTGATCCCTGATTGGCCGCCTTACCACTCATTTCCCAAACAAGCTGTCCAATCCGGAGAAGAGGCCTCCTTTAAGACAGAGTCATCACCATCATTCGGGGCAGCTGTGGATTGTGGGACACATGCCTGCCAGTTTGAGAAAGATTGTGGATTGTGTGGTTTAAGAGACTTTTCTGTGCGAGTTAGCGATTTGGTTTAGTGATAAATACCTTTTTGTGTTCTGAGCTTTAGTGCCGTCCCTGCCTGAAAGAAGGAGGTTTTTGTGTTTAGTTTATTAGGAGTTTGGTTTTGTTTTGATAGAAGTCCGCCTGAGAGCGTGTGTTTATTTTGTTTGTTAATTAGTCCGCCTGTGTGCGTGTAGCCCGTTTTGGGGACATTTTTGGTTTGTTTGTTTGTTTTGTTACTAAGTAGAGTTAAGACTAATTGTTAAATACCCGACAGGGACACTTTGAGTTGTTTATTTTGTATTATTTGCCGGTTAAGGGTTGTTTGTGTTTTGGAACCCATTTTTGTTAATAAACATTATTGTATTTCATTTACCCTTGGTCCGGCCATTCCTGTGTTACAGTCCTTTTGACCCCTGGACGTAAAGGGGGACGTAACATAGTGGACAAGCCACTTGTTACGACCCAACTTAAGGGGTAGGGAAGGGTGTAACAAAGACACGGTGAGGACAGTTGTTATTTCAAAATAAAAGCACATTTATTTACAATTCCCGTGCGAAGTGATGGACATCCTGTAACACAAAATAAGATGAGCTGGGGTTAGCGGACCTGCAGAAAGAAACAAACTAAAACCTATACCAAACACACACCGAGTGCAAACGAAACACAACCGCCACTCGGTGGTGAAACTAAAAACCCAAACAAAAGCAACAGGCCCATAACTAAAGTGACCGTCGTCACAACACAATAAAACGCTAACCTAGCCCAGCTCTAACACAAACACAAAGTAAACTTAACTCAACACTTAAACACCTATTGTGGAAAGGAGGTGGTCGCGACACACACACACCCGGTGCACAACATGAGGGGGAGAGCGGCCGAAGCCTTTCTGGCATCTCCCCCCCCCAGACCTGCCCCGGCTGCAGCCTCTTCAGCCTGAGCTGTCCTTCGGGCTGCAGCCTGACTGGTCCAGAGGGGTGCCAGTCACACAGGGGCGGGGACAAAGGCGCTAGCCCTGGCCACTCAGGGCAGCGCTCTGCCGCCCCCAATCAACACACAAACGGCCTCAGCTGTCTGCAAACAGCAGGGGCCGTAACACACCCCTCCTAAAGTGTCAAAATCCTCACAAGGATTTTGGCACAATACAAAAACACAACAAAACAAAATAAACACACGAACACAATTGGCAGTGCTGCTCCCAACCCAGCCTGTGCCTCAAAAAGTTCTCCACTGAGAACAGGGTGGTACGCCAACCCTCGGGGACTGCCCTACCGTCCCCGACTAGGGACATCAACCCGGCGGGACCCATCCCGCAACTCACGCTCGAGCAGTCCAACTGCCCAATGGCTACCACCCGGCACAGCTGGCACACAAAAACACAACACTACCACACACGAGCGCACCCTTCGGCCACCACACCCGAAAGGAGGCCGACGGCGAGTTCACCCCACCACGCTACAAATGACAGGCCCACACATGAGCAGCTAAAAAGGCAGAAACAAAAGGAGAGTGTCCGAACACACGCAGCCTCCACATCCGCGCCGTCTACACCTTCACCAGGTGGCAGAACTAGTGGCGACATTTCAGGAGAGGGCAGGCACTCAGCCTGCAACGGCCTCTCAACCCATGAGAAGGTCCGCCACCTCACACAGGGTCGCCCCTAGGCCAGAGCGCCCTATACAGCTGCAACTCCGAGTTCAGAACACGTTCACCTTTACACAGACACGCTCCCGCAGGAGCCATCTCCACAACCGCTCCAAATGCCCGTCACCAGCATGTAGTGAACTCACCTGAAGGCACCACGCTCCACCGGAAGCTGCCAACCGGAAGCTCCCCTTCAAAATAACAGCGCCCACTCACGCACACAAGAAAAAAAAATAAATGGCTAAATTCTCCACACCGTGCAAAAACCCCAGGAGATCCTCCAAGATGGTAATAGAAGAAAGCTCCCGGACGAGCCCCCACTTGTTACGACCCAACTTAAGGGGTAGGGAAGGGTGTAACAAAGACACGGTGAGGACAGTTGTTATTTCAAAATAAAAGCACATTTATTTACAATTCCCGTGCGAAGTGATGGACATCCTGTAACACAAAATAAGATGAGCTGGGGTTAGCGGACCTGCAGAAAGAAACAAACTAAAACCTATACCAAACACACACCGAGTGCAAACGAAACACAACCGCCACTCGGTGGTGAAACTAAAAAACCCAAACAAAAGCAACAGGCCCATAACTAAAGTGACCGTCGTCACAACACAATAAAACGCTAACCTAGCCCAGCTCTAACACAAACACAAAGTAAACTTAACTCAACACTTAAACACCTATTGTGGAAAGGAGGTGGTCGCGACACACACACACCCGGTGCACAACATGAGGGGGAGAGCGGCCGAAGCCTTTCTGGCATCTCCCCCCCCCCCAGACCTGCCCCGGCTGCAGCCTCTTCAGCCTGAGCTGTCCTTCGGGCTGCAGCCTGACTGGTCCAGAGGGGTGCCAGTCACACAGGGGCGGGGACAAAGGCGCTAGCCCTGGCCACTCAGGGCAGCGCTCTGCCGCCCCCAATCAACACACAAACGGCCTCAGCTGTCTGCAAACACATATAGATATCAGTTAAGAAGTTGGATGAATTTGCACAGTTTATCTGCATGCGAGGCATTGGGTTATTAATCAGTCGGGTGTCTCTTTGCATCAGTCTTATTTACTCATCACAAACTGGCTGTCATTCTTCACTCACCCACAGGCGCTACACAATACGCACACATATGACTTCCATCCAGCTGTCAAGCTAATTTCATGCAAACTTTTGAAATGTCACACAAAATTAAACAAGATGAAGGTGAACATCAGATGGGGGGAAAAAAACACTTTCAAGACTTTATTAGAATTGGACTATTCTTTTTCAGCCAATGTTCAGGTTGTTTTACGCTGAGAAGAACACATGCATACGGTGATATTGTTCTACAATATTAGCATCTCGCAGCTAAACTTCGCTCAAAGTTTTCTAAAGCTTTTCTAGCTTAGTAATTTTCATCATTTGCATTAAAGCTTCTAAGCTGAAACTGCAGCAGCTTTAAAACACACAACCTCTCCCCACTCGCTGTCTTTCGTATCTCTCACCCCCACTTATACACACCCTCACATCCTTTTCATTCCAGCGTTTGTGCACCAGTTCACCCGTAGTATGTGAAGGTTGAGAAGACAAGCTGTGATTTTTAATTTCACCCCCCTCCTTTGCAATTAGAAAAGTATCCAGAGCCACCAAAGACTAGGAAAATTAAACAGGTCTCCTTGAATATGCAGTTAATTATAAATGTCAACCTTAGTGTTTCTCATCTGGAAATTTTATTGCTTTTGGCATAACATAAAATTAAAACACTCGGATGGTTGCATGGTGAAGACAGTAAATACGTTTTAAGCGACTTACAACAGTTCTGACACGTCGACATGTTTCTTTTGGCTCATTAAGGGTTAAGCCTAAGACCCAGATATTTCTAGTCATCAGATGTAATACATTTGCTCAGATTTATTGTGTGTGTGTTGTGTGTGTTATGTGTGTTATGTGTGCCTGTGAGCGTGCGTATGGCGTCTGGATGGATAATGTTAGCGGAAGCATCCGGAAATGTGTCTGTCTCATCTCCGTTTGTGTTTTCTTCCCTCCCTTTACTCACTGCCTCGCTTACACACACACACACACACACACACACACACACATGGCCAGACATGTCAGTGTGACATCATCCCTCACTGCAACTTTCGCACACTAAAAACAGATGTGGATGAGTGCTGCTGTCATTACCCAACATGTCTTGTTGTCTGTGTTTTTTAAAATTTCTTATTTTAATCATCTTTATAGCTGAAAATACATTTTTTTCTAATCTTTTCTTTCCTGTTATCTGGATTATTAGTTTTTTCTACAAGCATATTTTGAATCCAACAACTGATTTACTACAAATACCTAATGCTTTTTTTTTTTCTTTTTTTTTTTTTTTTTGCACTCAAAGCCACTTTTTAACTCGCACTCCTCTTTGCTTTTACCCAAATGTCCTTGTCAAAAAATAAAAACACTCTCAATTTAGCTAGTCTGTAATTGTGTTTCAGGGAGCCCAATCATGTTCTGACGATGTGTGATTTGTTTTGTGTCACGGATGATTTTGTGTCAAATCGACCTCTAATGATCGCTCAAATTGGTTGTTTTCATGTACAAATTTCCTCCATCGTATGACTCCTGCTTGCAACCATTTCAAACTGTGAACACAATACACTGCCTTTATGCTCCCCCCACCCCCTCTTTTCTTTTTCTTCTTTTTTTTTTTTTTTTGCAATTTTCCATTTGCATTTCTGTTTCAACATGCATGAAAGCGACTGTAAAAGCTGAATTAGAGACATAATAGGATGTCGGCTTCTTGATAAACATGATAGCTTTTCACTTTTGATGGTTGATATTTTTGTAACTTTAAATCGTATTTTGTTGTTTGTGTGATTGAGCTAAAGGATTGTGAAATTTAAGTTTCACTGAAACTTGCCCCCCTAAGAACTGTTCTTGCTTTCAAAAATATTAACCTCTTCCTTTGTGCATATGCCTGTCTGTCTTTCTCTCTCTAGTTAAATGTCGTCTCCAGGGAGAACAAGTGGTTGCGTAGGCAGCTGGAGGAAGAAAGGTCCATGCGCGGCCAAGTGCAGCAACAGATCTCACTTCCATCCACCTCTCAGCACAGCTCCTCCATACACCTCCCCCTCTCACTTAATACCCGACCTCCTCCCATCTCCACCTCCTCTGCCTCCTCTCATGGCCTTCATCATCCTGCTATCGTCGAGTCTGTGACAGGGGACACTGTTGGGATTGTAACACAGGCTGAGCCAAGTGGATCTGTGGTAGACAGATCAGGTGAGTCCAAGGCTTTAGGTTAAGCAGTGCGGGACATGCTAACCAGAGAGCCTGTCGTCTCCGCTTCCTGGAAGGAGCTTGGTCGGGGAGGACAGAAAGGCATCTGGCCAAATGAAGCCCCCTGAAGACTTTGACTTGTCATGACTCTTTGATCTTCAGCTTCTCACCAGGGAGCAGATTCAGTATGAGGTTAATGTCCTGCAGGCCAGAGTCAAGTCCCACGGTTTTACTTTTCCCAAAGGATGGGGGGGTGGGCTTGCATAAAGAGAATTATTGCAAGAAAATATTTTTAGAATTCAGATTTTGAATATATATATATATATATATATATATTCAAAATCTGACATCTGTTCTGAAAATATTTGATATTTCAGGACTCCAAGCAAATATAACAAACATTCAAAATTATGTATTCAAATCATGTTTTACAACAAATATGTAACACTGAGACTAAAATACTTTTTTGTGTCTGCAGATACTAAGCGAATGAATGCAAAACCTTCATATTAAATATGTTTTACACTGTAGATTTCCTAGGGATAAATGAAGGACGTCACATTGTCAGTATTCACAGACATGGGGCAGATGTTGATGTAAACGGCTGCAATGCAGCCTCTGATTACGCTGCAGCTGTTCGCCATGTGTCCTGCATCTGCTGCAGTCAATGTAGCTGCGTGTCTTCATGTGTGAGTACGTCTGTGCTTCAGTCTCAACATGTGCCTGTGGGGAAGTGTGTGATTGAGTGTATTAGTTGTTTAATGTCCTAGATGTTGTTTATAGTTTGGTTTATATTCTAAAACCTGTTAATTGATTGTTGTTTTCAACCCTGAGTGAAAATTAAACAGATACATATGTGAGTGCCTTAACTATATATTTACCTCCACTTCATTCATACACAGTCTGCCAGTGATAGCTAATTTTAAAACCCACTCCAACAACAGCTAGATGTTAGCATTGCAGAATTAGGCTTTCTTATAAATATATTTGATTGCTGAGTTAGACAAAGATCCGACCTGGTAAGTACATTGTTTGGCGGAAACATCATGATAAATGCCTCAAAATGGAGTTTTGAAGTAGTCAGTAGACATTCTCTTGCCATATCTTTCTAGGCACAGAAGAGTCACACCTCTTTTTTTATACAGTAATGTTAGCATTCAAACAAGAAAACTGCTAATTCACACGTAAAAGTCAAGACAAGAAGAATAGAAATATCTGGGTTTATGCAGAAAAGCACTATAATACTGCAGTAATGAGAATCCAGGAAACACTACTGGCCTTTTCATCATACCACTATGTCACTGTTGAACCCACCTGTCTTCCAAATCCCTCTTTTTTTAATCCTTCATTCGTTCTGTGTATACATAGCTGTTGTCAGGTCGGACATTTTAATGATTTAGTGCAAAGCTGCATGTCCTTGTTAGTATTCCTCATTTGCAATGTCACATTGAAAAATCTATTTTTTTTTTTAAATGTGCAAACACACACATGCATCTTCTCACTCATGCACACACATATATTATTTCAAAAACACACACACTTACACAAATGGCACAGTCATTAAAAGTGAAACCACAGGCTTTTTGAAAACTCCAAGGACCGAGGGAAGTCAGCAGCGCAGCGGTGAAAAGAGTCCCCCTGGAAACAATGAGGAGAATGATCATTTGTTGTTTTTGAGAACCCGGTGAGGTTTCACAGAGGTTAAGCTTCCCTTTGATGTGTTTTTAACTCATTTCAGCTCTGTGGAGGGATTAGTCAGCCTCTCTCACACACAAGCACATGCAGGCTCTTAATTTCCACACCATGCGCTCCTCTCACACAAAGATGGAAGGCTCAGAACAGACTCCTTCCTAACCTAATTTCATCAAATGAGAGTGTGTGTGGTACTTTGCTCCTGCATGTGTGGTCCCCTGGAAATCTGTGGTAAACCAGCAAAATATTGCAAGTCAGTATTTTCTTTTTATCCCAAATTAGCTCTAGACAGTTTGTGAACAGTGGGCCCTCCACCAAGAGAGATGGAGAGACAGAGACAAAGAGGTTGTTCATCATTGCAGCATTCATTACTGTGTTTACGAGCCATTATTTGTTCCCTATTTCATGATACAAATGATCTGCTGCTTGTGCCCATGATGTGTTTTTATGTGAGTTAATAACTCCAGTTCGAGTCGCATAGTGGGTCTATTGCGATTGTTCATGCTAATAATTATGACCAAAGCCTGTGTTCATTTCTGATGTTGTAAGCAGATCTGCATTTAATCATGTTTGCAGGTGATTTTGTGTTTGTTTCAACCAACTTGAAGCACCAGATGGGTGGAGATACTCTGCACTGGAGCAAATAGTACACTCTGCATTGATGAAAAATTAATAAAAGGTTTATTAGAACATTATTATTCCTTTATAATATTATATGCTTATTTCTATGTGTATAGAAATCCCACAGAAACTCAATACTAATACAATCCATCAAAATAATGTCAGTCCATAGGCCAAAAAAGTGATAATGTTGAATAACTTTAGCAAAGTCAAACCACAAAGCTATCACATTAATATTTAAGCTTTATGTTGGGAAAAGTAGTCCAATATCTTTATGCATTTAGGGATGTATCTATAATATAAATCACATTTTCTGATGACTTGTACATCTAACAGCTAAAACATCTCTTTAGTCATGTAGCACAACTTTCAGATGGGACTAGGTCAGGACTTTTCAACAATTAAAATTACTTTTAGTAGTGAAGAAAATTATTTTACACCACCACATAAAAAAATAAATAAATTTGAAAACTATTAACCACCTAAATTAAAGAAAGAAACAAAGCAAAAACATAAAACCAAAATAGGTCAGAGAAAACTAAAAACCGACAGGGGAGCTGATGTGTTTCATCTAAAATTATTAGTCAGTCAAAATTAACCAAACAAAGAAGACAGTCATTTACTTTTGTGGTTATATTTTATAGACTAAACAGCAAAATGCTGACATTGGCTGTTGAGCTGAAGGCAGAAGTTCATTTTTACTGTGACAAAATGCCCCAGCAGAAGTCCTCAGATCATATACATAGGCCTTTATTAATCTTGTCACACATTAAAGAGTAAATCAGCCCCAGCTTTTCATCTGTAAACATATTTATGTGACCTCAGCAATGAATCACATTACTGTTGTGCTTGAATTCAGCATTTTCTAAATGAACTCCTGCTTTACTGAAGTAGAGGAATAAAAGTTTCCCCTCATGTTTGTGGCCTGAAACCATTTTGCTCAGTAAGGCCTCTACATGTTTTTAATTCAACCTCATCAAATGCTCCACAGTCAAATAGTTTCTAAGAGATGATTACTGTTTTGTCATTTTCTTTAGACTGAAAAGAAGCTGACAGAAAAATCAGAAAAATCATTTAAAAGCACGAAAGGTTATATATATATATATATATATATATATATATATATATATATATATATATATATATATATATATATATATATATATTTATCAGTTTTAGAGTTCTTTAAGAGGGTTTGAGTCACTACTGAGAGACGACGTGGAGCAATTTCTTTTTTATATCTCATCATTGTTGTGACTTTTTTTTATTTTCATTTTCTGTAGCTTTGTAGATCAAACACTAATTATAGGTGAAATAAACAATTGAAGTGGGGAAATAGAATTTAAAAAAAAAACTTAGAAGAAAAATAAACTCCATGCCACTGAAGACAACAGCTGGTGTTAGGAGAATCCACGAAAGACACAAATGAGAGACAGCAAACATTAAGTGGTTGGGGAGTCACTGATGGGGACTTCATTACCTATGCATTCCTAAGTCATAAACCTAAACCCTAGCAAATGATGGAGAAGTATAAAAGTGAAAGGATAGTTTATAAAGTTGTGCTAAATGAGTCTTAAACTCATGGTGTCTAATATGGAAGGCCACAGAATAGCATGTCCTTGTTTGGGGGCATAAGCTGCATCTCTGTGAGGAACCGAGTGAGGAAAGTTTTAACTGTAATACATGGCTACCTACAGTGGCTTGCAGAATTATTCATACCCCTTTTAACTCTTTCACATTTTGTCATGTTTCAACCACAAACATAAATAATTACTGGGATGTTATTTGACAGACCAACAAAAAGTTTTGCATGACTGTGATGTGGTAAGAAAAGAAGACTTTTTCAAAATGTTTTAGAAAAAATCCTAAAAGTATGATGTCCATTTGTGTTTAGCCCTCCTGAGTTAATACTTATAATAACTTGTAAATCTACTTTTTAGCTATTATTACCAACTGCAAGTTGTTTGGGATAGGTCATTATCCAGTGTGCACATCTGATTGTTTACACTGAGATTACACTGAGACTGATATGTTTACAATTCTTCTATGCGAAATTGCTCAAACTCGGTCAAATTGGATGGAAAACATCAGCAAACTGCAATTTTCAGTCTTGCCAGTTTCTCAGTTGGATTTAGGTCTGGATTTTGATCTCTAACGTTCCATTATAGCTCTGGCTGTATGTTTAGGCATGTTGTTCTGAGGAAAGGTGAACTTCCAATCCAGTCTTTTGCAGCCTCTAACAGATTTTTTTTCCCATTATTGTCCTGTTTTTAGCTTCCTATCAGCTCTGACCAGCATCCCTGTCCCTCCTAAAGAAAAGCATCCCCACAGCATGATGCTGCCACTATCGTGTTTTACAGTGGGGAAACTTGGTAGTGGCAGCTATTACTATTAATCTTTCTTTCTCCTCTTGGCCACCTTCTTCCCACTCTTAAAGGCCAGATTTGTGGTGTATATGACTGATTGTTGTCTTGTGGATGTTAGGTGTGGATCTCTGCAGCTTTTCCAAAGTTATCATGAACCTCTTGGCCACTTCTCTGATTAGTGTTCTTCCTTTTTTTGCAGGTTTGCAGTTGTGCCTTACTCTTTCCATTTTCAGATGATGAACTGAACAGAGCTGAGTTGTTCAAATCTTAGGATATATATATATATATATATATATATATATATATATATATATATATATATATATATATATTGTGATTAAATTTAACCTTGCTGTAAACATTTCCAAAACTTTATGTCTGACCTATCCGGTGTCTTTCTTGGTCTTTGTGGTGCTATTTTTGTTCACTCTAGCACACCTCTGAAGCCTTCACAGAGCAACTGTACTTATTTTACTGAGCAAGTAAGTGACTGGTAAAAATGACCAATTATAATTTAGCAAGAGTATATTTTTACCAACAAAATTTACCATTAAATCAGGGATCTCAGACTCCAGCCCTCAAGAACTACTATTCTGCAGGTTGTAGGTGCTTCCTACTCCAACACACCTAATTCTAATGAAATGTATCCAGCAGCTTGTTGTCAAGTTCTATACAATGACCCATTCATTGAATTATGTGTTTGAGCAGGGAACCATCGAAAACCTGAAGCCCCAGAGGACCAGAGTTTGAGATCCCTTCCTTAAACTGAAGCATGAAAACACCATTTCATTTAAATTTATATACACAACTGCCAACATTTTACAATAAATGTTAGTTTTAATGATGGGGAAAAAAACATGCATCAATTTTAAAGCGTGCATGTTAATGTTAAAGTGTCTGTGGGTGGGTAAAGTTAACTGATTTTCGTGTGTGTATTCTCATCTCCTAATGGGTAAGTTGACCATGTGGGTACTTTCTCCAAGACAAGAACATTTCTTTCCCAGAGGTAAAGTTGGCAGTAAGAGGAAATAGGTGGAAATTGGTACAGTTTAAGACAGTGGGAAACCCGGTGGGAGCATGAGATTACGAGGCAATTTGAAGGAGAGGAAGAGTTGAGGACTACAGGGAAAGATGAAGAGAGGTAGTGAAAGAAGGATGCATGAGGGAAGCTATTGAAAGAATGTTACTGGGGATTTGGGGAATGACTTTGGGAATGAGGATGGAAGCAGACTGAGAGATGGATGTGGAGGGAGGCTGACAAAGGAGTGGAGGGATGGCAGCGTAGTATATGATTTAGAGTAGAGAGGTTAATATGGGAAAGAAGGAGAGAAAATAAGAGAAGGAGGAGGAGTAATGGGACTTTTAGGAAGAGGTGGTGAGATGGAAAGAAAAGTTAAAGGTGAGAGAAGTCTGTGACAGGGAGAATGAGAGATGGAGGAATGAGGAGGTGCTGGAGAGCAAACGATGGGAAAAGAGCAGAAAGGGGGGCAAAGAAAGAATGAGAGTAGTGTGCGATTTAGGGTATATGTGGAAGAGAGAGTGCCAGAGAGGCGCATATTGTCCTTATCGGCCCGCTCCAGAAAGCCTGCTCCCTAATGGGGCTGGTGTGAAGGGGAAATGAGGACTAGGCCTGATGCTACCTGATTAGCCATGGACTTAAACACACATCAAAGACAGGGAGGAAAGTAAGATGTGCAAGGCATGTATGTGTATGTGTCTGCGGTGTGTGTGTGTGTGTGTGTTGTTGTGGGCCGAAGGTGAGTCACCATCACCTCCTTCAGCAGGACCATGAATGAAAATCACTCTCACTTTCCGCACACACTCATACCCAGACACATGGCCATTTTCCTCAACCTTGAAAGGGACGGCTGCTCTGAATAGAAGAGATCCTCTGAATCGAGGGAGGAAGAGAGGGAGGATAGGTAAATAGACAAAAAGGCAGCAGGAGGCGTGGATGTAGTGGCAAAAGAGAGGGAGCAGATAGGAAGGAGACATCAAAAAGAGTCATCATGTTCCATATTAGCAAAATAATGAAATTTGCCTTTTAGCTAATGACAAATCCCGGCAGCTCTGTTTTCACATAAATTACAGCAGGTTGAACTGTGTCTTACACCCACTACCTCAGCACAAAAACCACACACACAGACACACATATACACCTAGTCCCTGACACATGGAAGCCAAGCACACACACATGCACAAGCATATCTAGAAGAATCAGAGCCACAGCGGTGACCAGTGGGTGTCCCTGTTTGAAAATCAACACTCCCAGAGACCTATATCCCTTTTCTATCCCACTCCCTGAATTCATTACTGTCACACACTCACACACCTCTAATCATATTCATCATACTCACCAGAGCCACCCCTACCTCTCTCCTTAAATTTTTTATCCAAGAGAGCCCCACTATGGCTGCTGATGACCTTCATTAGTCTCCCTTTCTTTCTCCTCCACATCCTATATTTGTTTTTCATTCCCTTCACACGGTGTGTTTTCACAGACATGCCTCCCTCTTTGTGTTTTCTCTTATTTTTCTTCATTGTTAAACACATTCAAAGCCTTTCCCATGTCTCTCACTTATTCTTTCATACTGTACACTGTTTCCTGTGCCATTCCTTCAGTTCTTCCCTCTCTTTATCTGTCACTCTTTTCTCATTACTCCCGCTCTCTGTTTCATTAGCATACAGAGTAAGAAGATGGCGCTGGGGGTAATCTGCGTGATTCGCCAGTGACAAAATGGAGGGCGTCATCAGAGGTCGCGGCGCTGTCATCATCCGCCAAACCTGAGCTGATGTCTGCCTGTCACACGCTCACGCACGCATAGCACATACTTGCAGGCATGCAGGAGTGAAAGAAGGGAACATGTATCCGTAATCAGGTGTGACACATCACAGTGTAAGTGCCGCAATCTTACCTGACAGCCACATACACATTTGCGTTGTGGGCCACCAGGACACAAACAGACATTGACAGGTATCTGAGTATACTCTGAGATTCACATAACAGCCGCTTTAATGACTACAGCCGCTCTGTTTTGTTGTCGCATTCCTCTAGTTGCTGGTTCATCTGGGTTTTAAATGGATGTAGATGTGGGTACAGAGGGAGATCATCAGCTGATGGTAAAAAGTGTTTTTAATCAGTTTAATATGACATCATCCACAGAGATATTTCCTGTCATGAACAAGCTCTGACAGAATTGAATGTTTACTGAATCATCCATCTTTTCTTGTGTGTGTATTTATTCATTCATTGTGATTGTAGAAGAGTATGTGTAGCCTTAATTATTTGGGAAAAGCCAAAAAAGTCCCAGTGTCCATGAGTTGCATTTAATGTGGGTAATGTGATACACTCCAAGTCAGAAAGCTTGAAATTAAACCATCACCACCAGACTCTGGTGGAAAAACCAAACCAGAGACTGGATATTAAGTAGAAATAGCCACTTTGACATCACCACTCGGTTTCTAAACTCATGTTTTGAAGTCATGAATTTGGCATTTAGCTGTTGCAATTTTGGTCATTTTACAAACCTAAGCGGCCATATTTGAGTAGAGTGATACTTAAAAATACTATGAACAAAGGTATCTATGTTTTAGGTCTAAAATCTGCCCAGTTGTGGCATTATATTCAAAGAGTACACTGAGTAAGAATGAATCCTTCTAACTGTACCATCATAGCCTATTTAAAAGGAGTTTAATGTCTTAGTATATTATGATATTTTTGTGAATAACTGTCTATTGGAGATTGAGGTGTTTTGGTGCCAAACATAAATGGTATTAGGTTAAAAAGCACTCAAGCACTGGCCTCATGTTTCAGAACAGACTCCTCCTTCTGTTAGCCAGCCCAAGGCATAAGCAAACTAAGCCAGCACTTGAGGGCCACACCACCAGAGAGACCACAAGTGTGCTTAAAAAATAATAATAACAATGATACACAAATATTTCACTGAATATTTGAAATGAAAATGGTAATACACACAAAATCTAAAATAAAACCAAGTATAAATAATACTGGTTAAATCGATTTCTGCTGCAGGTTGCAGCTTCTGTACTATGCAGAAGTCAAGGACAAGTCAGCTATGGTTTTGAGCCATTTTGTTGCAGGAGATTGCAGGTTAAGGTTGCATAGTTTAAGAAAATAAACATGTTTACCCTGAGAGCAGTGTAATTTTTCCGCTGATGTTTTCTGTTACTTTTAAATACAAGTTCAATATGCCTCACACATACATAACTAGACCATTTTTTTCTTAATTTGCCACCCCAGTAAGGATAAAAACCAGTGACACCAGTATGATGTAAGCCAAGGATAAATGCTGCAAATTACTTGATGTGTTAAATTTACAGAGTATAAAATAATCATGTTAACAGTAATATATGGTTTTGAGGTGGCATGGGGGGCCCCAAATGACATTCAGCTTTGAGCCCTATAAAGGCTCTGTCCAGCCCTGTGGGCTTTATGGACTGTCAGATATTGTACACCTAAAATACCGACTTGATGCAACTTCTAATATTTGCTGTCAAATTGTCACATAGAAACACATTAAAACCATTAGCTTATTTAGTCCCTTATATTGAATTTTCAATCATGCAGGGTCTCATAAAGCTCAGAAGTTGGGTAACAATGAAATAGATGCATAGTGCAGCCATATCTTCTTGTCAAGTGAAGATCTCAGTTTAACATGTGGCTGAAGATCTCAAAGGGTGCTTTTAAACCAAAACCACAAGATTTTCCTAAATGTAGCTAAATAGTTAGCTACATTTAGGAGACGTAAACAGAGACCAAATACAAAACGTGACACTAAAGTGTCATGTTAATCTTCAAATATAACATTTCTGCCCCTCCCTTCACACGCACATTCTGATGGTTATTAAAGCACATCGACCATTAGGGTGTAGATGTTGATCACTTTCCTGTATGTTGAAAAAAATTATGCTGAAAGGGTACCCATTGCTTTTAAATGTGCTGTGAAAGCAGTCTGACCAAGCATCATTAGGCAGTGATGAGTTGGCAGGCTTTATGAGTTTTCCAAACATCTTTCATCTATTTTAGTAGTAGTTCTCATTAAAATGATGAAAACCTGAATTCCAAACATCTTAATGTTTTCTATAGTTATTTACATGCTTCATATATAGACTCTTAAGAATGCAAAAAAAAGCTATTTTTGCATTTTGATTCATTTTTGCTGTACAAGGTTTGTCAGTGCATACTTTAACTTTTAACTGACAAAATCCAATAAAGTATCAGTGTATGTAAAGAAAAGACTGAATTCACCATGTGACCTTCACAGATTCTATGACTTACCCTACCATACCATAGTATCTTTATCTATAAATCACCTTAAAAACAAAGTGCAGTACAATAAAAATAGAAATAAAATAAAATAAAATAGAACAATAAAAACATTAAAACCCTAGACTGAAATTAAAAACAAGTAAAAAGGAAACAGACACATGGACACTCTTAAAACAGACAAAAAGAACAGCTTACATCATGTCATGATTTTATTTTAGTTTTTCTTTCACATCATGGGAGAAACTGCAGTGTAGCATGACAGGACAGCAGAAGTGTGTGTGGATAGGTTGATGGGCTCCTTCTCTGATCTTGATTAGAAGTTGTAAATGTATTAATATCTGTTCTTGCTTGACAAGCCAGCTGTGTCTCGATGAATCGCTTTGGGCTCAGAGAAGAAGACGTCTTAGTGAATAACAAGTTGGGAGAAGAAGGCACTAAAAAAGGTAGTTACAAATGGTGGCAGCCATGGAAGCAAAGAGGAGCAGAAAAAGAAAGAAAAGGACAAACAAGGAGTGAGGGATAAATTCCCAGGAGACTGTTAAGTTGTATTGGTGTGTGAGCTTGTCTCTAACAGTGTCCCTGCCATGGTTATGAGAGCTGGAAATACTTTGGTGCTAATAGACAGATTATGGAAAGAAACGAAGCATGTCCCTAAATCCTCTTAGCAAGGCTTCAACCTTTTTATTTATTTATTTCCTGCCATATTCTTTTCTTTCTTTTTCTCTCTTTCTTTCTACCTTCTTGGCCTTGGCAATGTCTCGTTGAACGTGTTTCATGTTTTGTTGGCGCTTGGCGGGTACTGTTGTCTCTCTCCCTCTCTCATGATCTATCTTTCTCTGTCTCACACATTTTCAAAAGGCACTTTATTTATTGTCCCTAGGGAGTGCTACATTATGCATTAACCTGTTCAATTATGCATTCATTTATGCACCCGTTGCCTTATGTAAATGCACTTTATGATTAAACAAATTGTTTCACTGTTTGGCCATGTGTTCCCCACATTGAGTGTTTGCCAGTGACATCATGGAGCAATAAGAAACTCAATGTCTAAAGTGTGTGAGTCCTGTTTGTGCTCTACTAAACTAATTAAAGGCCATGATACCAAGCAGGGGAAAGGAAAGGTTTTCTTAGCACACTTGTGGTGTTTATTATTATTATTATTATTATTGTTATTATTATTTTTATATTTTCTTTTTTTTTTATTTTCCATTGTATGGAGTTTTTTTGGTATGTGCTCCAGATAAATGATCTGGTCTGGCCTTTTTAAGCTTAAACTATCTGCAAAAACCTTGAAATGTTTAGAAATTATATGCAAAACTTTCCTTAAATGACTAGCTACTCACATGTAATGATATGTTAATGTACCTGAATCCAGTTTTTCAACTTTTTGGGGGACATGGCTCATATTTTTCATAAAATAAATAAATATATATATATATATATAAAAATGGTGTAGCGCCGAACAAAAACTTTATAAAATGAGCCCTTGAGCCTAATAGAGGATATGTCGTGACAAAATAGTAATTTTATTTATTCTCTCTCCATGTAAAACCTGAGCCAGATTAAATTACAAAACAATACTTTTGATGTCTTCAGACATGTCATGAGTATGTCAAAAATTGCATTATTTTATTTTAGAGGGACTTTTGGTCTTTCTTTAACCGCATCAGGGCTGTGCACCTCATTGATGTTAAAAGCAGGTTGAACAAAATAGTCCATGCTCTTGTTTTGAAGTGACGGATGTTTTCTGTGGACATGGTTTTTAAGCTTGTTTAGGACCATAGCACTATTAGACCCCACTCCCCACACACATACACACACACACACACAAACACGCACACCAAACATAAAGGAGTTAGCAGTCAGTTTGGTCCCTGGTGAAAGTAAATCGAAAGGAAAGATATCTTTTTCTGTTTTTCGTTTTTCTGACCATCATTCTTTATCTGGGTCAGGATCTTATGCTACTTTGAGTTTTCAAAGGTCTTAATGTTCAATTCCGATTTTTAGCTTAGATCTGATTTATTTATTTTCTGCATTATTGTTCACATTACAATTCAAATCAGACCTCCATCAGACTCCAGTGTGAACGGTTTACGACCCTGAAGTGACAGGCAGCACACTGTGCTTACGGAGGTAATATGGATGATCCACATGTCAGCGAGGTATGAATTTTGAAGTTGTTGTGCAATCAGAGCTAACAAAAATATGATATAATATTATTTTGCCTCTGGTTTACATTTGATCTTGTTGCTTCCTGCCTCCTCCTGCACAGAATTCCGATGTATGTCTCACTTTAATGATGTAAAAGTCGGATGAAATGCAACCATTCAGACTGAGGTTGCTTTGAAGAACGTCAAATATGTCTCTGGTTCAGGACCACAGATGAACATGACCTTGGCCTGATTAAAAAAAAAAATCTGTTTTTCTGTTTGTTGTTTAGACTGTCCTAAAATAGATATGGGTCAAAAAGAACTGGGATTTGCCTTCAGTTTAATTACTCTGCCTGACGCAACATCACAGAAACAGTCAACAATTATAAAATATATGCAGAAGCTAAATAATATTTCTGGATAATTTGTCATGGCACACTATTGTGTTGCAACACAGAGGTTGAAAATCCTTGCACAGATTCGTAAAGCCACTAAAGTTATTTCCAACCCTACCAGTCATTTTACCACCTGAAGCCAACCAGAAAGTGTCAAACATGTTGTTGTGTCTAGTCCCATGGTCAAAGGCACTGCGTCCTCCCTGCCTTTCATCCCTCATCATTACAATTTGGTTCTAACCCTGTTTTCAGATGTAAAGTGACCCTTTTCTTTTGGGATCAATGAGAACTGGTCATCTAGCCCTTGAGCTGGGGTACCGAAGACCATTTGGATATGACTACTATTCTTTTATTCCTAAAAGAAAAGACACTCTTTACCTCTGGGGTAGGGCCAGATGGAGAACTGGGATTAGACTTGTGATATAAAATACCTTTAGCTGTAGGGACACTTGTTTCTAGTTCCCCTGTGAGTCTTTTTAACAGGGAGTGAGCAAATGACAGATAAGGCTGTATGGATTGTAGGACTTGTCCTTTGCGGAAATCACCTGGAATGCATCTTAGGAAACAGTTTCATGATGATGTAAACAAGTAAGGAAAAATAAATCTGGACTACAAACCAGGCATGTCACATTGTTCAAGAGCAGTGCTTCTTTGGGAGAGAAAATCTTCCTTTGGTTTGCACAAAAGCAGCCTGATAAAGATAAACCCATCAAATTTATTATGGTCTCTTAAAACCCTTATGGTACATGACGTAGGTTAAAATGTCTGCAAAATCCCCTCTTGCTACTTCCACCATAATTCTACTTGTTATTCAAAGGAACTCTAGTCATTTAAAATTAGAGGAGTATATGTTAATCTTTTAAAAACACATTTTTTCACCCTTTTTATCAGCATTTGTTCTAAACCATGTGGCCTTTGCTTTAGAAATACATCATAGTTGCAGTTTAAGTGTCAAAAATTTTACTTGTCTTGGCTGCAGATTTGTTAGAATGCAAACGATGAAAGCACCTTGGCTAATAGATGACTTGTAAATTATAAGATCAGCTATGTGGATGTGTGCCAAATAACAAAAGTGTTACTCCTCAGGAACACAAGTATGTCAAAAAAATTAGAGCCCTAAAGCAACAACTAATATGAAACAAATCTCCTGCAGTGATGCAATGGCAACAAAGGCCTTGGAAGACTCCACTTGACTAAAGACTGAGAGAGTTGCTTCAGACATCTTAATCACGGCTATATATAGCCTTTCTTCTATCTGACAAGAGAAATGAGCAGCCATTTAAGACAGATGAACTGTATGGAGATGGCGTGTAGACTTATCTAAACCACAGCCACACCTTTGATCTACTCCAGAATCTCCCACTGGTTTCCATCTGATACAGGCTATCTGATTTACCAACGCCACTGAGGAATGAGAAATTTTAGAGGGGAAAAGATGAATGGAATATGCATTAAGACACCCCAACTATACAGTCACTCTATTTTTCCGCCTTGCTATCCCCGTTTTTCTCTTCATATGCAGCCATACCTCAATCATGCAGTTGTAACAGCGTGACTGTAACCCCCCCCACCCCACCCCTTTTCCTCTCTTTCCCCTTTCTCCCTCTTCACTTCCATCTCTCTCTTTCCCTCCTGTTCTCCCTCAGCATGGCTTGCTCTCTCCTCCATCTTTCCGTCTCTGCCAGGGTGTGAGTGAGTGATGGAGTTTTAGTGGACCCTGCGAGTGGTCCTGTGGTTTTTCAGAGCCACACATCAGAGGCAGAGCATTAGCCTTCTGCATGCTTCAGAAGTTTAGCTTGGCAGAGCACCAGGCCCTAACTACCTTCTCTCAAGCACTCGCTGCTGCCAGCGGAGGCCAGACAAACTACCTGAGCCCTGTCTGTGATGTACTGTATGAAATTATGCTGATGTCTCACTGTTTATATTTGTATTCGTTAACTTTTATCATGATATATGTCTGTTTTTATGACATTCATTTTCTGGATGTACCCTGACACATAATGGGCTGAAATAAGTTTATATTGGCTGTTTTGAAGAAACGTGGGTCCCTATCTGCATGATATACAGTAAATCTTCGTTATCCAAACCTCAAACTGTACAGTGAGGGAATACGCACAAAGTTATACTCCTGTTGATTTTATAATTGAATAATACGCTCCAGAATCATGTGACCATTTTTTTTAGAAAGGGCCAAAGAAAGTAGGAGAGTAAAGACAGAACAGAGCCTATACTGGTGTATGATTCATGTAGTTTTACATACATATCAACGCTGCTGCACAGTGTATTATGTACATGAAAGAGCAGGCGGAAAGATTTTTATTTTTTTTTCTTTTAACTGCCCGCAGCCCCTTCTGCAACACTTGCAATTTCACTTTAAGTAAGTGTAATTAAAAACAGATGAACACTGGTAATCTGGCAGGGTCATGTAGTACACGAGTCTTGGATAGGATCAAACATAAACATTCATTCATTATTTACCACATATTAGTGAGCATGAAGTTTGCATTCTAAGTTGCAATTTTTAAAGTTCTGACATTTCTCTTTGATTGTAGAGACTCGTACTGTAGGTGTTACAGAGCTTTTTTTTTATTATTTTTAGCTGGGAGGAGGAAAGGACGTTTATTCATGGCCTTGAACCCCAGGTCATTAAAACAAACCAGAGGTCTTCTCAGTTGGGGACCTGCATCAAACATTTATTTTGTCCCTAGACATAAAAAAAAAAAAAAAAGCAGTGTTGCTATGACTGACCATGTGATGGAGGCAGGAGGGCGTCAGGAGTCACTACGGCAGACAGATAGCCTCAGGCTGTGCCACACACTGCTTCCACTGCCTCCATGTGAGTGTGTGTCAAACTCATTGTGTATATGATTCTGTAAATGTACATCTTACACCCATACTGTCAAAACAAAACATCTTAAAAGCTTGAATTTTAATTATGCTGCTTTATTAAATAGTAATCACTGGGATGCTCCATTTGCATAATTTATTACTTTTCCAGTGAAGGACAGGAAAATATGCACACGCTACACATCATGTTCCTGCTAATTCCTGGACATTACATTTTGCTAATACACATTTGAAACAGCTCTCTAGTGGTGGTTTTGCAACAGAATAATTTATCACAACAAGTGCTCTTTTTTTTTTTTTTTTTTTTTTTTTTTTGTTTTTGCTGCCCTTCAATTGATTGTGACTGGCATTAAAAGATGCAATACTCAAGCATGCAATATGCATGGAATTATGCTAATGCAGAACACTTGCACTTATATCTATCTATGTAAGGATATATGTAATTTTATTACTTAAATCTTGTAAGGGCAGACTGTCTTATACGACTCAAGTATACACATGACGCATATTCCTGATTGTACATCACTGTGAATACTAAAAGCACATCAAAGTGAAAGACTTGAATAAAAGTGATACATATATATTAGTACTTCATCAGTTCAATTTTGCAGAGATGCCCATATGTGTTGTGTGCTTTAAGAAGGAAGCATTATCACTAAAGTATGCCGCAATCACACACATACTCAGTGTATTTATTTTCTGATGCATAACAATGGAAGTCCTGAAAGAAGAGAAGCTTTAAATATTTTTGAGTGATTTCGGTTTGTTGTTTTTCATGAAGTTTTCAGTATGACAGCCTCACAAACCTCCTGTAAGAGGCCCCGTGATCATTTACACATTCATTTTCTCACATTTCAATCGGTCATTTCAACAAATGAATCACATTTGTTTCATAATGACAAAAATTAGCTTTTAAATAGTAAAACTATTTTCCAAATGTATCCTTTCAGATATTGCATCAGAAAGCTATAGCTGTATGTTAATGATGCTTAACTAGATGGTTAGTGTTGCATGCATGCTCTCACATACACATGAATATATATATCTACAAATTACAAAGATTCACTTTACTAGTGACACCTCAGTAGTCGCATGCTTGTCCATATATCTATGATAATGGTTACTGTGCTGATGATCAGAGCTATTTACTTAAATGGGTCATTATCAGTGGAAGACTCTACCTTGGGATGGTGATGAGGGCTTTGACAGATATATTGCCAAGCGAGAATAGGTGGTGATGATGAGCCACAAAAGTGTGCTGCTATTCTGTGCTTTCATTTTCTCCCTGTGTCTCTCCACTTCATCGTCACTTCACCTCTTTGTCCTTTGGTTCAATTTTCGAATCACAAGTCAGGAGCAGTCAAGTGCTGCCATTCCTGCGCACAGCGACGTGTCTGGGAATTCTAAAGGAAAACATTGGGAAATGTATTAGTGAGACAAAGTCTGCTCTCTGTTTTTTTTATTGAATTATGAAGAATTTATGATAGCAATTTGATCTGGTGTATCGTTTTCAGCTCAACTCTTGTTCTGCATGTTTAAGATATAGTGCAGCTCTTGAATATCCGCTTCTTTGGGGAGTTGGCGAGGAGCAGAGCATGCTGTGTGATGCTCTGCTCTTCACAATCACAGCTTTGAGCCTTCAAAGAAAATATGATTACTCAAATTCATATTTGACACGGTAATAATAAAACTACTTAAAACTATAAAGTCTTTCCCAATTCCCTCATTTTCACAAGCCCATGTTTATCTCCCCCATTTTAATTAGTAAGTGGCTTTAATTTCTGCTTTTGCTTTTATCACCAATCATTTACAAGCACAAGGATGATCATGTTAATATTACCGAATTATGGGACACATTCCCCGGGTTAATTAGGTTGTTCTTTTTAATTAGAATGTAATTGTGTGAATTGGTGTCTTTTCAAGGGGAAAGATGGACCATCAGACAGCACAGGCAGTTCAGTCTGTCCATTCAGACTGTGGGCAACAGTGCCCTCTAGGTGTTAGAAATAAAACCACATTATTGTGTTAAAACTGGCCTTCTCAATTTTAGAAGGGTGGATTGTGTGAGTAATTGTGTGTAAGTGTGTGCATAAAAGGCATATGTGGAAAAAAAAGATATGCTTTTATGAAAAATGCTCCACTTAATGATTCATCAGTGAGTCATAAATTAAAGTGAGCACTCATGGAAGAATATCTATTTTCAAGGCATTCTTACTTGGACATACTTGTGATGTTAGGTAACATATTTTTTCCATTCTTTAACTGATGTTTTGGGATGGAAATGGCTTTTGTGTAAAGCGCTGTCGTGTCACAGTATAGCCTTTCTGCCAGAAAGTTTACACAGGTATTTCGAGGAGGAAAGGGACTGCAAATTTAAAACTGCCTCTCTCTATAGCTGTATGTGTTTGCCTACAAGTTACACACCAGTGCCACCAATTTAATCATTCTGTGCAGTCCCCTCTCCCTCCATCACACCCACAAACGGCCACCATAGCAAAGCACAGGTAAACAGCACTATCTCTGGGCCGATCCTTCACATGAGGTAAGGCAATTACAAACTCTGCATGTCACCACACCGTGCCACCTACACACATGCGCACACATCTATTGAATGCACACCTGGAGACACACCCCTCAGATTTGAACCACCTTCCACACACTCACTATTTCATCTCTCTCTCATTCTCTCTCCCTCCCTCTCTGCATGTCATTCTCTGTCACTCGCCTTGTGCAAAATTGCACTGAAGCGAGCTGCCACAGTATTGAGGAATAGTGTCATATACTGGCAATTTCCTTCCCAGGTGTCAGGCATACTTTACCTTAATATGTCTGCAGCGACTCTTAATAAAACAGTCTTGTCTATATACATATCTCAACCGCAGCCCGGCCTGTGCCACACTGCACACGGCACTCAATAGCATGCTGTTAAATATTTACCTCCGCTGAATGTCAGTGGAGGAGGAGTAGGTGGAGAGGAGAGGAGACAGAAAAGAGAAATGGAAAAATGTGTCCCCGGCTTGTGTTTTAGCTGTCTGGATCTGTTGCATGGAGAAATTCCATATCAGCTTGCAGATAGTTTAAGGATATTGTGACGCCATATCAGTGTAGTCTGCTTGCTCGAGTGGGGAGCAAATAAAACAGAAAAGAAAAGAAAAAAGGGGAAGAACTGGAAATTAAAAGATAGTTAGATATTTATGTTGCAGACAGGGAAGTAGAGGAAAGAGGAAGTATTTGGATGCACAAAAATTGACAGGCTCTGTGTGCCTTTTATTTATGATCTTCAAGCAACATGCAATGTGCCAGAACTTTCAGAACTTGTCCCCTGCAGAGAGCCTGGGCAAAACTTACCAACAGTTACCATGAAAGGGTTGTTGTAGGTTGGAGCCAAGCTCTGCGTTGCATGGTTTTGCTGCTAACAATACTTCTTTTAGTAGACTTTTGTCTTTATTTTTAAATCTCACATATTTAGAGATGCACTGTGCTGCTCTGTGCCAAACCCAGCTAGGAAGAAAAGTAAAGTTTTCAGCATTGGGGATGAGGAACAAAAATAAACATTTGACACTTGACCTTAATTTCCAGGCACATTGGATGATCCTTTGCTCAGATACTGTTGCCTTGGTTTTAGCTTGACTCTGGCTTTCTTCACTGTTGTCACATATACAGAAATAATAATAATGCAATGTAGCATGTGCACTGTGCTTAGTGAGATAACACAGGAAGTAATGGGAATGTGTCTTAGCCTTCAGAACCACTGGTAAGCTGAAATAATCCAGCTATACATGCAGTTGTTGCCCTGGATAATCTTGGATACTGTGAGTCATCAGACCAGTTTTTACCCTCAACAGCAAATTGAAAATTTACCGTCCAACCCAGCAACTTTTTCCCCTCAGTTATTAATTTGAGTAAAAGTTGGAAAAAGTATCTCCTGGATGTTAACTATGTGGCAGGTGATCCTGATAATAATCATGAGCTTGAAGGCAGGAAAGCTAACATCTCCTTTAAGTGCAGATTTCCCAGCTCAGACTTAGAGTCAGAAATATTCTCTGCGAGGGGAAACAGAAAAAAGGAAGAAAAACGGCGGCTGGGTTTTTAATGACTTTCTGCACATTAGAATAATCTGTCATTTCAATTAGCGGGATTGTCATCTATGAGATGTCTCCCACTGCACCCATGCATAGACACACCCTCATATGCACACATCCACACACACACATACCTATACCTTTAGGTTGTCATCTGTACCTCTCATGGGAGACAAGTAGGGGTGTCAAAGCAACCCTCCCTCCTCCACCCCCACTCAGCACCACCATCACCACACATGCAGACACGCTACCAATGCCACCATCACAACTACACACACCATCCTTAAAAAACAAAGCAAGGTTTCAAGGGAAATTGCTTGACAGCAGCTTAAAAGCCAGTCAGGAATAACTTATCAGGCGAGGGCTGCCATCGTGCCTCACGGGGTCATTTCATTACGATTACCTTACCCTCCTTAACTCAAAGAGAGTGAAGAGAGAGAATGAGTAAGAGAGAGGGGTGGTGGGGGGGAGTACAGGTGGTATGGCGGGGAAGGCAGGGAGGGGGTAAACTCTTCAAGAAAAATGGAAAAGAAGGAAGCCAAAGTTTCAGGAAGTGCTTAACTTTTACTTTTCTCTTTTCTCACTCTCTGGTGTTAAACCTTGAAAATGAACTCACATCTTCTTCTTCTTCTTCTTCTTCTTCTTCTTCTTCTCCTCCTCCTCTCTGTATACAGTATGTCTACCATTTCCTCTGATTAATGCAAAAGGTGACCAGTTTATTTGATACTTTAAATTTTTTTTAATATATTTGACCTAAAAGAAAAAGAAATAAATAAATACTAGCCCTCATGTCCAGTGCAGTAATTTCATTTAACTTTTTGTGTTGTTTATTGAGAAATAGTTGACCCAGTTTTAAGCTGTTGTTACTTCTATCTAATTTCTAGAAGGAAGAATTACATTTTCCCCCCCTTTTGTACCTCAAGGCAATTAAGATGCTTCCAGAAAATAAGACTGTATGGCATGTAGGGATGATGTTATGATTGCTAATTATGCCCTGATGCGGCCCTGAGAAACGTTCTGCGCTCTGGCTTTTGTCCGGCCGTCTTTGCCAGGCCCAGATAATATTTATGAAATGTAGACATTCTTGGGGCTAAGGCAGAGTCTTTATAATGGGAGACAGATGGGGTCTGCTTTGGATTAAGAACATTGACTCCACTATCTGTGGGAACACCTTCTCTCTCTGTATGTGTGCACTTGAATGTGTTCGAGTTCGCCTCAGTACGTTTGCATCTGTGCGTATGCGCACCTAAGTGCTCACTCATGTGTGAATGTGTGCGTGCGTGTAAATGCAATTGTCTTTGACAGCTGCAGCGTAGTTATTTTTTAATGCATTTCTGAGTTATGATAACCATCGCACAGTCTTCTCCTTCCAATGGCTTATATATCTGACAGTGGAAATGGGAATAATTGTACAAAAATGCCTCTCAATAACAACAACAAAAAAAAATCCCTAACAATTACATAGTTGGAGTTCATTTGGACCACAGCATTATTGCCAACAACTGAAGCTATGTCTCTGTATAAATGTTTCTTCAGTCCTGATTCATCAGGACCAATGAAGCTCCAGTACCTCATTGAGATGAGGAGATATGCAATGTGAAGGCAAATTGCAGATATTTCCCCAACAAACAGCACTCTGGACTATAGTGTATTGTTTATAATGCTAACATAACACCTCAGTGACCTCGAGGTATAACACACTAATGATTCCTTGATAAATCCAAAAGTACAAATGATTTTTGGGCTGGTTCAGCGGGCAAAATGCTGCTCTATCTCACCACTGCAGTCATTGCAATTTAATTATGTCATTGTGATTTCCAGAAAGTCTGAAATCAAGTAAAGGCATCTTGTAGTGATTGCTGGCTTGATAAAACTGCATTATGTTCATTAGACTGCAGAATAACTATAAAATCAGATGAGGTTTCAGGATTCAGATAGGTGGTTTCTCCTCTTGGTAATGGCACCAGAAATCATTTACTTGACTGTATCTATCTCCTTTCTTAGTGCACTTGCTTTCCCTTTTTCTCCCTTCTGTGTCTTTCCTGTCTCACCTCTTCTTCTTTTCATTTTTTGTTTCTTTTCTTCTTCTTCACGTTCTTAGTCTCAGATCTTTCTTTCCCTTTTCCCTCTCTCTATGAATCCCATTCAAACACCTGGATCAAGGGTGGAGCACTGATTGGCAAGATAAGGAACATGTTTCAATAAGATGCTTCTGGAGAAAAAGGATTGATATTTTATTTGATCTATTTCAGATTTATTTCTGAAATATAGCTTTCATATGTATGAAAAAGCATCTGTATTGTATATTTGTGTGTGTACGTACTCTTACATGCCTAGGATTCTGTCTGAGATTTACACTCTGGTCTTTCAGCTAGAAGGGACAGAAAATGGAGTAAAACTTACATGATTACATTATCATTGAACGCAGCTTGGATTCAGCCAGCAAAACACTGCTTCCATAAAACACATCGGCTAAAATTCATAAAGACACTAACCCCCTCGCGGACCTGAGCAAAGAAATCCACCAGCTTTATAGATGTTTGCTCATGTTTGAACTGCCCTAAGATTGCTGCACTTTACTTCTCTTACACTACAAGAACCTAAAACATCAAAACATCCTTTGTAAATTTAACACAGATGTCAAGCTTCAGTTTGAGCGGAAACAAGAGGAACAAGGTTGAATTGAGCCTATTTCTTCCCACATTAATTCTCATCCTCCTCTAAGTGGAGCAGATAGAAATTAAGTGAATCTTTTGAGGCCATATTAGTCCCATTTGGGTGAGTGTCATTGAAAAGATAGTGAACAGAGCTCAGTCGAATGACACTTTCAGCTCAATGAATTAGGCACAGTTAAGGATTAGCCCACAATGGAGGTCAATTGATTAAGTGTTTAAATACAGTGTTAAGTGCTGAAGTTTGAATAAAGAGAGCAAAGGAAGGAACAGAAGAAAAGGGGTTCACATGAAACTTGAAAGTAGTCCTTTTTGTTTATTTGTTTTTATCACAGGTCAAGTTTGCGTAATCATATTTAAAAAAAACTAGTGTTTTCTTTCCCGTTACTGGAATATCAAAGACTTCTATCTTCCTTCTTTTATCCCTCTTTACCTCCAGTCTTTTATTCCCCTTTTCCTCTAACATATCTTTCCTGTCATATCCTATCTTTTGTCGTTTGCCTGGTTTCATCCCCCAACAATGGGGGTAAAAATTACATTTTAGCTGGAACGTTTCATGTAGCAAAGCACCAGTCGGTGTAATCTTTTTTCCAGAGGTGAAAACATCAGGCTGCATTCGCTGCACTTCACGTATGTAAATCAGAACAGTGATGCACACCTTCTGAGGCCGGCTAGACGATGCATTTAGACTGCTTGGGGGGGGGTACGCTCTTAGTGTTTATACGTGAGTGTGTGGTTTTGACGTGCATGGGTTAGTGTGGTTAAGTGTGTGTGGGCCTCTGTTTATACCCTTTAGTGACAGCCTCAACATAATCTGAGCTTGCTCTACAGGCATGGAGGATGATACTTCAAAGTAAGTACCTGCTAACAGACATTAGTCCATGTAAACAAGGAATACTCTACCTAAGCTGGGTGTATAGTACTATGTGTGTGCACATGCACATGCAGAATGTTGTTTTTGTATGCACATAAAGGTGCAATGTCATATTCATTTAAAAATATATATTTTTATATATGTGTACAAATTATGCAGTTCTGGACAATTCAGCTTGTACATACAAATGTGTGAGTGTATGTGGAAGTGTGTGGTGTGTTTGCATGCCATATTGCCTCTGTAGTGGCAGGTGAGGGAGTCACATGTAATGAGGCTGTCTCCCTTATGATTTAAACATGAGCATGGAAAGATGGAGACACAGAAAATCAGTTCAGTTTCTCCAGGCAGAGAAATAAAGAGGGACTGAGCTCCAGGCTGTGTAACAGTTTACCTCATTTTACTACACCTTTTTTTCTTACCCTGTGGTAAAAGAAAGATGCATTTTTACATCTTTGCATTGATTCATTTCACACACTTTAATGGAGTCTGTGCTGGAGTACATAAGGCATGAAACATCATAAAAGAGCTGCATATTGGAAAGGCTCTGATGTTGTTGCTTTTGCCAGAATTCAAGACCATTCTGAGGTCAACGAGGCTACACTTGAATATCAGTATCTTGCTACATGATATGTACTCAATCCTGCACTCTTGTCTTAGATGGTATAACATACCAGATGCATGTATACTCCTAATTTGCTTTGAAATGTACTCTTTCAAGAAAATAGCTGCTACTTGAATTGCTTTCCCTGGAAATGCTTCTTTAAAACCTAGGAAGTGTCATGTCCTTACAATATAAAGAAACAAGAGGGTGGAGGGCTGTGCCACCTTTTTTATGTCCATACAAGACAATTTATCATCACTTATTTAATGTGTAGTACCACTATGAGAAGAATTAGTGGTATGGGTATTGGAAAGAAGCACTGGTAGAAGGCTTAACTGAAGGAGCCTGCAGTCTTTGACATGAAATTTGTAATTGATTAATTTTACCATTAAGCTTCCATATTTTTACTAAAGTATTTTTATAATTATTTTTCTTATTTATTATGTTTAGGTTTTTGTTGTGTTTTGTTTGTATCTCAAATTTAAAAAAAAACACTGATTTGGATGTTTTACAAAAAGAGAAATCTCAACAATGAGGGCAGGATTCAGAATCTATGTTCTAGTTTGTTAGCATATTCAAATCTGTCAAAAAGGGGGGAAAAATATCGATATCTTACAAGAAAATACAAACTAACGTTTTTTTCTTTCAGAATGTCTATAACTCAATCCTATAATCCTTTCTGGAACAAATGTCAGAAACATGTAAGAATTAAAGTGAGACATTGGGTGCATGTGCGACTGTTGAGGCTTAATATATACATTTAACATAGAGAAAAACCTTTAAAAAAGCTTTAATCATGTTGTAAAATTCCGTATATTTTTGCACAAAATCTATTTAAATAAAATAAATTACAGTAATATTAAAATAAATTAAGAAAAACTAATAATATCGCAATGAAATGTTCCCTGCTCACAATTTATGATGACATAAATAACGTTTATGCAAAATTATTATACATTTTCTCTTGCGGGCATTATTTAAGTAAAGCAAAAAAAAAAAAAACATAAATATAAAAGATAATATAAATATAATTTACAGTACCTAGGAAATTTGTTATGATTAGAAAGCAGCACTGTTTCGTAGAAGAATTCTCACACATCCAGTCAAAGAGGAAACACAATCCTGAAACAAGAGAAGCAATCATGTGAAACTGCATCAGAAACAAATCAAGTCATCTCACCCTTCTGTCATTTATTTGCACTTTTTGTTAGAGAAAAATTTGATTTTGGCCTCAGCATGATTCACTGACTTGTACTATCTGTTAAGATAGATTACTTTCAAGTTGAGCACCTTTACCCTATACTTCACAACGCTGCTGACAGCATATATATCAAGAACACTTATCAAAGACCATTATCACACCTTTGGATGCATTGGTCACCCAACTTGTCCAAACGAGCCAGTTCATCCTTCATATGTCTCCCTCCCTCCCAAATGAAGGAAATAAGAGAATAGATGTGAAGAAGGTGCAAAGAAAAATCACCCTTGCAGACATCATTCCCACACTGAAAGCTTTGTGTAAGATTTGCCTTTGTGTGTGACTTCCATCCAACATACTTTTGCACTTTCTTCTTTGAATCCTTCTCTCCTCTTCTGGTCTGTCGCCTCGTGCCTGTGTCCCAGCTCGTCCCTTATCACTGCATGTTCAACACAGGCTGAGGGACTCCTCACCCTTTCTTCATCCCCCCTCTCTCACTCTGCCCTCCTCTTTCCTGCCAAGACAATAGACAAGCAGGATAACCCTTTACTCTAGAATTAATTATCTGCCCCTTTAATTCTGGGCCACACTGATTAGCTCTGTATGTAAAATGGAGTCCATATTAACATAATATTTGGCTATCTCCCATAAGCTGAGGTCCCCTGACCTTTTCAACCTCCTAAGTCTTTCTCTCTCTGTCATCTTTTCCTCTCAGGAGGTCCCCAGCAGTCCCAGCCTATGAATGTGATTTGAAGGGGTAAATTAGATTTTGCTTCTCTCTCTGCTTTTCTCACGTTCCTCCTCCCTCCTTCCCTCCGTGTGTGTATGAAACTAACGACAGTTCATTTCCAGGCCCAGGTATAATTACGTGTGCCTTTTTTTCTCTGTCATTGACTGCTTTGATGGCAAGGCTGATATGCTGTGTTAATATAAACGTTTAGCAGGGTTATTATGAGCCCTGAGAGTCGTAAAGGACAGCCAACCTGCGAGCTGATTGTCTCCCATACAGGACGTCCACCTTCACTGTCTGTTGCTATTCTTCCCCTGTCTCTCGCTTCTTATATTTATCACCATCTAGGGTCTTTTCTACCCTTTGCTGTGCATTAGGAGAAAACACAGAGGATTTTAAAGTATCAACCTTCTTGAATAGAAGTCATGAGTGTTTCGGCTCATGTAAGACGGCTGTTGCAGGACAGGTGAAAATGTCATTGGTGGAAATGAACATTAGTATGGTGATAAGAGCTAACGTGTCATTGCCCTTTTTAGCAAACCATCTGACTAATAATCACATGAGTTGAGGCTGGTGTTAAGGAAAATTCAGCAGTAGGTATAATTTTAGAATGATTATTAGTAAGACTAAATGGTTCTTTTAATGATAATTAATCTAAATCAGCCTACTTCTTGTTTTGTTAACTTTGACTCCATTCTTGAATAATTATCTAAATGTCACATTTCCTTTTTTTTTTTATTTTATTAAATTTGTTTTTATGAAACACAAATTTTGTCATTTTGCAGCAAATCAGCCTCTCACTCCAACACCCATGTGCACTCACTGTAGATCCTCTAAATAAGACTAAAACTATTATTTATGGGGTTTTTTTTTCTCCCTCTTAAATATTGACAGTTTGGTACTTTTTTCCTGCGCATTTCATATTTTCATTTGTTGTGAGATCATCAGTTAAATGTCAATAAAGTCAATGATGAGTCCTTCTCCCCTCTGTGATCCACAACTCTTGCCGCCTGGTGGTTTTTATAGCGTATGGCTTTTTTTTTTTTATTTCAGCTACACTGACTCCATATATATTCATTTCCTCACATGCACAAATAAACTAAAACTTAAACATGTGAATAAAATTATTAAATCATGCAAACAATACTATAACACACATTTACCACAGGCATAAAGCTGTATGTCAGGGCCATGTCGTAAAACTTGGCTTTGAGATATAAATTCATGAATATATAGCTCATTATGTTCAGGCTCTGTATGTATGAGCAGAAATGCAAGCTTTTTTTTCTCAAGGCTGCATGTAGAATGTTTAGTTTATAAACCTCATATCAGCTTCTGCTTGATTTTTGTTAGATTGAAAATTATTACTTTTTGTTTTTAATATGATGCCATGGGTTATTTTTTTCTTTTTCATCGTCATTCCTTTTAGTTTATTGAAAATGGTTGCCATTCATCCATTTTCTATATTTGCTTTATCAAATTCGGGAGGGGGGGGATTGTGTCCCAGGCAAGAAACTGGAGAAATCCTGGACAGGTCAGCATTCCATCACAATCACTCACATTCACTTCAAAGTTGAATTTAGAATCACAAATTAACATAACATGCATTTTTTTTTTGACTGTGGGTAAAAAAAGAAAACATGCAAACTTCCCTCAGAAAGGCTCCATAGTGGTTCAAATCTTCTTGCTGTGAGGAGACGGTGCGTAACAGATTCACTTACACCCGTAACATTTAACTTCCTTGTTAAGATTGGCAAACCTCAGTGTGATACACAACATTCACAGCATCCAACCACACAAAACTGGCATCCTTGTAGAGTAAACAGTGTCAACAATAAGGAGACCAAAAGAGAGATTTGTATATGTGGAACATTTCCAGAGTTGAATGTTTTGACCAAAACAGCTCACACAATAATTTCCTGACACAATAGCCAGTTTCTGAGCCATGGATGAAATGTTAAGGTAACCATTTAGACACACGCAGAATTGGTTCCCCAGGAAACTCTTTGACAGAAAATTTTAAAACTGCTTCAAAAAATATCACCTGTGACTTCTGAGGAAAAACTTTAATAAAGTAACTAATCTATCTGTAAAAATATCAGAAGTACTTTCTTTCTTTTTAGGTAGGAATATTTCAACTCTCACTTGTTCAACAAATTGCTTGATACTTGAAGCAAACGCATTCTACCGCTTTGGTTGGCATTGCAACCTTTTCATTTGCTACGATCACACTGAAAATGTAGATCATGTGTATTTTTACTCTGGAAAACCAGATAGTTAGTGTGAGGACCCTCTTCTGTAATGCTGATGTGTTACTTTCAGTCAACAAGTACTGTGTAGTTGAAATTAGTCATGATGCGATGATTTATTCTTGTGTTGCAGATTATCTACTTCTGGTGCTCAACATCCACCTACTGTATTCATAAGAGGAGAATTTACAGTATTGCTTTCTGTAGGTCTCTTTTTTATCTCAGCCTTCCATTTATCAATAATATGAACATTTAAAAATAACCATTTAAATTTTCATTTTCACTTATAAAGAGGCCAGGCTTTATTGTGGAGATCTACATCTAAGAATTTTCTAACTGATCTAAACTTTGCACAAAAAGTAAGGAAATTTGTTGCATTATACAAATAATAGTCACATTTACAAGATAAAACTTGTAAGGATTCTACATTTTTGGAATGAGCATGAGCAAAGTGTGTCAAAATCCCCTGCAATATTCTCCTGTTGATATTTGCTCTGGTTTCAAGATTAATGGTGACAGGTGTGTGCTTTCACAGAACTGGCACCTGACTGGCTGCTAACTGACAAACATACATATATGAGATTTTGGAGCCAGTGGCAATCCCATATCTCCAGAATTTTAGACCCAACACTCTCCTGCATAGAGCCAGAAGTATCATAGAAGTACTTCCAGAATTTTAGTGTGGAGATAATAGAATGGTCTGTAATAACTCCAGAACTCAACCCAATTGACCACCTCAGGGATCAGACATACTTTACATGCTAGAGTGACCAACAAAACCACATTGGTTGACCTTCCATAACTTCTGGTAGAAGAATGTCCTAGGCTGCCATCCCACAGCTAAATGTGAGCAGGTTGGTGACCAGCATAAGGAGGAGGTGCCAAGCTGGTGTGGCTGTGTATGAATCTTCCACAGGCTACTGAGGTCTCTGACAGTGTAAAATAAGTATAAAATGGTCAGTATGTGTGGGTTTTCTTTTTTTCCTATTACTGTGGGAGAGTGCAACAATCCAAACCACCACGAAACTCAAAAAAGAGGAAACACCAACAGGCAAATATTACAGGGGATGTAGACACGCAATTTTAGGATACTAACCACATGTTTAGTTGTGTTACTCATTCCACAGAAGCATGATCTATACTATTTATAGTAAACAGTACTATTTATACCTAAATGCAAAGATGACTAATCAGCTTTCCAACAACGTATAATACAATACCAAACTATAAAGTCACACTGTGATATATTTATCTTGTATTGTCTTATTCATGTATACCAGTTTAGATAGTTAGGGCTTTATCAAAGCCTTAAACTGAAGTTTTGTTCTGTTTCTGTAACAATTTACTTACTGTAAACTTTTCCGGAGCATGATTAAAGTTCATGCTTTTGAGCTCGCTCTATCGCTTGGTCATACTTAACAATTGCTCTTTCAACACACACAATCTCAGCAGAGGAAGTTCTTTAATTACTCTGTAGTGTGTCAGATGGCTTTTTCAGTGCATGTGTACGGCTGCGCACTCACTCACCTACTCCTCAGCCTATTAGATATGGTGTGTGTTGTTTCAGCTTTGGGCAGGTAAACAGTCAGAAGGACATTAGCTTCCAATCAACCTCCACTAAATCACCCAGAAGTTTAATTAATTTCAATCCACAGGGCATGTATGGAGAGTCTGTATTTCTAAGTGTGTGTGTGTGTGCATCTGTCTGTTTCCATTTAGGTTCCCTTATAACCCCTTCACGCTCAGGGTGTCTAAAACTGCTGGAAAGGTCAGCACATAATCACTCTCTTTAGCCTGCCTCACATTTTAATTGACTATCTCCCACCACCCCTCCTCCCTCCCACAAACACACACTAACACAAACACACATATACTGTACATAGACACAAACTCCCCCGTCATTATGGCCAGTATAGATCCCAGTATGAATTGATGATCTCCTATGTGAAGCCTAATCACTCTGCAGGACCTTAGGGAGACTCGGTGATCCGTTTCCACTTCTACTCCACCACAGGAAACTCCCGTTCACATGCTGGGCCTGTTGATGAGTAGAAAATGAGCATTCTACCTGGTTTAATAATGCACTTCATCACAAGTCCTGTGAAAAATTGAAGCAGGCATAAAATGGTTTTTGGAGACGGGCATCAAGATCGGAGAGATTGGTGGAAGTAAAGGATTAATTGTAGAATGCAGAGGCAAATCTAGATAAAAAAATTCATGATGATTTGCCTTTTATTGCCAAGTAATGTGATGTAATGGCTACAAAGAGATGTGAGCTGTGTGAGATAATTTGACAGAGAGATAAACTGACAGATATGTAGATTGGGAGCTGTCTTTGATCGTCTGTGTCCTTGTTAAAGCAGCAGTCCTTTCTGAATAAGCAAGTGATGGCTTTAGTGAAAAAAAAAAAAAAGAAAAAGAAAAACATATATTTTTTATATGATAAATAACATAAATCTGCAGTGTATCATGTATTATTATTATTATTATAGCAGTGTTAGAGTAATGGTTTTAATTTATTACACTGTAGCAGAATGATATGATGAAGGGCTTGTTTTTTTAGCTGTTTAACTTTGTGTTTGGTGCAGTCTTAGCTTGCTTAAGAGTCAGATAGGAAGCACCCTGATTAGGTTTTACTGGCAGCAAAATACATCAAAAGATACTCTACAAGTAGCTGAAATGAATGTGAATGTTTTTAGAGTTGAATGATGGACAGAGAATTATACTTAACACAATTATTTCCTGTTAAATAAATAAATCATTTTTTACAACCCTGCCTTTTAGAAAATTTGGAATGTTGGGTAAAATGTCAAAAAAAAAACAAAACATAAATGCAATGATTAAAAAACCCATTTATTTTGATTTAAAAATTGTAGAAAAAACAAACCAATCCTGAACCGCCATGATCTTTGGGCCCTTGTGCTCAATTTTGCAGTGGAAATGATTGCATGGATCTTGAAAATTTTCTAAAAAAAAACAACTGTCAGTCAACAAAGTTTGTTAAAACTGAATGACACAAACAAACAAACTCATGATAGTACATAGACATGCAATAATCAGTATTATTGCTGATCAGCACAAATCATATGACTGTATGGGGGGTGAATTAGTTTTGGTATATGTGACTTGAACATAAATAAAGGAACCAGTATTGGTAAAACATACACAGATTGTGAAGCAAAATAAACTGCCATTCAGGAGGCCTTTTCTCAGATCTTGCTTATTTTACCAAGAAAATGCAAAAACCTGGTCTGAATGCAGTCCAAAACCATCACCCACTCAGACGCTTCAGACTGCTGTGAAATGCAAATTGAAACAGGAAGCTGTTAACTAAAGTTGCAAACATAATTAGTCAATTTCCACATTTTACATGTTGTGTTATATTTGTATATTGGCTTAAAATATTGCAGTGTTGTGCGGTCATAAAGTGCTCTTTTAAAGAATATAACAAAGTGAACATTTATTTTTTTTGGTCATCATCTTTGAATTCTTATATTATACAAACAAGACTGGCAGAATTATGGGAACAGCAATTTGCAGACAGACCCTGGGTGGCTGCTATTCAAACATCTACATAAAGCCCATTGATGCACCATTTCCTGAAGGAGCAAGACAGGACGTCTAGATACACACATACATTAACACACGCACACACACAAACAAAATGGCAATAACACAGGGCTTCTTTTGTCTCAGCCTTTTGGAAGAAGAGAAATGGCGAGTGTGAAAATGAGTGAGCAGGAGAAAAGAAGCCCGAGATGAGGTGTGTTATTCAGCTTCGCCACAGGGGGTTAGGACAACTAGGAGAGCAGGAGAGTCTGTCCATTGTCCACACATGCCACACACACGCACATAGGCCGGACCGAAAGCAGGCAAACCCAATATGTTGCAACATTTGCCAAAGAAATGTGAAAATGAGTGTAAATTGAGGTTATTTTCTCCACCTTTCTCTCGCTGCCTCACACTTGTTATCCTGTCACCCTCAGATGTAATGGGGGAGGGCTCATTCTACACCCTTTCTATGACTGAGGTTCAGTGAAGTAGCCATATGCAGGTGCCACCAGAGATTGAAGTAAGTTACAGGGAGCTGGAATTACTTTTTTTCCAACTTGCTTCTTTGTGGCACAGATTTCTCATATTAACAATGAATAATAAAGAGCCCACACTGAATAAGATGGTTGTTTGTAATCGGAGCCCCTCTAGACTGATGCATGCGACTGAAATGTGCACTGCTTCATCTAGAAGTTCAAAAAATTATTAGTATTAACCATTGTTGGACTATTTGATTGGAACATAGCCATTTTTTTCACATTTGTGATGATATAACTGCTCGTGACTTAATTAAATCACAGTGAAAGCACATCAGACTATCCCATGTGATGATTAGGTTCAGAACATTTTCATCTCCTGTCACCTTGGTGTCACACTGCAATCCACAAGTCATCCTCAAGGAGGAATAAACATTCCCAGTTCATTTGAATGAAGTGTGATGGAGCAGGGAAGCCTCTAATGGTTGGCGAGGACCAGAGTTTAACATCCTGACGTAAGCAGAGAGTGGCTAATCCTGCCACTCTTTTCATGCCAATATGTCGAAATCACAGGTTTATTGTTCTGTCTTGAAATCATTGAAATCAGATTACCATTGACTGTAACTGGTTATAACAAGATAACAGCTTTGTTTACTCAAGGTCAGCATGAAAATGGGTAGTTAGCATCTAATTTAACTGGTCAGAAGCTATAACAGGAAGTTAAAGCAAGCATGTGTTATTCTGTGTATTTCTTGACAATGGCTTTCCTGAACTGTAACAAAGGAAGAAGCCTGCCTTTGTTAGAGTTCAAGAATTTTTTTATGCCATTATCAAAAGTTTTTTTTTCTCAAGCACTCTCAAGCACAGTTGCAATGAAATTTAACTGTAGTTCTTGAAGGTGGATTAGGGATTTTCTCTGTGACATGCCTCCTATCGACAGCTAATTCAGCATCCATCTTGCATCTTACCAGTACAGTTAGCTCTCGCTGGCCAGTGGAAGACAGTCTTATGTTGACTCTTGTCTCATCTCTTGCTCTGTATCTTTCTCTTTTTATTTTCCTTTCTTCCTTTAATGATGTCTTCTTGGGTTTCTTTGCTGAATCAGCCACTGTGCGCATTCAAAATGGCCAGTGTGTTGATATCCGTTTGCTAACATGTGATGTGGTGCATGAAATAAAACTTAGCTGCAACATTACCCGGCGTCCCAAAAGCAAAAGTAAAGTATGGTTTCTCAGCCTTGGAAAGCTGCTGGACAGCAGTGACTCCAGAAATGTGCATAATAAATGTCAGAGTGTCATCAAAACGAGTCAACATGGAGTTTTAAGGTTAGAAAGTTGCATAATGCATTGTTAAAATATTCTATTGTTTTTAGACAGACACTGTTCTAGTTCTGATTCTTGTTTCTTTTTCGGCTCCAGCTACAGTATTCCTTCTTTACTTTTCCAAGCTTTTCAAGTATTTAGTCTGTTCCTTTGCCCACACGTGGCCTTTTGGTTTGCAAAGCAGAGCCACTGCTTTCTGGTTTCAGTTGAGAACCAACTTTTCAGGTTTTTATTTATTTATTTATTTATTTTTGTCTAAACACACCTGCCAGTTCAAAATTAGGTTAGCGGACCAGCATTGGCATGGAGTCCTGCAGATGTGAAAGGGTTCTCTGTGGCCTAGTGTTAAGTCAAGAACACTAGCTCTTTATCAGAATTATGTGTCTTAGAGTTCATAAATGAAAATCTAAGTATAAAACTACACTTATAAAGTATACTTACTTACATAAATATAAAAAAGTATAACATCTATTATAAAACTTCTCAAAGTTAAAGTGTGAGTAGTTAAAAAAAAGCACTTTTAACTCATGACCTTAAAGCCAAAGTCCAACAGCTTATTCCACCAACACCTCTCCTGTCTCCTTGTGTTGATTTTGTTGCTTAATTATAAAATTGCTTCAAACATTGAAAAAGTTTGGTGCATCCTAACACTGACGCAAAATAAAGAGATTTATATATCTGAGATGCTACCAGCATTGGCAAAGCAGCTGTTTTTAACACCACTGACAATGCATTGCCATTTACGAAAGCTTTGCATCTATGTGCTCCAAAAGCCATTTGCATTGAATTGAATTTAAATAATAATAATAAAAAAAAAACAAAAAGCAATGCAAACACATAAAGAAGTCTCCAGGGCTCAGCTTGGTGTAAATTTAATGTCATAATATAAATAGATTGTTGATGGAATCACAATTTGGCTTTCTGAATTCATTTCTACATTTCAAATGTTTTGACATGAACCTCCTGGAGTGTCTTTGTTTCAACTGCGTAGAGAAAACACGGCTGCATGCCAACATGATTGTGGCAGCCTTTTACTCTACTGTTAAAGCAGTTAAGTAAAATTATTTTGGCATCAAACTCATTTTTTAAAATATATATTTTTTTAAATTGGCATCTTTGGCAGAGAATAAAAAGTTTACAGCAGATAGACCAAACAATGGTTCCTTGCTCCTAACTTACTTTCAAAGTGGCATATTTTGTTATTGCAATACATTTATCAAATTTTCATCAAAAGCTGTATGAACCTTAAGTGGAACTGATATGTTACTAATGTGGCATCCAACAGATAGTTTTACATTCCAGTTTATTTATGCTGTGTTTACTTGTTTTGCCTACTCTGCCTTTGCTAGAAATAATAAAGACACTTTTGTGCACTATTACCAATCAAATTCAATCATCTTTCCTACTACATAAAACTTTTTTTTTTCCTTTTTTGCTCTGTAAATGGTTTTATTTTTGTTCGGAGGTCAGAAAGAATCCAAAAGTAGCTTGTGTGTAGTTGTTTTTGATACTTGAAAATCAGAGAGAGTATATGTAGGTCTTGATGTGTTAAATAATGTAGTAGTTGTACTGATTTTTGAGTCACTGGTAGTCGTCTTTCAAGACAGTCTTGCCTGTTTTTATGTCCTGTCAAAATTCTGTGGAAACCAACTGTGAAAAACATTGGGAATAAGCTTTTCTTTTTTGCCGGAAATGAACTGATTTCAAGGGGAGTCCACGTGAATGCTTTGATTTTTTATTGATTTCTCCCTTTTAGACTGCAGGGGAGATTCAGATTATGCCAAAGACACAGGTTAAAAAAAAGGGCCTGCAAACTGACACATTGATTGCATGAAATCAGATGAGGCTCATTATTAAAGTGCCATTCCTAATATTTTGAACACTGTGTCTGTTAGTGAAGCTGAGATCTTAATTTTAACTGTCTGCACACATACATCATCTTACAAGGCGCCAACTGTGTATCCTTTCTAGTGTAAGACACCCAGTACAAAGTGTGGACGTGTAACACATCTGGCTGCTTTGAAGAGAAAGTTGATAAGGGTTGATAACGATATATAGAACTACAATAGAAACTGTCATCAGTTGTTCTTTGTGTTGCACCTTCCAGGCTCACAAATCAAAAATCCAAACCAGTGGCTCTCCATTTGTCTCCAAGTATTTTGATCATTCTGCTTTATCAGTTTCAAAGACAATATTGCACAAAAAAATGTGTCACAGAAGCTAGGCAACTGTGACACTTGGGAGAGAAAAGACGGAGCTTTGACTAAGACGTTCATTATTGTTAAGCAGCAAACGCGTCTGTTTGTGTTTTCATTGTGCGCTTTGCTTGTGGCTTATTCCAGCTGATTCACTGCTCTAACACAATTTGTAAATGCTGACTTCTGTCAGATAAATTTCACTTTTCATTTGTGCACAAACATGGTTATAAAATATATTTGACTTGCAGGTAACTTGAACAAAAAATATATACATCAGTAATTTCTTTTTCATAAATTATTTAGATACATAGGTATAATGACTGATGATACACACTAATCTTTTTGTGCGATCAATCAAAGAGGCATTTGCAGCTATTATTGGAATAAATTAAATATTTTGCTGAAACAGCTCTAAATAAGCAGACGAACTGGGGAGAGAAGAAAGAAACGAGTGCAGAAAGTGTGTAACTATAATGTGTTTAAAGGCTGATATGTAAGGGATAGAGATAAGGAGAAACCAAGCTAAGACGCTCAAGGAGAAGAATAACTTTTGCCAGGAATCAAGAGCTCTTGTTGAATATACTTCATATAGTGCATCACTATTATGTTTATGAGCCTTATACAACGATAGATTCACACACTGCTCCCTTTAGGCTGCAGTGCCTCTAACCTTTCACCTTGAAATCTCCAGTCAGGTTTAATGATCCAGTCCTTTCTCACCCTGGAATATGTTACTGTGGAAACATAGCGCATTCCCTCCACTCATAATGCAGGAGAGTTCTCCATCCGTGTCTAATTCAGTCTCAAGCCAAGACCACGACCTCTGAGAAGGTGTTTGGAGTCTGGTCAGTATATTCAGACATGCTGCTGTAGCTAATGTCAGGATTGCTTCAGGTTAAGTGCTACAGTTAATATCACTGACAGTGGCTGCACACCGTGAGAAAAAACTCTGAAAACACAAAGTCTCTAGCTTTTATAAAATGGATAATAAACATATTAATTCTCTACATAAATGTTCCCTTTTCTCATATATTAAAAGAAGAATTATCCATCTGCTTTTAAGTAATACTTTTTACAGTCTGTTTTGCATGTTTTACACATATTCGTAAGTTTGATTTATATATTTGGGAACACAGCCAGTTTTATCACAACCATTTGCACTAATGTCCATTTACACTTGACTGCATGATTTTAAATATGCATATTACTGATTAGTGCTGTTACGTGGGAAGCTAAATGTTAGTAAGATAAAGTTAACAGGGGTATGGATACTGCATGTCCAGTGACCAGGAAGGAGGAATGAATGGTCTCTTTTAATCAATGTAATATTTTTGTCTGTGAGCAGAGGACCAGCCACATTATCATGTCAAGTTACAAATTAAAATGCCTGGCCGCTAACAGACTGGGGATATAAATGGGCCATCATGGCCATCTAAGTGTTCTAATGACATTTTTTGCCTGCCAGACAATTAATTCTATCAATCTGCATAACCTTTTCTGAAGCTTAGAAAACAATGGCATTTTCATGGGTGGAAATGAATGGAATCCAACTGAAAAGTATGCTTGGACAATCATTACATTATTTAACAAATGTATTTAAATGGATTGTGATGCCTTGGTGTCTGTTTCTGGAGCACTGGGGCCAGTGTGCTGACTCCAGCTCTGGCTAATTCAATAGGCTAAATGGAATCAGTGGAAACACTTAGCAATCATCACTGCATTAGGACGCTCATTCCCATCATGTAAACATTGCTTTGAGCTATTGCCATTTATCTTCGAGTCTCTCTGTCTCTGTTTCCCCTGTATTTCCGCCACTTCTCAAGACATTCTTTCATCCTCCGTTTAATGAAAGTTGAGGTTGAGTTCCGTTTTGGACTCAAGTGAATTCACAAAAAGCAATTTACCAAAAAGCTAGCACTTCTAGACGCATGAACTGCTTAGCTCCTCACTTTTCATAAATTAGGGGTGGAAGGCTTCCATCAGACAGGGTCTCTGAGGAATTGGGAAGGTGCTAAGCATGTCTGCCTTTAACGGAGGTGAAAAACAGACTAATTCATTAAGCATTGATCACCCCAAATGACAGCAAAGTGCTTCAACATTTAGCGGGCAAATAACTGGCAAATTGGCACACAATTTTTGTACATTTCCAACTCTTTAATGGGTAAAGTATGGAGGAAAAAGGCAATAAAAATGTTAGCAGACAACCCGATGAACCCACACCCAGCCCATTATGCTCACCACTCCTTATGGCTAAACGCCCCTAATGTCTTAAACTGTGGGCAAGGGCTGTCCTAATGATGCATTTTGGTGAGTGTTTCTTACTTTTTGATCAAAATGACATGTTTTATTTGATTCTTTTAAATGCAGTTTGAAATAGGATCCCCATTATGCAGTGTCTGAATGGACCCATTATGAGGGGTTAGGCTTAAAGTACCTGAGTATGTATTTGAGTGAATGTGCTTAATCTTGACTGGCCTAATATAATTTTTATCAACACTCCACCCTGTTCCGGCCTGTCAGATGAATACTGATATGACCTTATTATTGTATTATCATTGGTTTTGCTGAATGGCCAGCAGAAATACACACACATGCATACTTAACCTGCAGTTTTACACAGAAAAATGCACAATTCAAACATATCAAATGTCAGAATAGGGCAGCACAAATGCTGCATTCAGACACAAAAATGGCCACGAACATAACTGCATCTGTAATTTTAATAGATATAGCCTTGGGCATAGCTCCATCTGAAGAACAATTAAAAGGGGCCAGGACATGTCAGTCAACACAGCTAAGCTGGCAGGCAGCACCAAATATGTGCAACTGTGTGAGGTTGGAGCAGCACTCGATGAACAGCGAGCTGACCTGAGCCCCAGCCAGACTTTATTAATCAAGGCAGGAAACTTGTGTAACCTCTCAAGCTTGACTTTCCCTGCAGTCTTCCTGTGCTGTCTGCTTCTGTCTCAATGCTCTTTTCTGTTTGTGTTGTTAGCCTTTTTTTTTCCCTTTTCTCTGTTCTTCCTGAGCTGACAGTGCCTACCTTACTGTCTGTTTCGCTCATGTTCTTGACTGATAAATTTTGTTTTTGAGAAGATCAGATAGCAGCACAAGGATTTGGAAACAACGCCTTTTCAAGCAGTGACTCTGAAAGGTGGTAATGATTTAGAGCGTTATACCTGCAGAGACACAGGAACTCCTCCGTCTGTGTGATTAATCTGTTTCATCTTCTCATTACAAGACCACAGATGGATTAATGTCTGGTCCCTCTTTTCCCCTTAAAACTTTGTTGTTTATGGATGTTTTCAGCAATGCTGTGCTCATTTTCAGTGTTTTGTGGTTGAATGTGAATACCTGTGGCTTTTTCCCTACTTGGTGCTTGTCAGGGTTATTTGTGGTGTTGTACTATGGGATTTTCTTTTTTGTATAGATGACTGTCACACTCACAAGCTGCTTTAATAGGTATTGTACATCTGTTCAATTGCTTGTTAAAATAAATAGCTGATCAGCCAATCACATGTCAGCAACTTAATGCATTTTGGAATGTAGATATGATCAAGGCAGTTTGCTTAAGTTCAAACTGATCATCAGAATGAGGAAGAGACGGGATTTAAGCGATTGGTTATTGGTACCAGACGGGCTGGTCTGAGTATTTCAGAAACTGCTGATCTAATGGGATTTTCATGCACAACTATCTCTAGAGTTTACAGTGAATGATCTAAAGAGGAAAAAATATCCAGCAGGCTGTAGATATCTGAAAAACAATGCCTTCCTGATTTCGGAGGGGAGAGGAGAATAAGCACGCTGGTTTGAAATGATAGAAAGGAAACAGTAAGTCAAATCACTTATTACCACCAAGCTATGCAGAATACAGAAAACTAAGACCACAGTTCACACAGACGCACCATAACTGGGCAATAGATGATTGGAAATAGAGTCCCTGGTCTGATGAGTCTCGTTTTCAGCTGCAACATTTAGATGCTATGATCAGAATGTGTTGTTGACAAACATGAAACGGTTTGCACTGGTGGTGGTGGAGTTATGGTGTAGGAGATACTCTTTTGGCACAGACCGCCTAGTACCAATTGAGCATTGTTTAATAGCTACAGCCACCTGTGTATTGTTGCTGATCAGATCCACCCTTTTATGACCACAGTGTAGCATCTTGTGATGGCTACTTCCAGCAGGATAATGCATCATGTCACAAAAGCTCAAATAATCTCCAGCTGGTTTCTCGAACATGACAGTGAATTCACTGTACTCCAGTGGCCTCCACAGTCACCAGATCTCAATCCAGTGGGGCAGCTTTGGGATGTGTTGGACTGGGAGATTCTCATCATGATTTGCAGCTGACAAATCATGATCATGATTGCATGAGTGTTTCCAGCAAATTGTTGAATGTATGGCATAAAGAATTGAGGCAGTTCTGAAGACAAAACACTGTCAAACCCAATACCAGCAAGTTTTAAAGTTACTGGTGAGTGTGTATGGTGAAGACTAGGTATATATTATCTTGGAATTTATTTTTGTTATTAACCTAAAATAAGGTAATCTGTGTCAACACTAACCAAATCTTTAAGTAGTTTTTGTTTTTAACATGATCTAACTTGTTATTGGCATCATCTGTATAAATCTTCATTCAGTTTAGGATAAACGATTGTCATAAAATCTATGTTATTATAATACCATAATTTGAAAAAAAAGCTCACACAACTTTTGAGTTTAACTTCAAGCCCTTCCTCTTGGTGCTAGATCCTCAGCTAGTTCAACTCTTTTGTCACAAAGAACCCCACTGTTAACTTTAATGAAGTTGATGAAACAAAAAAGAAAAAAACAGCCTTGAAAAGTTGCTTCATTTGAAATTCTGAGAAATCTAATGGCAGTTATCAGTGACTATTGCTCTTACTGAACGTTGCTGACATGATATGAGGACTATGCTGTCAAAAGACTGTGCAGAACAAGAAGTAGCTGTGAAGTACATTTCTCTTGGGGACAGAGTGTTCTTATACCAAATGATGCAAATAAGGCATAGAGGAATGATTAATGTGATTGCATGAGTGATTGCAGGATTGATTGATGGTTGGCCTCTTTTAATAAAACGTTTTTGACAAATAATGTATTTGTGTGTGTGTGTGTGTGTGTGTGTGTGTGTGTGTGTGTGTGTGTGTGTGTGTGTGTGTGTGTGTGTGTGTGTGTGTGTGTGTGTGTGTGTATGTCACAGGGAAAAAAGCTGAAGTATGGCAGAAACTGGAGGAAAGTACCCAGACGGGTTGGTGCAATATTGACTGTGCCATCTGTGATGTGTGTGACTTCAAAGGTACAATTACTTTGAGCGGTTTTAAGACTGATACCTGCTCATGTTAAGAGGCAGCCTCTCACCTCCGGAGAGCTGCCTGCCAAACGAGAAATAATTCATTTTTAAGAAACTTAGGCAAGGGCAAATCTACCGCACAGCTCTCTTCATATCCATCTTCAAAGAGAAGCAAATTCCTATATGAAACAATGGAATATTTAGCTCCTTATTTTAGCTTGGGCTTTTTTTTTTTTGTTTTGTTTTTTTCTTTTTGCCCGACCACGGTCCTTTAATTCTTCTATTGTTGCTGACAGGCCACACTGGGAAGGCCTAAGAGGCTTGTTGGACCCCACTGGACACCAATCAGAATTCACAATAACAACTCGAAAGCTGCGGGGATTTTAGTATCTGGATGATCTCCATCTTTTTAGAGACACACACACACAAAAAGAAAGAAAAAAAAAAGTCCTGAATACATCCTCTGCGTTACCACAAGAGGCCATTTTGTTCGCTGCAGCTGTTTTCTTCTGTCTCTTAACTGACAGCTTTGCCTCGGCCATTAACATGCATGCCACTGAAACAAGTATTATAGTTTAATTCCTACCATGAAAAGCTTCCAGAGGCATTAAAACTGAGCTCTGATGTGGAGGAAGATGCAAAGACAGACCAGCTCCAGAGGCCTCGTTGCCTGTGCGTTGCGTTGACTTAATGGCAAATTGATGTCATTGGAATTTTCAAGCGAGCCAGCAAGATCTTATCACTCAGATAAATGAATTAATATTTTACACTTTAGCTGGATTTTTTTTTCTGTTACAAGAAGGCTAGAGTTGGAGAGGGGGTGGGAGTGTTGGGTAAATTAAGAAAAAGAAAAGTGAATGAGAGAGTGGGAGAGAAATAAGAGGCTGGAATGTGAACTCTCCTAATGTTATTCAGAAGCAGTGAGTCATGTAAGAGAAAAGGATCTTTTCTTGTACCAGTCAAGGACATTATCTTCTCCTGCTAGCAGTTATTAGCATTAGCATTTATATATTCAATGCAATTTTGAGGTCTGGTGATACTCTGAGGGGTCAGGAGAGAAAAAACGAAATGAGGCAGGAAGGATAAAAAATGTCTTTCTCTATGTGCAATTGGTGCTAACCAGCATAGAATAGCCAATGAGGTAAAACACAAGGACATTTCATGCAGGAATTCAATCTGTGGTAAGAGCTTAAATTCTCTCCATCAACAGGAGAAGGCCACACCTTGAACAAAATGCACAAATATGGACAATTTGATAATACTACAACAATGCATTTACATGTGTTCACAAAGCAACATGTATTAATATTAAACATTATATTTAGAGAGCTGAAGCCATCCATGATCCACTCTCTAGAGATGAGTGATAATGTTAGTGGGTCAGATTGCATTTGAAGCAAATGGTTTGAATAATTGAAGATTGGGTGTTAAATTGTGTTTTTCCACAAAAGAAAAGAAAAGTGGGGGAGGTGCTCCTCTTGATAAGCACTCACACACTCATGTGGATTACACACAAAGTGACTGAACATAGTCAACTAATGGTTTACCCCCCCTCAGCACAGGAGGGTCAAAGATCAGGAGCTCAAGCACTCAAATTGGTTTGACGCACTTAGATGCATCATCTGTTCGATTTAAAGGCAATAAAAGGCAATAAATATGGTTCATACCTCACTGATAATTGGCAAAATTCTGCAATAGTAAAGCATTACTGAAGGTAAATAGATTATTTTATTTCCTAAACATCTTATTCTCACGTAAATACATAATCGCATGTGTGATTTTCACTTTTACTTTAAGTAGACATTGTTTTAGTTAGGCAAGTCTTGGCCAAATGTTGAACTTTAAGTCAATGCTGCTATGCATCTTGTGCATCTCATGCATCTGCCCTCACTCAGCAGATGGGACAGGATGCCAGGGGATGCCACTTAAAAAAAGGCTAAAATATTTTTTTTCTTGTGTTGCAGAGACAGTTTTAAGTAATTTTTATTCAGCTCTTTAATGTAGAACTGATAAAAAGAGAATAAAACAGCCATCTGTGAATCATATCAACACTTATATTTCAATATTCCTTTATATCCTCCCTATATGAAATATAATCTCTTCCTAAATTCATTCTGTTATGTGTCCATGAAAGTCCTCTAATGTCAGATAATGAGTCCCTTTATTTTCATCATCTTTGTGTTTGTTCTGCAAGTAATTTTGGAGGCCCTAAGTGTCACAATTTGCCCACCCCCCCTTCCTCCTTACACCAGCACAAACACACCCACAGCCCACCTTGTCCTAGACAGTCATTGTGCGGTTGTATTAAGTGGTAGGGGGCAGAAGAGGAGGGGATGGGGCACCGAGAGAGAGAGAGATAGAGGTGGTGGTGAGGAGGGGTGCACATTCTCTTCTGAGCCTGACTTTGAGATTGTTATTATCATTTTCAAAGCATCAAAGCTTTTTCTCTGGCTTTCTCTCACTCTCTCTCCATCCAAGCTTAAAGAGATGAAAGTTTGCCTTTGTTCCATCCCCTGCTACATTACCTCTATGCATTAGGCCTCCTCTTTATCCGTGAAATTACCTTTTAGCTTTCTCATTCAGTGCAGGCAGCCTGCATGCGACGAGATGGCTCGCACTTTTTCACCACATCATAACCAGCCCCCCCCCCCCCCCCCCCACACACACACACACACACCCTGCACACCTCTCTCTCTCTGTCTCTCTGACTCTCTTTCTCTCTCTTTTTACTAAAAAGATTGTTGCATTTGCAGTTTGATTTTGTCTACACCTCTCCCTGTCTCCGTTTCACTGTGATTCTCCCTCTGTCTCTCTCCACTTCATATAAGGTCCATCTGGCCCTTCATTATATGGTTAGTGTTGTTCTTTGATCGTTTTATCTCCAAAGCAAACACAGGGGTCTGTGTTGTTCTCCCCATCACGCAGATGGCTGAGAGATGATGGCTGAGATGCCTCTGTTCTCGCTGTTGTTCAGAGAGCCACTTTCGCAGCCTCTTAAAGCACTCTTTGAAGCTGACAGGAAGCACTCTGAAAGAGAAAAGTTCCTTCATTGTCATGCAAAAACAGTTTCCTCTCCTCTTTTTATAGATGTTTATAAATCTAATCAAATCTAATCTATCTATCTATATATACATCTAGCTGACTATCTCTATGTGTCCTGCTGTATGGTTTCTTTAAGTAACAGGCAAGGTGAATTTATAAAGTGATTGTGTTTCACAAGGCACTGTAAGGTGTTCTGAAAGTCCTATGTAACAGCATTACAAACAATAAATTGAAAGTGGTGTGAAGCTCGACACCTGTGCAACCAGTGCCAAGTCAATGGATTTAATAAACGTTCCCCTGTCCATAAAAATGCTCATATTGGAGGAGCTGTGTATTTGCTTTGCAAAGCAATACATACGAGTAAAAGTCCTTTCCACGCTCATAAACTCATCTCTAGAGAAGCACTTACAGGGCATTGTTTGGCCGCAAGACAGCATTAATATACAAATGAGCAAAAGTGGATATATATAAGGATGGGGAATATACACAGGCAGAGATATACACACATATTCTATGCAGCTGGAATGACTCTCCGCAGACTAATGTAATTAATAGCTTTTTATCCATGTAGAATTTGAAATGAAGATGTAAATTGTTCGTTTAACATAGCCATAGGACATGGAGGCTTCTGCTGTCAAAGTCAATTACAGACTCAGCATAGTCCCAGACTTTATGAAAACCTAATCAAGATGTGGTCTGTGTGTGTATCTGTGTGTGTGTGTGTCTGGACACAAGATGAGGCATTTAGTTTGAGTTTGTGCGCATGCATTTGTATGCGTGTGCATATGAGTATAGCTTCTGTCTTAGAGTAAGCAGGATGTTTTACTCTGACTCTGGGCAGTAAAGCAGATAAGAAATATCTAAAAACCAAATCTTATCACCCGAGAAAAAAGCTAGTTCTGTTTTAGCTACTGTAACAGTGAAAGGATATTATCTTAAAAAATGTATTTGACTTTTATTGCTACTGTTTTTCATCAAGCTGCTGTAGCTTTTCTAATGTAAAATTCAAGTGAATTGGTGCCATTTGTAATTGGTAATATTTGTTCGTTTAGTTTAAAAGCTTTAGGCACTTTAGATGTTTTGAATTTTAGCTATTACACAGAGTGGGGTCTGATTAGTCTCAAATTCATTTGGCTATAACTCCAAACTTAAAGTCAGAGGTAGAGGCTTTGTCCAGACTGAAGGCCAGTCAGGTCTATTTCTTAAATCTGATCTTTATAACAGATAAATGATCAGAACAAGTGTATGTTCCACATGTCACCAATATTTCTGAAGGGATTTTTGTGGTAACACAGGAACAGTCTTTAGAAATTTAAACCACATGACAAACTATATTTTCTGTTTTTAAAATGCAACTGGGGTTACTCTACAGATTAATGGAATCTATGGTGTTTATATCCATGTAGAAATTAAATAAAGATGTAAATTGTTGGTTTCATAGAGTCGTATGTTATGAACAGCTTCTATCACTCCCAACCTGATCACGTAAGCCCATTAAGGGCATTAATTTACATCAGGATAGTCCAGGGGACTCAGTTTGATTGGACAGGGAATGCTAAAAAATGTCTCATCTCCTTTTGGTTTGGTTTGCTTTCACACAGCACTTTACTCAAGCGGTCCACCTGGACAACTTCAGGCAGTTACAACAACTCTTCATTTGGGATAGCAATGCCTGAAACGACAACTGAACAAAAAGGAAAAGAAGCAGGAGGAAGAAGAAAATCTCACTCATCTATTGGCCAGGATATTTTCCCTTGAGCTGGCTCATTCACTGCAAGTAAATAATGGAGCAACGCCAAATCTATGTAGTCTAAAGGCCATTTATGCTCCCTTACGTACGTAAGTAGGGACGTCCATTTCAAGTGTTGTCACATGTCGCGGTCCGCATACTTCCATGCCTCTTTAGCGTTGCCAAGATTGTTAAGTCAATTCCTTCACTAGCAGGCAGTGCTAAGTTCAGAGTTCACTCCTGCAAATCGACGTCAGTTTCAGACACCATTTGGCAGCTGTAATGCATCACTATAAAGATATCACATAATTTCTTTGCTGATGATATCCAATTGTATTGTTAATTTAAACACTCTGAACTCCATAAACCATCCTCCTTAACTTACTGTTTGACCAACATCAAACATTGGTGACAGTGGTGACAATTACCTCCAGCGGAATTCTGATCATTTTTAATTCAGCCATGTCCACGGAAAATCTTTCTAGACATCTTGTCAGAAACTGCTTCTTTTAACTGAGAAACAAAGCTGAGAACTTTGGAGTCAAAGACTGAACTTGAGATGGTGATCCATGATTTTATTTCTTCTTGTTTGGACTACTGTAACAGCCTTTTTAATTGTTTAAATAAGGCTGTAGAGAATGCTGTGGCTCAGCTTTTAACTTCCTTTCATAAAAGAGCACACCTTACCCTGGTTTTAGCATCTCTCTACTGGTAACACACCCATTTTAGAATTCATTTTAAAATACTGGTCCTTACTTTTAGAGCTCTAGTAGTACCATGTACACGCTTCAGGAGCAGAGGCGATCGATCCTTTCAGGCAATGGTGCCCAAATTGTGGACTGTGCTGCCTCCCTCTTGGAGATATCTAGATTGTGCCAATTCCTTTTCCAAAAGGCAGTTGAAAACATTTTTATTCCAACAGGCTTTTTAGTTAAACGATTTTTTATGACTGGGTGTTATGTGTTTTCTTATGTCTTTGTCTTTTTATTCATTTTATTTTTTATTCTTATTGAAAACCCTGTGTTTTCATCTGTGAATGGTGCTATATAAAATAAATTTCATTCCTTCTTTCCTTCCTTACTTTTTCCAACCACGCAAAACACCCTAAAATCTTGCAAAGTCTTTATTCAAAAGTTTACACAATTTATGACATTGTTGTACTAGTTGTCATTCTTCTGTTTTTTTCCCCTTCCTGAACCTCTTCTTCTTCTTCTCTGGTTTGTTTTTTTTCCACTCATGGCATGTCAGATATTTTACTCAGCTCTGCTCTGCCCCCACGATTTCTGGTGGAATTGATCCATTTTTTGCGTCATCCAACGTATTGCTAAGCTCCCTGAAAATCGACCAAATTATGCACGTAATCAACACAGGACACTGACGATACTGTCTGTACGTCTGCATATCCATCTTTTGCGGCGAGCATAAATGGGCCTTAACAAGGTTTGCACATCAAGCTGCCCAGTATGAACAGAAGATGAGCCAGTGAGGGTTACTTTCTCTCTTTGGTTCACTAGATGTGCTTGTCACAATGTCAGCAAACTGCACCAGAATCTGAATGGTATTTCACACAATGTCAAACAAACCATTCTTTCCATGGAAGGAGACCAGGGTTTGTTTAAAATGAACAGTGCCAGTGTGCACCCTTAAACACTAAGGTTATCGGCATCATCTATAGCTCTGTTTTCAATTTATTTTGCTGCATTATTATAGTTTTTTTTTATGTTGCTTTATTAATAAGTTTGTCTGGCTGGTTTCTCTTAACTTGTGTAGCAGTTAAAGTGTTGCCAGTAGAGGGCTTTGACATGGCCATACTTTAGGTGTAGCTAAACAGTGCAGAAGTTAAAACTAGACACAAAACTTTACGGAAAAAGAAAAAAACAATTAAGAGCCATAATGACAGTAAAATGAAGAAACTTTGTGTGAGCATGTTGTTTATTTAATGATGTATCATTTGATCAGGAGTCTGAACAAGTTTGTGTGTGTGTGTGTGTGTGTGTGTGTGTGTGTGTGTGTGTGTGTGTGTGTGTGTGTGTGTGTGTTTGTAATATTTAAAAATTCTCAATGCACAAAGTGAATTGCATAACTAATTATGCACAAAATTCTCTGTTCAATGTAATTTTGGACCAATTATCATTTAATATGAGCTTGACTAAAGTTTGTTCATTAGGGATCCCTACATAAAAGATTCAGTCATAACAAAAAAGTGTTATGGAAAAGGTATACATATAATATGGGAGTAGCCAGATTGTATTAAGTCATTGGCTGTGTAAGGATTTCTTTAATGTGACACATTGAATGATCACATTGATCTCCAGATGGCCTATGGTACATCATATAATTGAGTGGGTTAGAAAATCTGATTATTATTACTCGCTTAACTTTTCAAAGAAGCAATGTGATGAGCATATGCATGTGCATGTACGAACTGCATGCACGTTAGGTGAACCTGCACACGTCCAGTTCCAGTAATTAAAAAAAAACAAACAAACAAGCAAAAACGAAAAAAACAAAAAACAATGTGCATAGCACATCTGCTGAACATCAACTGAGTTCATTTTTTAACCACCTTTCTTTCTACCCAAAGAACACTGTTTATCACTCAAGAAGTCCAAAACAGTAGTGAAAAATCTTGTCAAACTTTTTAATGCAACTTGTCATTTCGTTGGACTACTGACACAAATTCTGTTGACAGGCCTCAAATACCCAAATGAGCTCAGTGGAGTAAACCAAGCAGGCAGAGGTTTGCTTGTGTGGAAAGTCATTTATAAACGCCAAGGGTAGCCATTCATGCTCAATGATTTAGGACTTTCAAAACACATTTCTAGCTCATTTGAATAATAATGGTCATAAAAAACACTGCCTCAGGCGCAGCAAGCATACATCAAGCAACAACAAATGCCTTCTGAAGTTGTCGAAAGGCCCACAAACATGAAAACAATTAGGACACACAACTTAATTTGCAAAGGATATATTTCTCAGTTACGCCTTGCTCATTTTAATGAGTTTGAAAGCAGCAGTGTCCTGTAGTTTGTGCGGCTGATTGATTGACTGTTGCAGCGACAAAATCCAGGCTCAGATCCTTATTAAACTTCAGTTTATGTATATAGATGTACAAACGTGGGCCTGTTTACACAAGCACATACAAAAAAGTATTTTTCCCTCCTTTCTTATGCCAGACTTAATCACTCCAGGTAGCTGATAAGGCAGTCAAACACCCACATGCACAGACTCACACAAAGATGGATCAAACAAACCTATCCACTTCAAACAGATGACCTCATGATTGCCTTACATCAAAACTAGAATGCAATTAGGCCTGAGTAGTGTTCATCAGCCTGGCCTCGCTTTGTCCAGAGGCTTTTCATTGTCCACCACACTTAGTAGCAAACATCAGAGATTCAAAGATGAGTGCAATTACATATCACCAGTCTGTGTATAAAAATAGAAAGAAAAAAAAGATACAGAAAACACAAATCAACCTACAACCTGTAGTCTTTCTGCGGAAGCTGGTTAACATATTTTACATCTGTACATTTGCTGTTTGCACTCATGAAATTGTATATGTGACAAATACAGAGTACTTTTTTGTGCTGTATGGATAAATTATACAGATTATATAACGTGTTTTTGTGTAAAAAGATTCTGCTGGTTGACAGATGACATTTTGAAAAAAATGTAGAATTTTTAGCATCACTAATCTGGAAAAAATAAATCTTCAGGTCTAAACACTACAGATGCCTATTGTGTCAGTAGTGTTTTATCTTTCCCAGCAAATGAATCACAATTTGGGCTCAGAATGTTTAAAAATTCATTTAATTATTTTTCAAAAAGCCCTCTGTGGCGATCCTAAAAAAGAGGTTTTGCATTGTTGCATATTTAGTTATCAGCTACAGACTATAGAAATTTATTAAATAGGGTACACGCATTTACCATGCCAAGATAAATGGAACATCCTCAAAGAGCCATAGCCCAAAACCAACAAGAAATTAGTAATTTTGGTTCAGTCTCCTACAGATTTTATCATATAACCGTTTAGAGCACTTAGAATGGCCCTGTTGTTGAATTGTGTAAAAAATAAATCGCCTCACCTTGCCTTACCCTAAGTTATCAATAGAATCTTAAGCTACATGCAAGTCAGTTTTTGTTAGAGGCTGTGGCTATATTTTGAAACAAGATATCATTCTAAGTCACGCATACATGAGCAAATCTACATCAAAGGGCATAATATTTGACCACAGTCCCATCCTGAACACATCTATATGTCAATATTCTGTTAATGCCATAGCCTCGACCTCTTGCAACAGGAGGTCCACAGACCAACTGCATCCTTAGTTTTGAAAACTGGGACTTTTTTTTTTCTTCTTCTTTTTTTGCTTGAGGATGTGTCCATTGTGTGAACTGATATAAGATTGAGTTTTAAAAAATCATGTATCAATTGTTTGGCACAAAATTCATCACATTTAATGCACATCTCATTCTGAACCGAACTGGTCATCACCTTGTATGCCCTCCAAGAGCTGGAAGTGTAATTTATTTTTCATTTAGAGGTCCTGCTCGTATATGATTGAACCGTTACTAGTCATGGTTTGCCAGAATGTGCTTACACCTTTCTTGATGTGTGCTGACTGAAATGTTCTGATTGCATGTTGCATCTGAATATAGCTATCCTATCTTGTAAGTTTTAAAGCATCACTACTGAACTTTGGCAGATTTTTGTACTAACAAAAGTTAATTTGGCATCCATCTTGAATCCTGTTTCTTCTTCAAGCTCTCCCCAGCAAGTTAAAGCAGTCTGATGTTGCCTCTTTCTTCACTTTGCTACTTTCAGTAATGTCCTCACTGGTTTCTTTCCTGAATCAGCTGTGGTGCACATCCAAAATGGCAAGTATAGACTGTATATAAAAGATGGAGCCTCCGTGACGTCACCTGTAGGTTTCTGAAGAGCTGAATTAAAGCTTATTGGACGGTTCCCACCATCGCCATCTTGGCAGTGTCACATGTGTCGTCATTCCCAAAAAAAGAAAAATGGGCAAAGAGGTGGAGCTGAGAGGGGGACTGTAAAGGTGGGGGTGGATGATTGATACCCATCAAACTCCGAACTGCCTGTAGCTAAGAGCTAATCGAGCCAACTCGGATCAAACATTAGCTAACCGGCTAACAAAGGTAGGTGGGCTAAAGCTAAGGCGCTCTGTTAGCTAGCTAAAAACTGTGTTTGTGCTGCACTCTCCCTTCTTGCCGTGGCTTTTGGATACATGTCAATCAAAAGGACACACCCCTAATTATGCTGAATTTCAAGCTTAAATAACATCCAAACGGGTGACTAACAAAAGAATTCACCCCCCTCACAGTTGTCATGAAGGCAAACTTGATCTAATAATCTTAAAATGGATTTTTGTACCAGGCTTTAAAAATGTTTATTTATGCTGCGAAGGTGGTCTTTTTAACATGGGAGTCTGTGGGGATTTGCTCAGTTTTGGAGCCAGCCCCTAGCGGATGATGGGTGAATTGCAATTTTTTGCACTTCCGCAAAGGCTTCACATTTTACCACTGGAAGTTGCCACTTGGTTGATACCCAGTTGTTGGTCTGTGCCATAAAGCAAAATGCAGCTGTCAAATGTTGATCCAGGTTGAAATACAAAGCAATGGAGTGTGGTTTCTCTGCCTCTGAACACTACAGGAAAATGACAGGTCCAGGAAAGTGCATAATGAAAGTTAGTGTGTCATCAAAGTGAGTCAGATGGACAGAGTTTTAAGATTTGAAATTTAAGTAGTGTTGCTTTAAGAATCATTTTGTTATCACATGGAAAGTAAATCTAAAAATGATCACCATTTAAATCCTTGTAATTTGTTATACAAGACTAAAAACCAAGCTACATGTTCTTCTACCTTATTTAAAGCATTTGTCAAGAAATCTAAATTTATGTATTTTCCTTATTTTTTACACCAGCTGCAGCAAATATGAAACTGATTTCATTGATGGTATCCACTTTAACTAATACAGTCATCATGTATTGTGATTATGAATGTTTCCAGAAACAATCAAGTCAAAAATCAACAACATTGTCCAATAATTGACCAACCAGACAATCCTAATCAACAGTTTTAATATCAGAATAAAGAGAAGCAATTTGATTAGCTTGAAAATTTTCAACAGGAATGCTAAAATGTAAAATATCAATTTGTTTCCAGGAAACATAAAATAATGAGGAAAGATGAAATAGCAAGCTCATGTGGCAGTGGTCTAATTTCTACAGCTTGTCAGGTGGATCCTGCAAACTTATTCTATGTAGGAATCACAAACTGCCTTCTCCTGTTTCCCCTACTTGTCATACACCATGGCCTCACTGATTAGCTTTTATTGTCTTTGTGTAAATCAAAATCACACATTGTCATTCTCCACTGGAGACCATGTATCTGCTTTCAGACAGAATGTGCACTGACACATGAAACAGAATACAGAGATTTATAGAGATGCTCTTCACAAACAGAGGACAATACACACTGCAGCCCAGGTGGAGGTGACAAACAAGAATGCACAACTCAGACTAAAAAAGCTACAAGCAAACAATGCAAACTGAAAGGATATTAATATTTAAATAGATCATTTGCAAGATTGGTATAATTAGCAGCTCATATTCATGTATTCACTTCGGGGATATCACATCGAGACATGTCTACTTATTCAAATTGAATGCAACATGTCACCGGGTGCGTATATGCAAATGCACATATGCCACTAATTACACATTGCCTGTCACAAAGAGAGAAATGCTTTCAGCAAAAATGTTCAAAGTTTTCTATGAACTGTTCAACCAGGCTGCTCAGGTCTAATTAAAACATGCATGTCCCCAAGGCCTTATCAAAGCACAGTAGAAATATGTACATCTCAAATAGACGAGAATTAGCTAAATAAAGGACCTCCCTGGTGCATTTGTCCTGCTCAGATTCCAGACTCGACACTAAAAAAAACTTTATTTCCGATTGATTCTGAAAGTCCACCTCAGGGATTTGAGAATATTTTGACCTGAGGCGGGGGGACTTCTTTTGACATCTTTTCCCCCGGCACAGTCCCAGATTTGATACTGCACTTGACACCAGCTGTGTTGAAGGCTGTTGTGATCAGGATTGTTATTTTAATGAGGTGGAAATGAGATGTAAACCTTCTAGGAAGTGCTCTAATTAATAAAATAATTTGGCCTATAGCGTTGGCTACACTGACGTATCATACATTGTGTACCGTACAAGCCTGAAAACAGGGTTTATTTTAAAGTATCAAAGAAAACCTGCTTTACTTTTTATAAAAGTGCCAAAACTCTGACTGACTGACTAAAATATCATTCCATCATGGCTTCATTTGATGTAAAAACTACAGGGAATCACTTGTACAGTGAATAAATAAAAGTAATCAAAAGTTGTATTTTTATCCAGTTATTTCACAATTGCACAGTAATTAACTCTTTAAAGCCTGATTCAAGAAATAATGTACAGAGAATTCTATTTTTATTATCTAAAGTCTTCATTTGGCCGTTGACCAAATTCAGACATAAATTAATAAAAAAAAAAAATTTGCATATGTGTACAGTATACTACCATGGAATATGTTCAAATTATTGTATAATTGTAGTGAAAAAGCTATCCACCAGGAGGCAGAAGACAAGCTTCAAACTGTAAACAGTAGGATTTTTAAGCAACGTTTTGTACTATATGGTGAGGAACTGTGGTGTTATTATTTTTAACATTATCATTATCATTTTGTTATTTACAAATTAATATCATCATCATTTTAATTGTAATGATAATTAGAATAACAACAATAATGACATTAGCTGTGCACAATGATGAAAATACATTTTGGACCCTTTGTAAAAATGAATGTTTCTGTATTACTGACATGAACAGTCATCATCAGGAACACATGTCATTTTGATTTAGGTCATGACTTTAACTTGGGCTTCTGAACATTGTTTATTTACTTGTCTTGTTTCATCACTTAATCTCTTCTGAAACTTCTAATACGGTTATAAATGTCTTGGTGTCATGGTCATTGGGTATGTTATGTTTTATTGTTTTGTTAGATGCTGTTTCCATGACTTGTATTTTTTAGGGCTGTGTTAAGTTTATTATATTAGTCATTTAGTATATAGTTTAGTATATTTGTTTTTGCTTGGTGTCCTGTAATCTTGTTTCATTTTATCTGTGTGAAAAAAGGACGAGCAGCAGTTGCTCCCCACACACCTGGTCTCAATTACTACAACCACACCTGCCTCTTATTGGTCATCAGCTTCATCAGCATCAATGCTCCCTGGTCTCTTTTGTTCTGTATTGGATCCTCATATTTGCATCATGTGTTTCCCCTTCATGCCTAATAATTTGTCCTTGTTTTACTCTACCTTTAGGATTATGTTTCATGGTTGCCATGTTAGGGCAGCGACATGATGGTCTGCCATCTTGAAACCACAGCCGCAGGCAAGGGACAAATAGCACCACCTACGAGTTTTTCCCCACAAGCCAGTGCAGTGATTGAGATGTAGGAAGAGAAGATAAACGTGAGTAGCTTACTACCAACAGTAGTTTCTGCTGAAATACACCAGCCTCATTGTTATAGAAGTGCATGTTTACAGTCACTGCAAACACTGGTTTTTAGTCACAGTAAAGCCGGACTAAAAGCCAGTGGGACGGCTTTTTAAGTCGGCTTTTACTGTGACAAAAATCCGGTGCTCTGTCCAGGCCAGTTTCCCCATTGAGATCTGTTCCCTCTGTGAGAACCATTCTTCCTTCTAAACCAGCTGTGCCCAAGTTCAGTCCTCAAGATCTACTATCCTGCAACTTTTAGATGCAACCTTTCCCCAACACACCTGTAGACGGTGCTACACTGCGAGTGAGACAGCAGACAGCCATGAGGAGATTTACTTTTACAGCCTTCTAGTTTCTCACAGAGAGGAGAAACCGGATCAGCCATCCAAGATGAAGCATCTAATTTTTCTGAATGCCAGCCTGCACTGAGGCCGTTAATGCTGCTTTCTTGACTTTGGTTCTCATTCTGTTTTGTGGATTTGTTTGCTGTCTTTGTTCATTTGTGTAATATAAGATTTTTGTTGAAATAGTAAACAAAGGTAAGTGGTTTTGTATCAGAATAAATGCAAATAAGGAGGCAAAAATAAGGCTTCTCATAAAAATGCTGAACACAAAAGGGTTTTCAAAACACAATTAATTACATTTTGAGAAGATAAGGTAAATTATGGGGCTAAAAAATATGCTAAATTAAGAGCCAAAAGAGCCGGCACATCTTTGGGCGCCGATGTTACTCTGAATCTTTTGGCGTTGCAGGCAGGTACTATCAGAGGGAGGAAAATATAGCACTGACTGTCGCTGGTTTTTGGAGAAGTGATTTACATCTGCCGGCTTCTAGGTTGAAATTTCTGTGCTCAGTTCCCTGCAATTCTAAAATTAAACTTTTAAAATTAAGGCTTCCTGTTTTGTTCAAATGTGCAGTAATAAATATCAGCCACTCCAGCATTGCAGACATTTTTTGGGGGGATTGATGTTATATCTGCAGATATTGTGAGGGCAGGGGCGTTGCTAGACATAGGGCTCTACAGTGGCCCAGGCCCCCCATTACTCAGATTGTATTTTTTATTCTAAAGACCTGCTATGTTTATAAAATGAACAGTGGTATGTTCCATCTGCTTCCCCTTGTTTACCTGACTGTCAATGCTGCTTCCAAACAGTACTATTTACCCAGGGCCCACTGCAGGGTGGGGGCCCTTGAAAATCCTGGAATGAAAAGCTTTTTGTGTTCCATTTTAAAATGTCTAATTAATTAATATGATAATTAAAGTCAGTTTGTCCAAATGAAGGTACAGACACAATAATTTTTGCATTTAATTAATGATAAACATTCTTAGAGGCCCTATCACCCCTTTAAAATCATGCAAAATGGTTCAGTCCACACCAGCAACAGTCAGTTCAACCGAGTTACACACAGAGTGCAGTGAGACAGTCAGGGCAGAAAGGCATGTATTTCCAAAAGAAAATGAAGTCTGGATGCCAGAAAAGGGAGAGAAAAAAAAATATAGGATAAGAAAATGAAGTGAGAGGCAGCTTCTTATTAATTTCTTAGAGAAGGGAGGTGAGTAGCACCCATACTAAATCAGTTTGAGCTGATAACAGCAGCAGTTGTCTGTAGGAACATGTTAGGATTCATTTAGGGATGACACAGAGATTGATTACTATCAGAAATTCATCAAAGTTGCTTGTGCCTCGCAATAAAAAAACAATTCCATTTTGTATTGATATTTTAGTCCTTTCCCTCTGATCAGTCATGACATATTTGGTATCAATGGATTCCTGGTAATTTCAGGATTGTGAATTTGTTGAAATTGTGTTATCTGAAAAACTGAATGCACCAGACCCTGAAGGCTTTAATGTTACATTATCTACCAAAATTTTTAAAATTAATAAAATAAAACAGGAGAATATTCCAACTTTAAGGCCACAGTGACTGATGAATAAGTCAGAGTCTGGTTATTATATCACCTACCGTTGGTGCTTTGGAGTCAGATTTAATACCTTATAAAAACATCCAGCCTAGACAAAGGGCTGTTGTATGAATATTACTAATTTACTTCATTAAGTGCATTAAAAATAAAGGAGTGACATGAATCAGAAAGTGGCCCTTTGAAGGACTGGCGACCTGTCCAGGGTGCACCTGCCTCTCGCCTGCTAATTGTTGGGATAGGCTCCAGCTTTCCCGTGTCCCTGAATTGGACTAAGCGGTACAGACCATTCTCAGCTTTCATCACTTTTGTCAGCTTTTTGTCTGCCTTGTAGCAAAGCTTGTTACCTACTCTGCGAAAAGCCAGAAGTTTGTTGTTGTTCCCAGCTGGAAGAACAAGAAAAAAAAAAGTTTGCGTTGCTCTGGTCCTTTCATACTCCACAAGAAGCTTTGTCTGTGATGGGGTGGGGATAACTGCTGGGGGCTTGTCTTTATTTTTATGTGCAATGAACAACTGAACCAGTGATTTAATATTTAACGTGAAACTTCATCCATGGCAGGGCAGGTCCGAGCATGCAGAAGTGTCCCCGTCTTTAATTTCCACATGCAGTGTTCATTTTCATACTTTCTCACCACCTCGATCTGCTGTTATTTAAGGTCTCTAAAAAGGCCACAAGCCAGTCCAACAAGGCACACAGATCTTGAGGAATTATTGTGAAATTCCCTGTGTTTTCCCTTAGTGTCACTTGTGTTGTTGAGTTGTTTCATGTTGTATTTTGAAGTTTGTTGGTACTTTTAATAAATTTTTTTGTAAACCATTTTTTACATTTTGTTACTCCTGAGTGCTATTTCATGATTAAACCTGCACAAGATGAGACAAAATGATTCTTGTCTTGCTGCTGTGCATGTGGCAAAATTTTGGTTGGTTCCACCAAATCTCACTCCAAGGATTATTGAAAAGTTTCTGCTCTGTTCTAAACACATAGGAACAATATCTGACAGTAAAGTGAGACAAGGATGAAAGATGCAAAGGACTACAAGGGAAATACACGCAGAAACAAAACTTGCTGTTATGGCAGAATAATAAAAGAACTTGAACCCGGGCTAAATAACAAAACTCATAACAGAGTACAGACAAACAGATAAAGTAAATCTAGATAAACCAGGACAGGACGGACGAGGATCAGGCAATGCACAAAGGAAATCAAGGAGTGCTTATACTGACGGAGCTAACGACCAAATGCAGAACAGGTGTGACAATGAGTAACAGAAACCAGGTGGGGTGAGAAAAGGAAGCTATAACTAATTCAAATGAAAAAAGTTCAAATAAAAGCAGGGTAAACACAGAGGAATAAAACACACCCTGAAGCGAAAACCAAAGAACACTTAAAACAAAAATGTAAGAAGAACCATAGACTATAACACAAAGAGGTTTACACGTTGGACATTTCTGCAAGTGTTTGCTATTGTCCTTGGGTTTGTTTTCACTTTTCTCAGAATTACTTCTTGTGATCTGTGCAGGATACCCTCTCCCAGGGAGAGTATTTTGGACTGATGAACACTCAGGTCTTACAAATGTTTCTATAGCCATTTTCTAGCTTATTTTGTAGTCTTGCAGGTTGTTGTTATGAAGACATGGTTAACAACAAACAATCTTTCAAAAGAAGAACAGACTTTGTGGCAGACTGTACTGCATTTTTAATTGTATTTTCTTTTCTCAAAAGGGAAATTCAGGTCAGCATTTTAGATTTACTGAAGAGCACCAGTTTTACCCTGGTACCATGTTTTGGTACCCTTGGAGCAATTTTAGGGAATAAGGTCCTTGCTGAGGGGGCTGCAGTGAATCACCTCCAGACACTCTGGGGATTCAAACCCTGACCCAAGCCCACCTCGGTTACCACTAGGCTACCACTCCTCCTTAGTCCCTCCACCCTCTCTTCAGCAAACTCCTCCTCTGTTGAATCAAAAGTGTGTTTGTTTAAACTCTGGCTCTGTCCATCATTATTATTATGTTGAAGATTAGACCACATTTTAGGAGTAGCCTAATCAAAGGAGAAATCCTTAAAATTCTGAAAAGGTCACAAACTTTATCTTCAGCCATAGTTAAATTATTGTTTGTTGAGCAGTAATGACTGACAGCCTCAGCACAGTTTCCATTACAATCGCTGCCATTTGACCAACAAATTGACAACCAAGTGGGGGTCAACAGTTTGTTTTTTGTGAGGTTTTATGTCCAGACATCCTTTAAGCCAAAGCATTGATCAACTCTCTGGAAAAAAAAAAAAAAAAAAGCAGGTGTAGCAAGTACATCTGCCAAAAGTAATTGTCAGAAATGACATTTGTGTTTCACTCTCTTGCTTTCAAATAAACTGAGTACACATTCATGTTTACAAATTCTTGCATTTGTATACACTAACACAAAGGTTTTTTCATCCATTCTGCAGAGCTCTGAGGTGTCCAGAAGCCTGTCGGTGGGGGGGAAAAAGAATTCAGCTCAAATCAAAGTGATGTTGCACATAGTAATCTTTCTATATTAAGAATGTCACTTTTTGCAATCTTTTTGCAATTGCGGCCTAATATCTTTTACCATTCCACTGCAGGCTTGGTGAGCTTCTGCGAGCGTGCATACACACATACACTTACTGTCTCATCACACATCCATGCTGTGTAGGTATCCCACTGAAGTAGTCAGTCATGTGTATCTTTCAGATAGGAGCTAAGAAAGCTCTTGATTAGGACAGGAAGTCATGTGTGTAAAATTCTCACTTTTCCACTTTTTACCACCACCGTCTTTCTATACATGGTGGCGGCATGTGTGTGTCTGTATATGGAGCACACTTCTATAGAGACCATAATTAACTGACGCAGAGGTAAATAGTAATATAAAATTAATTACACGCTTACAGTGAATTCCTTTGTACCTTTTAAAGTGAGCTCAGTTCTAATTTCGAGGTAAAATAATTAGATCCGGAGCTGTTTTGGAAATGAAACGCCTCGCCTCTCCCATGAAAGACAAATTATTTACACTTGGTTTGTTTCTGATGATAAAATTTAAAATGAAGACCCTACAGTCTTGTGAACTGGAGATAAAAGTGGCTATTGTCTAATTTTAGTGAACTTCCTCAGGTGCATTTAGATCTTATCTTCTTTTCTTGATTAAACCTAATTTACTCTGAAATAGTCGGATTCACACTGCTTTCCCTTACTGTGCCAATGTTGACCAGCAGCTGCTCCTGCTGAAGCATAAGTCATGGTAAGTAATGCACATTTTTATATTCATGCATATTAGATATTATTTCTGTAATAAGTATACACACTGCCTTATTTACATGTAGTTCTGTGGGGAACCTCTTACAGTTTTTAAAGTGCCCATGAAGATATCAAGAGGATAAACCTGTTGAATGAGAATTATTATTATTACTATTTTACTTAATCTGTGTAGAGAGCAATAAACATAAAAAAAAAAGATTGGGAAACTGGCAAAGGGTAATGGCTACTGATACTCAAGAAACAACTTGTATTATGACTGAAGTATCACATTATGGACAATTGTTGCAAGTGTCACTGGAGAAAATTGCCACCTCTGCCTCTTCTCTGATGGATTTTTCTCTGACTGTCCAACATGAAAATGGTCAAAAGCCCATCCTACTTGATTCTCAGTGGCTAAAACCAGATTTGATTATAGGGCTTTGGATAACGTACTGACACTGTATATTTAAATTTTCACCTTTTGTGTGCATGTGTGTGTCCATTTGCCAGTCATCCTCCAGTGATGCTCAACGGTCAAACTTTGGTCCGATTCAGTGTTCCACAAAAATGTGAAAAAATGCTTCACTCGTTGGTTTGATTTGCATGGCTTTATGTTTGACATTGTTGAAATTTCTGCTTGTTCACCGCTATGGTTAAGATTTAAAAATAACAACTATACTGTCAGTCATTGGCCTGAGATAATCATGTCTATATGTGTGTGGCAATTACTGATGAAATACTGGTAAAATCAATGAAACAGACTAATAAAGTTATTGATGTGGTAGCTGTATTTGTGGTTTTATTAGCATCAGCTTTGTATTGTATGCTAATTAGCAAATGTTAGCATGCAGGCATTAAATAAAGAAAAGAAGTAACATGTTTTCCTTTTTGTTTGTTTGTTTGTTTGTTTTATTTTTTAAATCTAAATATTCCTACTTACTATTCCAGCCAAATGTCTTTTTGAGCTTATTTAAAAACTAACAGCAGAATCTAGACCTCTTAGCTGTCTTATAGCAAAACTATTTCTGCTCAGTATTCTTAGGAAAGGTCCCTTTGGAAGATTTCATTCAAACCAAACCCATAAATATCTGATTATGTTAAACCACCTTTAACCTAAACAGTGGGAGTAAGAAGCGAATTCGTCTCCCTGCTTGGTTAAGATGAATATGTGAGGACTTTTGGTTAAAAACCACTACATTTTCAAAGAGAGGCATCCAGCTATGCTTGGCTTTGATTCCATGCCACTTAGTATATAAATAAGGGCAGTATTCATGCACCCTTATTACTGTTTGATATCACCTCTCATCGTGCAAAATATAGCCCACCTACATGCTACAATCTGCAATACATTTAGTATTATTGACTAAGGTCCATAGGCCTCCTATAATTTAAGATACCAAGCTTAGACTTCCACTGTGCTTCACTACAGGATTCCTAATATCCTTTGGATTGAAGGTGCTTTAGTGTCTGCTGCAAACCTGAGACAACATTAGATGAGCAAAAAAGGTAAGAATTTCCTCAATGCAGATGGCGATATCTGAAATCATAGCTTCAGCATTCAGTTCCCTACCTCCCTCTCCCTTCTCTCTTCTTCTCCCTCTTTCCTCTCTTGTCCCTTCTTTCTCAATTGTGTCCCTCGCCTCTGGCAAATGGGAGTCATTTGTTTGTGTGAACTTCCCATAACCCGGAGTGTGCCAGACACTTATCATTCAGAGTGGAGCTGCATCGTCCTGAGTTGTAATACCTCTTCTCCTCTTCTCTCTTCTCTCCCATTTTTTCCTTTCACGCCAACACGCCATGTCTGTTCCAGTTGACTTTCACTATTGTTCATCATATACGAGTCTCCATATTTTTCCATTTTTTTCCACTCCCTCTCAGAATCCCTGCAACCCCATTCATTCCTTCCTCTATCGTACACCCCCGCCCCCCTCTCCTCCCCCTGCTGTCTCTCCCTCTTTCTCTCCAATCTCATTCCCTGCGTAATCTTGGGGTACACAGGACCATTTTCATTACTGCTCCACTCATCTTATCATCTACCTTGTCATCTCCCCTGTCTCCTGCCCTTTATATATACCTTTGTTCTAACAAGTCTGCATCTCAGAACCCATCAGTGGTCCACCCCTTTTCATTTCCCTAATGTACCCCAACAAACACACATAACACACACCCTTGAATGGCCCTAACCCCTAATTTCATTGCTCTAACCTGTTCCCCATCAACATGATGTAGAGTGCACCCCATCTCCCTGCACCTATGTAAATCACTGTGTATGTAGCCAACAGTTCAGTGAGCTTTTTCTCTCTTTTTTTACATTTTTTCTCTGTGTGGGTTCTGTCTGCTGGCAAAATGAGCAGTAACAAGACAAAATAGATATTCTAAAAAGGGAAAGAGACAGTTCAAGTGGAAGACAACAAATTGATATGGAGACTTAAAGAGGAGTGAGACAGGAAGAGGTAGACAGAGGGAGAAAAAGAGTGATTTAAAGGAGGGAAAGCTGTCATTGAAAACCGAGGTGAACCCACACCCTCCTGCTTACTTTAATCCCTCATTTATGTGAACTCAGCTTTGGAAATGAAGCTGTCGCTGTATTTTCCTTCCTTTCACCCATCCTGTGGTATAATCAGAAACCACACATGCATTCAACACACACACGCACACACACAATCGCAGGACAGAGACACAGAAAATCACTCAGGAGAGGTTTTAAATTCATTCCAGAGTTACAAGCAGAGATTCATACTGCCTCACCTTGTCTTCTGGTGGAGGAATCATTGGATATGTTACAGACAGAGGGGAATTATGGGTAAATGCACTGGTGAGGAATGATAGTCTGCAATCTCGGGCTCTAATCTGGGGTCGCTGTCATATGTCATTCATTTCAGATTTCACCAATGTTCCCCAGCATGCTGCAGAACATGTGTGACTTTGCAGTCCTTTTGTAAAATATTTTGAATCTCTGCAAACATCTTGAAACAGACTAAATAATAAAATCACCATTGTTGTATAGATTACATGAAAGCATTTGTCTTTAGTTTAGAAATAAAATTGAAAAGCAAGATAAGAAAATAAGAAAATACCTACTTTAATAAGACCAAACATACATTTATCTATAATATGTATATTGGTATTTAATGTACATCGTGCATGTTTAAACACACTTAACAATGTTCATAAAATTGCAGTATCATTAGAAATATTTCAAATAACATTTGTTTTCTTTTATTATTATTATTTATCATTTCAGCTTAGGGTGCAGAGGAAGGACACTGCTCATAAATAACAGCAACATATCAGGAAACTGTAGACCTATACTGCCATCTAGTGCTCATGAAAGAAAGAGGCTGGATGGGAGGTAGATGCATATTTTATTAACTGATGCTGTGCAGATTAATATTTTTTAACTTGCAAATTGTTTCTGTAATTTAGAAAATTGATACTTTTGCATGAAATCTGTGTTAAACAAAACATAACCTTTGTCCTTATAACATCTACTCTTATTTATGTAAGAAAGTTGTCTCAATCATGTGTTTTTATTTAGCAAGTTCAGCTAAAAGTGAATTATTTCAGAGAATTTGAGCCTAAGAAGTTACCTCACATTAACCACAGGTAGAAAAGGTATAGGCTATTGCACACATATCCATATCATAGCCAAAGCTGAGACTGGGAAAATATTGGAAGGTACCATCCTCTTTAGTCAAAACGGATGTGCAACTAAACAAAAAAAGACATTTCATATTCCTGTTCATCCTTTGTTTCCCGATCCCCCCATCTATCCCCTTTGTCATCCTCCTCAGGTGGAGCAAGCATCATACTGGTGTGTAATAGCAGGCTGTCAGTGTGGGCCATGTTGAGGTGTGTGGAGGAGAGCGATGCGTCTCAGATGAGATATGTGACTGGCATGCTAACACTCAGTTTTATCTGCGGAAAAAGAGAGGGACAGGGCCCCCACATCTCCTCACTATAGGCCTTTGATTAAAGCTCCCTGGGTACACAGACACACATGCACGCACCTCCAAAAACACACATATTGGAAGTGTACACACATGCACCTGCTCAAATTCTAAATAAATTGCAGATAGGAGCAAACACACATACTGTATATGCACCTACACACATTTTCCCATTGTAGGTGGTGTTGTTTTGACCTAAGCCAGGTAGCTTGTCCATTATGGAGTTGATAGAAGGATTTCACCATGTTGATTCTAGACAACATCATCTCCTCTGCCATAAATAACCTGAGAGTTTTCTGTGAGTCACACAACAATATACAGAGAATAAGAGCTCTCAGCTTTATCCCCCGATCTCATCCCCTGTACACACATGAACCCAAAGAAAATGATTGTGTGGGAATAGACGAAAAGAAAATCACAGATTTAAAAGTACAGTTGACCACTTACTTTCTGTCTAAATTACCATTTTGTATTCTGTTTTGGTTTTTAGTGTTCGTCAGTTAGTATGTTTTTTTGTTCAGATGGACAGAGGAGAAAACTGGTTTGTTAAATGCATCATCGGGCAGTCTGGTTCCAACAGGGTGCCAATAAAGCTTTGGATACAAAGTATAAATCCAGAACCAGTGGAGCTGTATGAAGCATGATAACGTCCATGAAGGAAGTAATAGACAAACCACACTCAGTATTACTGCATGGAACCATCTGTCAATTTAGCATCATCTCTCTGTCTTGATTGTTCCTCAATACAAGACTAAATATATATATATATATATATATATATATAACAAAATAGAAATATTACAAAGGAATTAAATATTTACCTCTCAGACTTTGTTTACTTATGTTTGTTTGATCAAAAGAAGAGCATAAGGAAATTCATATACAAAATTTAAATTTTGTCATGTAATATTACTTTATAAATAACACATCCAGAGATTTGCTGGTATTTAATTATTTTAATCAATGTACTTATTAGGAAATGTACAAATTATTAGCATGCAACAAACAAATAAGGCCACAGTGAAGCGAGTTAATGACAACAGTATTTCCTGTTGTGCATTTTGCATCATACAATTTAAATATTACAATATATCCACATTTCTTTTATCACTGTGGACGTGGTTATTGAAACTACGTGTAATTACATTTAAGCTGCTAAAGATTCATAAAAACTGTGAATATGTTGCTGTTTGTGATGAATTTAATTAAACTTTTTTCTCTTTTTCAGTAAGTAAAATTGTGAAGTCCTTCATATCTATTCCAGTTACAAGTAAAAAATATATATATATATATATATATATATATATATATATATATATATATATATATATATATATATATATATATATTTAAATAATTAATTTGTTGAAACTGCAGGTTTTATAGATCCTAATACACAAAGTTAATGCAAAACTGTGCATGCAGATGCAAGTGTAACTTTTTAAAGAGTAGCTGTCACATTGTGAAGATTTCTTTGAAAATATTCTTTTACTGCTGCCTCCATGATACTTTTGATTACATAACATTTTAGACATTTATACAGCATTTGATTAGTGATGTACTGCACACATAGGACCATCATTAAGGTTGCCAAATTAATAAAGACATCAAAACAGAAAATCTGCAGTTCAAACAATCCAGAGTTTGAAGCACTTTTTTTTTATCACTAAAGTACATGTATGTGATAATTATCCACAATAAAATGAAACAATACACAAAAAGTTTACAAAACAGTCTGATGTAGCCATAAAATTCTAGGAGGTGAATTGAATTTTGATGGCTCTACTTTCCTTTAAGATGCGCAAGAAATCTGATCAAGAACTGCATGTTTGCACAAACAGCACAATAAAATACTCTCTCTCAAAGAGAGAGAGTATCCTTGTATATATATATATATAATGTGCAAGTTCAGCTAACAACAAAATTGTTTTGGAGTTACATATTAGCAAGGGATCCATTCTGTCCATTCTGTGTTTGCATGATCCTCTTCTATCCAGTTAGTTCAATGGAAATCCACTGAAACTAACAGGGATGCTTTGCCTCTTGACATAGTAGTGTAATTTGATGTATTGGCATTTACTGCACCATTTTCTTCTGCAAGCTTTTATCTTCACTACCTAACATGCAGCTCTGACCCCAAATGTATTTATGGTTTAGGTCAGGCTGGACCAGTAGGGTCTGCACTGGCTTGATTTAGAGACTGTTGCAAGTAACAGATCAGCATGGCAGCACCCCTGTTTCTCACATCAGCTAAGAGAACTGCAAACTTCATGCACCAGCATGCTTTATTTATTCTTGGTATATGGGCTGTATGAAAGGCACAAGAACAAATATTTATTAGAATAACTCAGAGTGGTAAAAATGAAAACTCACTGTAATAGTTTATGTGATGTGAAATTAATGAATACAAGTGATTTTCAGTCAGAGTTGTATAATTTTGTAAATCTGCACACATGATGGAGCTCAGGACTCATCCTGGGGACAGCTGTATTACTCCAGATGAATTTACATTTAAATCTGGAATTCGGGAGAAATTGTTGCTTTGAAGAGCATGTAACACACTTCTAGCTGTCTGATCCTGCTGTCACTTTGGGATATTTAGAGAATTTAGCTAAAGTTAATGCTGTGCCATCATTGCAAACACACTCACCATTCCTGCTGCTACATGATGACTACGGGACTGATGAGGTTTTTGTAAAGCTGTAACACAGTCTAGAGCCTGATCTGATCAGCACACCCAAACTCTCAGCTGCAAATTAGCCCTGTTGGAGAGAGCTCCAAAAAAATGCTACACATGGCTGCTATGATTATTCTTAGGGCTATTGTTACTAGAGCAGTCACAGGGAGAAGAAGCAGGATATAGTCTAACCACACACACGGAACAGAGCATGCTTTCATAATTTTCATTCTGCAGTAATGAACAAGAAAACTGATCTCATGTCAGCCTCCTTGACATGGTGGGGGAAAGAATCAGGGGTCCGTCTGCGTGGACTGTGATGGGCTCGCTGGAGGACACAGAGGCTGGAGAAAGTGTTTGTACATTTCTGGGGCAGGACCCTGCGGGGGTGATGGGATGGGAGTGTCTGGTGATGCTGCAGGAAGAAAAACAATGACAGGAAGGTTTTAGTATATTTTACATGTGGATAAAATGTAAACGGTGTAATTATTATAACCTATTCATGCACTTTTTAATTAATTCAAAATTAAATAAATGCCCAAATGAGTGACTGTAGTTTATGCAACTGCATGCATCATTTCAAGTTTTTATTTTTTGTTCTCAGGGATCTTACCTATTTGAGGAGTGTGAACAACAGGCATGGTGCTGATGACCAGTGTGTGTCCAGTTACAGGGTCCTGGGCCAACTGGGTGTGTGCTGGGTGGTGCAGGTGTGTGGGTTCTGTTGCTAGTCCTGAATATATAACACATAAAGACGTGTTAGGGTTGTAACCAGCTGTATAAATGATGTTTTACATAATTAATGCTGAAATGGAAGCAGCTCTGACAGCAACATGCTAAACTAAGTGCTACTACACTGCATCAGATTGCTAATGTTGATCACTCATAAGAACCCATGGGAGATCCCTTTTTTTTCTTTTTTTTTTAATTGTCTTATTTGGTGAATTTGTTTTGTTTTAAACTTTTGTGGATAAACTGCACCACTATCTGCTAACATTCGCATTAGTAAATATAATATTGCCTCAACAAAATTGGCATAGCAGCAGGTTTGTTGTTGTTGCTGTTTTGTGTGACAACATGGTTAAAAAAATGCTGCTTTTTCTGCACACTGTCATCTAAGACAAGTTGTCATATCCAGGAGATGTTTTTTTTTTTTTTTTTTTAGAATGCACGATGAAAACTGCGGGACATGTTTGGAGATGACTTTTTACTTCTTTTCACACCTCATCTTATGCTTGAATTGTTTGTCATGGCCCACCAGAGAATATATTTGATGAATTCTAGCTTTAACTTCAGACTATATTATTTATACACAGTTTGATATGCATGCAAATATCCCTAGCAACACATCATGTAGCCTGTATTGTCTATTTCAGCATTCCCTAATATATAAGTGGATTATGCAAAGTCTCTACCTCCTTCCCCACAATCTGTAACTTTTTAGTGTTTGTATATATCCTAGAAAACTTTACTGAACATGCCTGTTTCTTCTCTACAATGCTTCACACTGTTCTCTACACTCTCTTCTGAGTAACTGTATTGTTAAAGGTCACCGTATTTGTATACAGATTTAAAAGTACAAACACAGGCAGTCTCACCTCCCAGAAGCATCTCATGCAGCAGGTTGTCGATCTTGGCCAGGCCACAGAGCTTAATGAACTGGAGCTGTTCAATCATCTGCCAGGTGATGCTCTGTAGGGTGGGCAGCAGGAGTAAAAGCTCACCAAAACGGCCCCTGGAGTCGTACTGACGGTCATTTATGTAATCTTCCAGACTCATCTGAACCTACAAACACAGACACATACAAGGCCAAATACTCATCACTGTCCGCAAACTGTGAATTTGTGTTTATAGACTTTGTGGATAAATGATTTGTACATGTAAAGTAAAGGAAAGAACATAGCAAGAGAGCCTGACTCACCTGCAAACGCATGGCCTTAATCTTTGAGGGGTCCCTCAAAGACTTTGCATCTGCAGATCAGAAAGCAAAGGGGGGGTGGGGTTAAGATAGAAAGGAATGAAAAAACAGGAAAAACCAGATCCTCACTACAGTATACCAGGAAATCAGAATATGGGTGAAATTGATGGAATGATTTTGGCCAAAATGGGATGTAAAGGCAAGATGAGGAGATTATGTGAAGGAGAAAAAAAAGGGGACACAGGTAACATTAAAATGGATCAAGGTTAGTGGTCACACAAGACAAAGACGAGGGATTGGGCTATATTATAAAATATAGTCTGGACACTTTTTTTTTTTATTACTTACATTTCAGCAATACCAACAATGTTATATTGCAGTAAAATAGTTTTTTTTATCTTTTTTCTTTACTGTATTTTTTGCCATTATTATTAATCGGAATATTTTTTTGGTCTGTCAGCACATTACAAGTCCATAATGTAACCCTGATCTCAGAGGATGATGTTGTGATATCTGGAATTGCAAATTGCAATCAAATCAAATTCCACATGAACTCCTCCAAAAGACTTATCCCAGCTCAGATGTTTACCATGTCCCATCTAGGATGCCATAGTAACACTGTAATGCAACACAGCACACTAATGCCTGTCCTGTGACATTGAAAGAAAGGAATATTAACTTGTGACCACGCATTACTAACGCGTGAGAACAAGATAATTAAGTTGTGGCCACGTGATGCTAATGTGTTGACAACTTGTCCAACTTCCTTTTTATTGTTTCAAACCATGCACCTTAAGCATCTAAATTAAGGATCTATATGGCATTGTGATTAATCATAAGACAAAGTATGCTTATTAAATAAATAATAAAATCAAAATTGTCCATAAACATGGCTGCTATGGGCATAAATTCCTATTCATAACTAACATGTGGCCACAGGGTAATTATATTGTTTCCATGCGTTAGTAATGAGTGGCTACAACTTAGTAACACTTGGCCACACAATGGAATTTATTTTCTCTATGTCACTGGATGGGCCAAATAATAATGAAAGCATTGTTATGAATATAAAATGTCTTTTTCTGCATGTTAATTGCCCTAAATGTTAAATTATGAAACTATAACTAAATTCAAATTACTGCAAATAACGTTTGGTAATGGAGAATGTTTTTATTGAAAAACCAGGTTGACCACACACATACCCAACCTGATGCAAAAGCAGAATCACCTTAAATGTCTGGTACTACATTGGATCAGTAAAACTGTTAATCTATGTAATAGTGGAGGTGTCAAATTACAGTTCTGAGGTTGTTTATTTATTTTTATATTTTAGCTACCCATTAGCAGCCACATGTTTTACATTCTCAGATATACCCAGACCATCATCAAGTACCTAACAGCCAAACAGCCAATCAGTACTGGGTATAGGCTCCCTCTGGCTGATCTTACCACCTGGAAAGTCATTTCCAGGTAGCAATTTCAATGTATTTGGTAAGTAATGGGATGGACCTTCTTTCTATAATATGGTGAATCATAATATTGGCTATGCAAAGTGTTTGCCTTAACACTTTCAGTAAAGAAATGCCTTCTGAGGACTGATGCCACTTCAATCTTCACACTTAAAACATGTGCAGCTGCCACTTGTGATAGTTCAAGCTGAAGCACAGACTGATCGTTTAATGACCGCCATCTTGGGAGAATTCATCTATCTTGGGATGTACACTCATCCCAAGTGTACATCCCAAGACATACAGGAAAGAGTAAAGTGGTTACTAGCATTTATTAAAGAAACAACCCTCACAAATGGTCTAAAAGGCTGCTAGGTTAATGTACTTTCATTTTTTACATATTACCTGGGTCAAAGAAGACAATTGCCTTAAGAGCTGCATACTCATTGTCATCTATTTGAATGTCTTGAAACGGCTGGACCAGCTCATCTAGGACTCTGTTGGCTACCCTGCAAATCTCAGGTTCAGGGCTGTTCCTGTGAATCGCAAAGCCATTACCTGTGGGCAAAATTAACATATTTAGTGGTGATGTAGAGAAGAGTTGGCTGGAATAGAAAGGTATGTGGATGTGAAAGAGGTGGGGTATTTTTGTGTATTGGGTTTTTTTTTTTTTTTTTTTTTTTTTAAGCCATCAGGGGCTATTTCAAGGTTTTAGTCAGGGCTATGGAAAATAACTGGAAAAGCTCCTAAGATGTATGGCAATGCAAAAAATATGCGTTAGTATTTGTCATTGAGAACTTTTTGTCTACAGTATAATGTTGGTAAATGTCCCAACAATGAATAATGTCATTTACAAAAACACCTTTGAAGTCAGAGAGAAACTTAACGCTTTAGTTAATCATTCTTGGTGTTCACACATCAGTGCTGATTACACCACACAGAAATAAGATGCCACTCTAGTGGTCATTTTCTACCTAAAAGTAGGAAGTCCTTGAATGGCATTGACCTTTTGGCAACCCCGAGCAAGAGGTGTTCACCTGCATGAGCCCTGAGCAAGCTCACCTGGGACACACACACACACACATACAAAGTTAAACAAAGAAAACAAACTGCAACATCTTAATTTTTGCTCTGACATACATGAAAAAAATTTGAAGTGCATTGTATTTGTAGTTTTAGAAAGCCACATTAATATTTTTGTTTGACAAGGAAGGATCTTGTTCAATTCAAACTAAATTCTGATTTAAAAGATACAGATCGCCCTGGTTTATATCATGTCCCATTACCTGGTCATCCAGTGGCAGCTCTCCAAATGCAGGAATATATTTGGCCCATTCCACCAACACCAACAATTGCTGCCTCATAGAGTCACAAACATCCCCTACAGTGGCCGATTTCAGCTCAGATATGTCTGCCAGTCCTGCTGGAGTGGTGATCTGCAGGAAAAGAGGAACAAAAACTGCAGTAAAGTAACACATGACAGAGCTAACATACAAACTCCGGTCTTTAAGATGGGAGTTAAAACGTCATGTTACCTGTTGGGATAATGATTCTGCTTGTGCCAAAACAGTAATAGGTGGCAGGTCTTGGGAGTCAGCGATACTTCTTCGGGAGCTGATCCGATCTCTCTCGTTCTGTACGGCTAACATTAAAAAGCTCCAGTTGCATTTTTGGAACAATTTCAGAAGAAACACAGAACTGAACTTTCAAACTCTGATACTGAGCTGCAGCTTACAGATTTGGGGAATTAACTCAAGTTGGTATTTATCAGTGGTAATATTTAGGTTATGTGTGTTCAGGAGGGGGTGTCCTGAATAAAAATGATAATAACAGACACTGGAAGTTAATATTTAGGAAAATAGCCATACAGGCTGGCATCAGCAAAGAGGAGTAAAACGTTAACCTGTTGCAATCCAGAACAACATGTTTGAATAGCGCATCATTACATGTCATAAAACTCTGTGCCAAGGTTATACCCCTCATAAATGCACACATGCACTCAGTAATCACGTCTTTTATGATCAAGCTCATTTTGACTATCTTAAAGAAGCTTTGAGATTCTGTGACGACAGTTTTCCTTTTTGGTGCCACCATTTTTAACCCTGTCTTTGTCTCTATGACAAGAATAAAAATCCTTGTCATAAAAACATTTAAATGCACTGAAAACTAACTATATAATTGAAATGAGGTAATATTTCTACAAACTGAAATAAACAAAATTCTCCTTTCTATCTTTACAGCGCCAAAGCTATCTTTTCTACAATGTACATATAAGAAAATATGATCTGTTTGTTGATGGGTTATAATAACTTATCACTCACTACTTTCTGTTTTACCTTCTTTTTTCATTCCAGCTCTGAAGCATTTGTTGAGTCTGCAGAAACGACACTGGTTCCTCTTATCTTTATCCACAATGCACTGTCTGCTGAACCTATAGATGACAAACACATTATAGAAAAGCTTTACAGAGGAAGACCAAAAGCACAGTGACATGCCATAGTGTGACTAGATTTACCAAAACCTGCGCATGACAATAAGTCATCAAAGCATGTGCAATTTGGCATAAATGTGCAGATACATCTAAATGCATGTTTGTACACACTTATGCATGAACATTATGTTGACTTAGTTTTGCCGATGCATTTTTTCAAAACTGTGTATACAGTATGTGCTCATACAGTGTGTCTTGGTTGTACCTGCAGGTGTACACGTGGCTCTTGCGTATGGAGCGTCTGAAGAAGCCTTTACAGCCATCACAGCTGGACGCCCCGTAGTGTTTGCCTGTAGCTTTGTCTCCACAGATCGCACAGTTACTGCTGAGCCCTTCTGGACCAGGGTGGCTCGGCTCTGTTGGCATGCTGTCTGCAACATCCGAAAACACACAAACACAGCTAAATATACTTGCATGTTCATCAACAAGAACACTCAAGCATTTTCTACATTAGCACAAACTGAATTTCTACAATATTTTCTTGTGAGTTTTGATTGACTGAGTGGTAATTCCTGCTGTTAACAGTTATTGTTACAACATGCTTTCCAGTTTGGGTAACTATAAAGTCATTTGTGTGTTCATGCAATCAGGAAATAGAAAACATGCCAGTTCAGTTATCAGGAACACGCAACAGTAATGGTGCTTGTTTTTACTGGCGCCTCTTTAATGTCATAACAATCAAAAAGGCTATCACTAGTAACAATAATTGAAACTATAATCATCATTACTGTCTGCGTATTTATTGTTCTATCCAGCCAAACACAAAGAGCACAACATGATCTTGTTGTAAATGTAAAAGCTTGATAGACTGACATCCTTTCTGCACCTCTTTCCTCAGTCCCACACCAGGGCTTGTCAGTGTGAGATGAGTTAATGTTTGACTTATTCTCTGTTCAAGTGCTGATGTGACATCACCATATCACTGAGGTGGGTGCTAGTTTGGTAAACTATCTTTATGGCAGTTACCTTCTGCAAAATACTTTACTGCATTGCTGCTTGTAATAGCTTTAGTTTCTAAGTGAATTGCAGTGTTTTTTTACTTCCTTGCTGTTTGTGAAAATCATGCACAGTGACATATGAAGGTTTGGGCAATGATTCGCTGAAAGCATTTGACAGAGCTTCAGTTTTACATAAGATTCAAACGGGCATCCAGCTCATCAAACATTTAGACTCCAACATCTCAAACTCAAAATGGACCCAATGCAGAAGTTTACTCAGCTTTCTTGGCTGGCACTTAGTAACAGCCGGGTGGTAAATATATACTTATATATAAATATAAGTATCACAATTCCTAACACTTCTACAGGCAGGAGTTTTGTTGTTTTGGGGATTTTTGCTCATTTTTTCTTGCAATATAGTTTTGCCTTGCCTCCAAAACTCTTCTCAGATATTTCCACAGATTTTCTTTTACATTTAGGTTTTAAGAATATGGAGAACTTTAGGCCTTTTGAGATATTCCATTTTGAATTTGAAGATACGTTTGGAGATATTTTTGGAGATATTACACTTTTTTTTTTTACACATGTTTGCTCTAATTACATCCACTTTTCCTTCATCCAGTGAAGTCCTGAAAAAGCAGTTTAAGAGACAGTCATGTTATTTCCATTATGTACCGCCTTTAGTCTTTTTTTCTCCATGCACATCTTTGCTCTTTGTAGGTCAAAAGTTCATTTGGACTCCATCAAAAGATATCAATAGGCTCATTAAGATTTTCTGTTGTAAACTTCTGACACTAAATTTGACACTCAGACACATGAGCTTTTATTTTGATGAGTTTCCCATGAAGATCATATTTTTGCAGGTGTCACCGCACAGTAGAACAGTGCACCTACACTCCAAAGTCTGATAAATCTTCCTGATGGTCAGCTGCTGCCAAAAAGAGTCTCAGTTTACTGCTTTAGTAATCCTACCAGTAATTCTATTAGAAAGATTTCTGGGTTTCCCAGACTAAAACTTCCTACAAAGCTCCTTGAACTACAATATATATGAACCTGCTCTGATATCATTTTGTTGTTTTTGCTGCTGTGTGTTGCTTTGCAGGAATACCTTATGTTAATTAAAAGCTGTGCTGCTGTTTGTAGCTGCTGATTGTTGAGTTATGGTTTGAGGATTCACCACATCTAAAAAGCTTGAGTTTTCCATTTCATCAAGAATTCATAATCCTAACAAAGTAATTAAGAGCTGAGACTTTGATAACAGCTATGAGAGCACTCTAGTGTTTTTTTTTAAGCATTATATATTTTATTTAAAAATGTTTATAGGATCATTTTATCATTTACTAATACTACTTCTTCATTTAAATGAACAATCTAGAATCCTGGTAAATTGTCTGCAGTTTTCTTAGCTCATGAAACATTGCAGGTATGCAGTGACAGTAATGCAATGGGTGACCCTATAGAACCAGTTGCAAGATACTTTAGATCCGTATATCAGTAAATCAGCTGGTTTGAACAAGTTCATTTTACTAATCTGCTAAGGCAAAATTTAAAATGCACATAAATACAGTAATCTGTATCCAACAAAGACAGAGACGGCCTACCGTACCGCTCTTTTTTCCCTTACAGTCACAGATACATACACATATTTACAAGCACTAAGCATGTGGAAATTATGCTAAGATAACTGGAAGCCCACACCATTGGATGATATAAAACAATCGTGTTGACCTGTCGCTTTTTTAGGCTGAAAGAAAGTGTAAAAATACAGATTTCTCTCCTTTCTGTAAATAGCTGCTCATTTGCCTTCAGCTCCTCTCACTACATCCACTGCTGTAACCATCACACTTCCTTTCCCAGTTCTGAGTGTGATGAATCCTTCTAGATCAATCTGCTGTTTTAAAGAAGGGAATACAAATCAAGACTCCTCCTTTTTCTCTGTTTGCATCAGTTACCCACTTTATTGTGAGAGCTGTGTGATTGAGCTGCTTGTATCTTTGTACAGTGTATGAAAAATGGTGTGTCTATGTTTACTGTAGATGTGTTTAATTTATAAATTGTCATGGTGTGCATGACTGATTGAGCAAGTGAACACATATCAAGGATTATTTTAATTCTCTTGCATGCCTTTTGTGGGTTTAGTGTCACTTACCCCCTCCCCCATAGAGCACTTCTGCATTCTCAAAGCCCAGAGTGCTGTATGATGGATCCAGGCCTTCGCAGTAGTTAGCTACTTCCATTTCTAACAGCGATTTACTCTGAGAAGCAGGAGGATACTTCATTCCTGTTTCAACTCCTCTTCTCTTCCTTTCTTTTTTGTCTTACTGTCTATTTCATCTAAATGCCACAGATGTGACATAGGGAGATCCTTGGGATATCATCCCATTGGATTGGGCCGTGGACAAGGAGAGAGGCGGAGCTAGAGCAAAGACCTCTCACCTTATTACACCTGACTTATCTGTCCTTCTCTCTGACACTTATCACAAGTATGAATAGATAGGAAAGGATTTATTTTTATTTTATTTTCTTGTGTCTCCATTTGTATTCTGTTTTCTGTACAGTAGACTTCAATCAGATTTTGGAGGACAGCTTTTGCTATTTGTGCAAACTGTACAAGCTTGTGCAAGTTTGTGTGTGCATGAATATCTTCGAAAGAATGTGTGTATATGTGAAAGCGTGTGAGGCCTTCTTATGATTCCTAATCTAATCAATACTTTAGTAATATGGCACCTCCACCTCAGCAGATATAATCTATAAAGACACAAAGTGAAATGGAAAACACTGATAACTACTTTTAACTCTTACACACTCACTCAAAAAAAAACCTCTGTTTAAATTAACCATTCGTTTATATATTTTTAATTCTACTTTTTTTTTTATTCATACAAACCTCATTGTTCTTTTACTTACATCTGTTATCAGCTAATAGAGTTCATTTTCAGAGTCATGTGAAAGACTTGGTGCAGACACTTGTTTGAGATCTCTAACTGATAAAGCATCTCATTTTTCATGAGTAATGTAAAGAGAGGCAGAAGATTTCTAAAAAAAAAACACAAGTAAAATAAAACCCCTCCCTCCCCACTACCTTCCTCTTTTGAGGCAAATTATTCTCTTGGCTAATAACTAAATACCCACCCACTTACTTTATATCAAGGGTTTTGTTGCAGTAAATCTTACTGAAAAGGAATCTATTTGAAGCATTGTGTGAAAGAATGCAGTAAATGATAAAGAGATGGTGTTATGGGTGATTTGATGCCCTTGATTGGTAATGAGTGGATCAACCAGAAAAGCAGAAGAGTACATGAGCGGACATGAGGTTAATGTTTTGTCACAGTTGGTATAAGAACACACATAACTGCAGATTACTGACTGAGCATAAAGAAAAAAAAAGAAGTGAGAATTTCTATGTATAATGGTGGGTGAAATGTTCATAGACATAGGCAAGAAATGAATTTGTGGGTGGGGGCTGGGGACTGATACAGAGATTATATTTTAACCAGGTAGTAAAGTTAGGTCTCCTGACTCATCACGTTTGGAATAAATGAAGAATTTACTTTTTACAATCATGTTTTCTGCCTTCAGACACGCTGACGTTGTGGCAGTTGAATCAGAAGCTCCAGGACAGACTTGTGCGTATGAAGAAAAGAGTTAATTAGTTAGCTGTGATGAAGTTGGTTAAACATACATAGAGCACCCTCACCTTTAAGAGCAAAGACAACAAGCATAGTGATTCAAGTACTGATTCTCTTTTCTTGAGGGAAAACATACAATATATACATATATATAAACTAAAGAGCTTTTTGTGTTATTTTTAATCATACAACAAACTTTCATAAACCCTCATTTAAAACATTTCAGAGCAAGACTTAATAAGAAGCAGGGTTAACATGTTCATAGAAACAGGTATTATGACTTCTTCCAGGACACTACTGAGAAACGTTGCTTCCGCCTACCAACCAAATGCTCTCTGCAGTCATAAAACCCCATGCTAAGAGGCAATATCTATGTGAACTGGCCATAATACCACAACCTCTGTTTAGACTGGAGGTTTTAATAGTCACAGATGATGATCAGTCATTCAAGTCACTCTTGTAAACCACTACTTCCTGAAACCCGGGCAACAGTTAAGTTCAGCAGACTACCATTCACCTCTAAATCTCTACATTATCAACTGCGTGTTTGCATTGATATTGTTTTTGCTCAAGTTCTTAAGTACAAGAAATCAGTTTAACCACAAAGATTTTTTTTTTATTTAAATGTTAGAATAATATGCATATGACAAATAATTTCTTCAACTGTAGTAAAGTGTCTTTAGACAACCCACAAAGATTTAACATTATCTAATCCAACACATCACACATTACAGCCTCAAAAGTCAACTAACAACACTCAGAATGTCTTTTTATGATTTATTCACTTATTACTGCATGAATAAAAAGTGTTCAAGCTTCTTTCATCTGAGAGCATTGATCACACACTGTATATTATGCCAATTTATTGGTGATTAGATTATAAGAGTGAATATATTTTTCACTCGTAGTATTGTGTGGTAGTAAAAGTGTTGATCCATCAGAAGAAAAACATGCAATGTGAACTGAGCAATCTGTTGCTCTTGTTTATGTCCTTGTATGGACAAAATGGGTTATCACATGATCTTTACAGCACAGTATTTGTGACAAAGTGAGTCTATCTTATCTGTTTTCCCATGTCTTTGCTACAGGACATACTGTAAAGCGGCAACTGCAGTGTGTGTGACAACCATAACCAGCGAAACACAAAACCACGTGATTTAGAGGAACTTCTTAGTAAACTTCCTTGCAAATTGATTAAGGTAAGCCTTGCTTTCACTATAACAGCTGCAAAACATCTTAATATTCTTACTCTTTGAGTCTCTTTGTGAATATCCTACATTTCAAAAACCGCATGCATTAGAAGTGAAGCTTGACTTACCTGTGTTTCTGTTTCCGTGTGGTATGTGCATTTAACCAGGTGTGCAGCTGTACTCCGACAGTGATCAGCTCTCACAGTGCCATTGGGCTAAGGGACACTGAGGCTTGGAAAATGGTAAAGGTGTTGGACAACATTAAAAGGGAAGGTTGGAGAGCTAAGCAGCTTATAATTCATGAAGCGACACATTGGATGGCGCCACCATAGCCCTGTCATTAGATCGATTTACTAAACAAACTCAAAGTAGGGTGGGGATGTTAAACAGTAACCCAGAGCCATAAAAAACGAAAAGATCACCAGGTGTGTGTGTGTGTGTGTGTGTGTGTGTGTGTGTGTGTGTGTGTGTGTGTGTGTGTGTGTGTGTGTGTGTGTGTATGTGTGAATGTTAGGCCAGGCTTTTGCCACCACCTCTGAGTGCATGACGCAGGAGATCCAAGAGGTTTGAGGTAATGTTTCACAAAATATTGAGGTAAAATTAATGGTTTGAAACATTTATTTTTCTTCTCAGGTATTAAACTGAACATTCAATTTCATAAGACAATGGCTAGCTTTTAGCAAATACAGTAAAATACAGTTTAAAAAAATAAGTTTTGGCTCCCTATTTTAAAGACTAACATTGCAATTCCATCACAATTCAAGCACAAACCAGCAGATGGCAGGAGTACATTCATTTCCAGTTCAACCAAAATGAAAAAATACTGACTTTTCCCCCTCAAGATAACAAATTAAGTACAAATTTTACTAAACAGACGTTTAGTTTAAAGAGCAACTTAAATAATTTACTCTGTTGCAAGATGCAAGATATACAATCTCCACTCCTCTGTTTGGTAAACTATCAAACAAGTGAAAAGCGGCAATAATTACAAAAATAATACTTAAAGAAACAAATATTAAATAATAAAAACTGCAGATTGCAATACAGTAAATACAGTGAACGATCTAATAAAGCAGAATTAAGGCTGACTGCTGGCGCTTGGATGAAAGCTTTAGTCTTTTTATGGTTTTTAAAATTAACAAAACAACACACAAAGAAACAATAATAATAAATGAACACTGTAATAATTGTTCCTATGCGCTTTTGTATCACATTGTCTGCAAAAAAAAACAAAAAAAAAAAAACAAAAAAAAACAACACAAACTATACGCCATCATTGTACTAAGACTTTTCAAATCGCCCTTCCTGGCATGCACATGTTGCAGGTTCTCCCACCTAAGAAGGTTAGCATGTCCAAACAGTTAAAAGTGGTCAGACTCAGAAACAACTCATTGATGTTCTCCAGTTTGTCAACGTCACTCAAGTAGTAAATCCGGAACATGTGGTAGGGAATGAAACAGATCACCATGATCAGCGCAAAGAAGAGGCTCTTCAGCTGAGCTCCAAAGTCCTGCTGAGAGGTGCATCCTTGCCGATCTTTTCTGTATAAAACCCACAGGACGTTGGTTTGGAGGGCTATTAACACCAGAGCCACGACTATAATCACTGTGCTCATGATGTAGTTGATCACCTTACTGAACTCTGACCCAATGTGTTTTCCAAACTTGAAGCAATGTCCTGTGTTGTTATGTTGGCTGTTATTTCCATTATTGTCTTTGCCGTAGAAGAAATGGATGGTGCAAGGGACTACAACAAGCACAATGAGCCACACCAAAACACTGCAAATCACTGCATGCATTCTCTGGAAGGAAGCTACTTGAGCAGCTTTGTTATAAAACATCAAAAGGCGGGTGACAAGGATGATCACATAGAGGATAAAGGACATGTACATATGGATGTGGATCATAGCGCTCACCATTTTACACCACTCATGGCTCAGTGACCAGACTTCAGTTGCATAATAGTAAATCCTGAAGGGTACAGTGAAAAGGAAAATTAAGTGGGCAAAGATCAGATTGAGTACAGCAATGGAGGTGGTGGACACTGTGCTGGATTTCAAGATGTGCATCATAAGGCTCAGGCTAATGGTACCACAGAGCAGAACCACAGAGTAGATGACCAGGAGGGTTGTGTGGTAGTCGTTATTGTTTTTCTCATCACTTGGTGGATCGGAGGTTTGATAAGAAGGGGTCGTATTCATCGTGGCTGTGGATAAACCTGCTGAAATGAGAAACAAGATAAATAAGAGTAAAGTGAGAAATGTGTAACAGAGTTAAAGAAAATGAAAAAGCAACACATATTTGCTCAGTTTTTTGCTTTTTTTTAATATTAAAAATACTGGCCCAACAAGTTAATGCAACTAAAGTCAGCAGACCTTTCATTAGCCAGATTGAGTTCTTTTCAGTACTTACAAATTCCTCCTCAAGGGAAAGTAAGACAGCATAGAGTTTCTACCACTGGCATCTGAGCCAAAGTAACTTATTTCTATCTCATCAGACCAAAGTATTGACAATTCTAATTATAGCTTTGAATGAAAGTGCAAACATAGTTTCTTAAAGATAATACCTTCAGACACTTTTCCATTAATCTGTTGACAAAGAACTAAAGAGCACCCTCTTCCTTTATTACTAAAATACTACAACTGTCTGACGAGAAACAATCAAATGTCTATCAATTAGATATAGATTGATGGATAAATAGATAACCTGTGCATGGATACGTCATGTTCTGCAAGGCATGAGTTTGAACTTTAGCCACCATATTAACCAACAAGCATGCACTGCAGTTACCAGATTGATATTAAATAAATAAGGAAAATAGCTGAAACTTGATCTTTACTTACCGTTTTGCTTAAAAGAAAACCTGCCAGCTGACTGCTCTTAAATGTCCATGGACGCGTCTGGTCTCCACACTACATCACTTTATCATCATCAGAGCAATAAAACGTTGCACTGGCTGTTGGCATGGCAAAATCGCTAAAGAAAGAAGAAGAAGAAAAGTCTGTCTTTGTAGCAATAGTAGGTGGAAGTTGAAGTTATGAAAATGTAACTGTTTGTGTGTCAGAAACCACCGCCCCTTTTTGCATACCATCAGTCTGCCTCTACCAGAAACAAGAGGCAACTGCGAACACACACACACCCACACATGTTAGCATAACCGCAGAGCTGGCTTCTTCCTCCTTCTGGTTGTCACTACTACATACATACTACTCTTTCTGTATTTCTGTCTTGTATTTTTTTTTTCCTTTTTTTATTTAACACACAATGAAATTCAACCAAAATGATCACATATAATTGTACGTTAATTCAGTTTATTCATTTGATAAATGGTCTTTGCATCTTTCCTATGGCATTACCAGAAGGGTAAACAGTGTTGTGAAACAACAGTGACTACAGAAAAGAAAAAAAAAAATCTTCTAAGTTATTTGTTTCTCAAGAAGCTGACCCAAGTTAATAGTTCATGCAAGCATAACCTTCTAATAGTGAACATTTACCCTACATTGTCAAGTATTGGCTAATTTTAAAGTGAAGTGTGTTACAGTTGATGTTGACATAGGTGTCAGTCCACAAATAACCCAACCAGAACTAAGTCACATAAGCTCTTTTCTGCAACTCTTATGCTAATGTGTTTGCAAGGTACTGTGTGCACTACATTCTGTTTTTGCTATTGAGAAAGGCACACTAAATGGCAGGGATTAACATATAGAGCATCCCACCCCTTCACAGGATATGACATGCAAAAAAAAAAACCAAAAAAGTCAGAATGCTTTTTAATATAACTGTAGTTGTAGCAGCAGGAATAATGTAGAAACTTTTTTTTTTTTTAATGCTTCATCAGTGCAACACCTTAGTGCATTAAACATGTCAAAACAAACTAGAGAAAAAGCCACAGTATTTACCCTGACCACAAAAAATGACACTGTAATGTTGTTAGCACCATATGGTTTATGTTTGAGTTAACATCAAACACAGCCCAACATGCTTCCTGTGTTAACTGGTATCTTTAAAATCTCCCTTGGAGTGAGTGATCTAAGTGTTTTCCAATAAAAAGCTGTTTTTAGTATTTGCCAAACATCGTCCAAGCACGCTCAACAAATTATGATTTCTTTAATTTTTGTTTTGCACAACAAAGGCTTTTTTTCGCCAGATGCATCATTCAAATTTAGGCAATTTCTTCCTGATCAGCTGCAATAGCTACCTGCTAATTCTCTCAAGAAATGTTGGGACTCCTTGAAACTTATTCTTCACTAATTTCCCAACATTTGTATTTACCATAAAATAATTTATTTTAAATTATCCACAACCTCCTTTTAGAAGGCATTAGAAGTCTGTTAAATCCAGAAATGTGGATGGGATTTACTTAGTCTATAGTACATTTATACTAAAATCATGCAATTAGTAAAGACACATGATTTTCTTTTCCCTTCTAAAATTTTATTAACAAATATATACCGATTGTGAGTCAAAACAACATCCTCTTTTCTGTTCCAGTAAACAAGGATGCACATTAGGTACTTTTACAGGAAACAGTGTTACACACTTCAAGGGTTAATGGAGTTATCATTCATAAGATCATACATCTGCACCCTTAGCAAAAGTTTAATTCACAGTCAAACATTAAAGTAGTCTTGGTCACATTAGTCAATGATTAAAGAAAAAATAATACCTTAAGTTATAAAAATACCTTTGTCCAAACACCACAGAGGCCTGGTTTTGCTAAAAGTAATGCATAATTTTGTGTAGTATGCATAAAACACAAAACTACTATTTAAAAAAAAATATAAACAAGATAAATAGGAATATTTATAACCAGCCAATAAATGAACACCTGAAAACATAAATACATGTTCATTTAAGGAAAGTGCATCTTGGGTTTCCTCCACAGGATGAACCTTTTTGATGTGAAAATGTGTGTGACCACACTGAGCAGCATCAGAAAGATCGTCATCGACATCACTATTACATAGTGGCTGATGCTGTGAAAGACCAAAAAATAAAAATTCAATTAAAATGCGCATGTGTATATGTACATTTGGCAGATCTGAGAAAGAACAGCACAAAAAAGGAGGTGGAGGGAGTCTACAAAAAAGTGAGGGTATTAAAATGCTAATTATTAATACTTACAAAGTCAGTTTTCTAGTTAACCTACCTTGTACCAATGTCCAACCAGCTGCCATAGTCCTGCACCATGAAGAAAAAATGCTGAGGAGAAGGAGGAGTTTAAAATTCCTTCTGAAAATCCTTTAGGAAAGATTATTGCATTTGCAAACCAAACTTTCAAACTTGCAAGATATGCCTTACCAGAGCCATCACATCAGAGATAACCAGGACAATTAGGAACAAACTAGAAAATAAATAATGACAAATAAAACAGAATGTAATAAAATGATTGAACTTGCTCTACTATCTTATTTTAGCTGCAGCAGGAAGAGTTTACCTTCTTGATGAGAGCTGAGTTGCAACTTGGATGGTCTCAAATGTACACATCACTATGATGAATGGAATGATAACCTGGAGAGACAAAAGAAAATGAGTGGAAACTTTGGAAAACACGAATACTTCTGAAAAAAGTAATGATGAAAAATCTTTCTATTAGTTATAAAACATCATTAGGCATTGATAGATAAAAAAAGTTTGTTTTTTTATTTAAAAAACCTTTCACAAGAATGTGAAAAGGTGTTGCTTTGGATACACAAAATAGCAAAAGAGGAAGATTAAAACACATTAAACAAACTATATATGTTGGAAAAAGCTTGACAGCAAGACAACATCTCTGCCCTGGAAATGCAGCATATAATATAGAAATAATGTACTTAATAAACAGTACCTTCCACATCATAAGCCCTCCCATGATAAAGGGGTTGAAAACAGTGAGGAAACAATAAACAGAAGCTGGGTCAAAACTAGACAACGGGAGAAAGAAACAAAGAAAGTAAATACACATAATATTACATATTTATATTTATATTACAGCTGGATTAATGCATGGTTATAACTGTCAACCCCCACATGAAGTAAAAAGAAATTCACAATACAAGAGACTGGTTTTTCTAAATGATGCAAATAATGCGGGATCTAGTCTGTGCCATCTTCACAGGCCACTTGTTTCCTTCCTGTATACAAATTATGCTGTGCTAATTATCAGAAAAAACGCAGAACTTCGTTCAAGTCATGCATACCAGACATTCATTTCATCCTGGCTGCAATTATCTTCCAATTTCAGCCATGCAAAACACAACTTTCTGTCGTTCACAACACTCTTACATATAACACATATACCTGTTAATGGATGCAATGTTTCCGGTGCCAAAGAAAGCTGTGATTATAAAAAATACCTGAAGAAATTTTAGTCAAGAAAATATCTAAGGGATGATTAAAATATTTTTTTTTTGTTTGTTTTCAATAAAAAGGATACAAAAAAATATGCTCTTCTGATGTCATCCAGCTTCAGCTGTCTGATCTTGCTGATGTCGATGTTTGATGAGAAATCAATACTGGATAACTGAAAGAAAAAAAAACACAACCAGGTCCACAAATCAACTGAAACACAAATTTATAAAAGCCATGTTCAGATTTTATTTATTTATTGTTTTTTTTTTTTTACTTTAATCCTGTTCCATTTATTTGACTGATTTAACCGCCAGTGTTTTTCCACTGTTGTTACGGATTGTTATATGATTCTTGGCTTATTTGAATTTTTGTCTGTGTGGTACTTTGTTCAGCTTGTATTCAAATTAAAAGTGCTCTATAAATAAAATTGTTATTTAAAGAAGTGAGCACTTTAAAACTGTTTTTCAGAGATAACATGTGTCAACTTGCCTTTACGGGACTATACTATATAAAAGTGAGGTTTTTTTCTATTTTATACAATTGATAAGGTTAACCATCTTAGGTCCCTGATGGTGATAGTTTTTCATTTTGAAAAAAGTCAAAAAGAGTAGCTGTCACGGGTTTTCTTTCACTTTCTTCTCAAACTTCCAAAGAAACCTCGGGTAATCCAAATAAGTAAGTAAAAATGCTTGTGACATTTATTTCCTCAACCTTCTGTGAAAAATATCTAAAATACCAGATAAAATAGTTCAGTTGGCCATATTCCTATTTTAACAGACTTGAGGCTTCCTCTTTTTATACCTTAAGCCCCTCCCACTAGACTCAGTGTCCAAAAGAAAAAAAAATACAAAAAACAATTGAGAAACCAAAAAGACCACATCTTTTTGCACAAAATATTATAAAGGTAACCTTCACATGATTCAATCAGTATTATAAAGAAATATGTCTGTACACCAACATTTATTTCCCCCTAATTAGTACAAACTCAAAACACCTTGAAACCAAAGTCACATGATCCAGGAAAACGACTTTCTATTTAAACACAGCAATATCCTTCTGCTTGGTCTTGCCAAACAAGGCGGGATGCGGCCAGCAGACCATGCGCTGCGAAAACTGGTAAGTGTGTGTGTGAAATGTATTCCTAAACCAGGTGAGAGCCACCAAGTGTGCACCCTGGGCTGCGCTAATCGTACAGACAAGGGTGGGGAAAATACAAAAGGAAAGATGACGTCAGAGAGACTAAATGATGTGTGTGCCGGCATAAGAATATGTGTGTATGTATGTATGCTCCGTGACATATGGATATGAAACATATGTGATCAGGTAGAAGCAAACATCTACCTCTTGCCTGCCAGAGACACCTTGAGCGAGCATGGCCTCCTGTTCAATGTTGATCCACGCAAACATTAACCAAGATAACACAGGAGGGAACAACGCCTCTGACCTAGTCAGGAGAAAACAAAAACATTAAACATTTTCTAGACATTTTGCTGAAGTGATAACTCCAAATAACATTTAACTTGAAGTATTTGATGTGTTTGATGTCTTACCCAGTGCTGAGCAGCAGGTATGTGGATGTGAGAGACAAGAATATACTGAGGAGGCGGTGGAAAAGACGCGTGGAGCTCAGCAAAGGGACAAATATAGAAGATGCTGATAAAAGACGGCAGATGTTTGAACATTGTCTGTCACTTTTTTTTTTGTCTTTTTTTATTTATTTTTGTATTTTGTCAATACATAAAACCTAAACATAAGTGGAATGTCTGCAGCGTTGAACACCAGCAGCATCTTGTGCTTGTTTCCACCCTCCTACCTAATGTGCTCCAGCTGATGATCTGATTAAGAAGTGGCAGGCCCTGCTTCTGCTGCAGGCTGGAGTGTGTCAGAGATGGCACGTACGCACACACACCCACATGGAGCATCTGTTGGGGTTGATGGAAATTATTTTCTCAGCAAATTTAGCAATAAAATCCCACAGACACCCAGACAAAAAAACAAGATGCTTTGTAGCTACCTGAATGAAAAACTGATGTCTGTCACTGAGGTGCAGAGGTGTCCTCTGATGTGATGTCCACAGGAAACAGGCTGAAGTGAGGAGAGCGAGTAGACCTGCACAGGTACTGGGTATACAAACATCACAGGTTTATATATGTCAACTTCATGCATATGCATGTACACTGTGTACAGCTACTGCTGTTAATAAGCAGTTCATTTAAGATTGTCTGCCTCCAACTTCTCTATAGAAATACTATTATGTGGGGTTTAAAGAGGAAAAGTACATATTTATTTAGTTTGATATCTTTAAATCTTTAAAATCAGAATATTGATTCCAACAACAAAAATATTTGTTGATCTCCGAAAAATTATTTCCCTGTTTGTGACGACACTTCAGTATTGCTGAAGACATTTTCTTTGGTATAGTGATGTTAAATATTTCGTTGTAACTGACCTGACCTAAATATAATTTCTGAGTATCATCATAGAACATTGTGATTAACATTCTTATAAACGGAAACAAATAAAGGAAGTACTCACACCAGATGTAGGTTAGGCTCTCTACCCACAACTGGCATCAAGGGAAAAGCAGCCAAACACAGACAGCCCAGAAACCAGTTCAGTGAACGAAACTACCCAGGAACAGAGACAAAAATAACTGTCAGCAGTAATTATCACAAGTTAAGAAGCTGTGGCATTTGTTGAATTCAATGAGCACTTGAAACATAGCAGCTACAGATAAAGTGCTACATAGACAGCAGGCACTTACTGACCACGTCTGTTTACATCACACCTACAAACGGGTGTTTTCATCAGTTTCAGCTTAAAATGTTCACACACAATCTGCTTTAAACATAACTGCAAAAATTATGAACGTAACTATCGGCGCACCAGAGGCTTCACCTCAGGTTTTGGGAGTTCTGAGTGCTGGATGTTTCTCTGCAAAGTTCCATATCTTCAGGTCTTATATTTTGTTTGAACACACACTTTCAGAGTAGAAACTATTATGTATATTTATATTAATATTAAATATATAATTGCTTTTACAGAAAAAAGTAGTGTTTTAAGACCAAAAATATTATGTTTTCTGGCATTATTACTGTAGAGCAGTGGTTTCCAACCTGGCGTCCGGGACCCCCAAAGAGCACAGGGGTTCCCTATTTTGTCCCTATTTTAAGGGGGAAAAAAGTAAGGCTGTATGTTGTTCATTTCACTTTGGCTTTATCAAATGACAGGACTCAACCGGAATATATTATTTATGGTGAGAATCTCACCTGTGAAATCCTAAAACCAAGCATGGTTCCAGCACAGGATGGAGCAGGGGGTCCATGGCATTTTAGTATACGCATGAAGGGGGTCCCTGAGGAAAAAGGTTGGGAACCACTGCTGCAGAGGATTCTGAAGCATTTAACCCATATATCAAATTATGTAGTAACATCTGGTTTGGAAATCTAAGAACAGTTACAATGATGGACAGAAGTTCTGATGAAAGCAAAACATGTTACATAAAACTAGAGAATTTTCCATAGTGTTTTCATTTCTTTTCTTTATGGAAAACCCCAGGCTTTATTGGTAAACTTCCTGGAAGGACGCTTTCTTCCATACAGGAGAAAATAAACTATGGAAATAAAAAATAACATGCCTTTTCCGGGTTTAATTTCACTCCAGGAACATTATTTGATGTTTATGTTACCTTGGCCTTGCCAAAAAGTCCCAATAGGAGGGGCCACAGAGAGAGGATAGCCAGGCCTACAGTCAGCATGGCGCGATGGAAGAAACTCACCACCTGGGGGCAGCAGAGTTACAGCCACTGAGGATACAAACAGCTCTCCTAATAACCACCATATACTGTACATACTGGAGATAAAACTGTGTGATCAAACTAACTAATTAATGGCTTATTTTGCTTATTTTCAGTAATAAAGAGTTATATGTTTATCTATACATAAGCAGAAATATTTGCTTTAGGAAACACCTACCAGCAACTCGATGCCAAAGGCCACCAGCAAAAAGTAGCCCAAACATTTCCACAATGGCAGGGAGGGGGCTGACCGAATCAAGTCTATGAGAGCTCCAGATCTTAAAAAGGGATCATAAATAAAATTACTTTTCCTGTTAAAAAAAGAAGAAAAACTATGTCCCTTCTTTTAGTTTACAGAGGAGCAAAATGAATGGAAACACCCCTTCAAAGAGCGTAAATATCACTTATTTTTACTCCTGTGCTTGACATAGAAGTAAAAATCTGAAATGTAAATGAGATCTGCTTTTTGAATTCGATTATGTGATCTCTGCAAATGTGATGAATAGCCTGTCTGACTGCTCCATCACTCTCAAAGAACTTCAAATATGAATCTAAATGTTTGACTGTAATTATAGGTGATGTATATTTGTGGATATGTGTTACATTGTCAACTAGTTTCCATTTTTTTTTGCTTGTATTTGACTCACTCTTTAAAAACAGAGTACCACACAGGGACAGGCAGCAGGCAGTAAACATAGTAAGTTATTGGGCTTCTTTGGATGAGCAGGAACGTAGCGATCACCACTGCCACGCATAAACACAGCCTTGCCAAATTATGACTGGGAATCTGCACACACAGAACAGGAATACCAACTTAACAAGACTTTCAAGTTTCATGAACCAGTTTTGGGGGAAAATTAATCTGAATAGGCAAGAATTACACATCAGCAGCCTAACCTGTTTAGTGAGATTAGGATGTCTGTTGAGGCTGGCGTGAGTTCTCAGTATGATTAGGATGACATATGAGGTCCAGCCTACAAATCCTAGAACCACACTGCAGCCCAGAAAGAAGCGGTCGTAGGTGTGGTAGTAGACCAGTCCTTCCAGAGAGAGGGATATCAGAGACTGGCACAGAGAGATCTGACAGGACAGAGAACAGGCTAAGTCAAGGGGAGTGCTTTGATAAATATTGCATGGAGAAAAGGAACATTTAATAAAAAATAAATAAATAAAAAAAAGAGACAAATCCATCTGTTGCAGCTATATTTATTATATGTTTTATTTGTTTGTATCAGTAAGTGGTTGATATGACATCAGTTTGATGCATTAAAGCATCAAAAATAATCTTACTTAGAAATTGATTTACCTACTAATTATGGGTGCCAATGCTGTAAGGCAATGGCAACATATTGCTATTGCCTTTTTTTCTCCGCTCAAAACTTTGGCGGCTATCTCCTCCTACAGCTTTCACTCTACCCCCACAAAAGTTACATCAATCTGTGCGTCTCGATCGGGACATGTGTGGTATGACTTTTCTCGTACAAAAGTCTGGCGGTTCTCGAGTAAATCGCAATAAACCGCGATTTTTTGGAGACCTGTTTTCCCATAGGAATGAATGGGATTTGGCTCTGAGCAGCCCGAAAAACATAGGTCACTTTGGAAGCCTACAGCTCAGCCATATCTTCACCTAGAAACACCATTCAAAGTTTAAACGGGTCACGAAAGATAAACCTATCACTGGCCCGAAGGGCATTTTCATGTCTCTTACAGTTTGTTCACAATCACTGTTGAAGTTTTAGCAAAAAGTGCCAAAATCCTCTCCCTCTGCCTCCCTCTAGCTTTTGCTTCAAAAAGACATGCTTAAACAAAGTTCTCTCACGGCCAGAGTTTTTGCTCTACAGACACAATTTTTACATCAAAACGTAGGTTTTTTTGTTGGCTTCAATTTATCAGGAGCTCATTTTGGGCTAGGACGTACAGATTTGGAGCTATGAGGCTCAGAAAGACACAAAGTCTTTTCTCCCCACTCAGAATCCCCATTGATGGAACCATGTTTTAAAACTGCTGCCATTTAAGTTCTGTTTGCAGTACAGTGACAAGACTTATATCCTCGTGTCCCTCAAAGCCTTCTGCACCTAACGGTGAAAGAATTATTTTCATATGTATTACGGTTTGCTTTCAGCAGCAAGAAGTTCGGAGGCTTGCACACAGTGACTTCACAGTGCCATGTGTGTGTATGTGTAACCTGAGCCTGCCTGTCTGCTGCTATGGGGGAAAGGGTGGGGGCATGGTTGCCATGGCAGCACTCTCAGCTGCTGTCATTGCAAAGAGCTACTGTTTAGCCCTTTCATACCTGTCAATCTGCAGATTTTGCAATCATGCAAAGATTAAACTTTTAATTTTCTCTGTCACTTTTCATCCTGTACACATCTAGATATCCCCCCCCCACAAAAACAGGAAGTGACTCTAACTCTGGACTGGGTTGACCAAAGAACTTGAAACTTGCCAGTTTTATTGAAAGTCCCTATCTAAACATTTCTGCACATGAACAATGACTACAGCGCCACCTAGTGGCCGCCTGATTTCTGCAGATTTTCCGATCACGCTGATGTTTGGCAGTTTTCATCTGACACCCGATCCGAGCACGCTCGTGCACGCGCGGCGACTGCGGCGCCACCTAGTGGCCGTACGGGAATATTTAACGGCATCGCATTCACCGGCGGGTTTGCCTCCGTCTCGCGCCGTCTCCCTCGCGCCGGCTGGCTCCCTCGCGGCGGCCGCGCGGCCGGCACACCAGGGGGCGGCGGGGCGACCGGCGCATTGGCACCCATCAAAATTTCTTTGAAATTTTCTAGTTTATTCTTTTAGCTTTCTTTTGCATGATCGTTTTCCATTTAAATGTCTGATTAATAAAATTTTATGTCCATATTTTAGTTGTTTTTATGTGGTTTATTATGAATGGAAATGATTTAGTTAAATCAGCATGTGGCATCGTCTCCTTTCGATCGCCGTCTCCTGAATCGAATCTAATCAAGTCAAACTGAAATAATACTGTGGGAGAAATTGAAAAATTGCCAAATACTGAATCAATATAATATTGTATTTTGATCAAACTTGTGATTTACACACCTTTAAACTACACATTTTTCCCCCTTATACTTACAGCCTCATGGAACTTCTCTAGTTGAATCAGTATTCGGGCCTTCTGGGTGAATTCTGCTTGTTTGGACTCGGTCAGGAGTCTGGAAAATAAGCAAAAACAAAGCAAGAAAGATGGTGTGAAAATGTTATTTAAATGTGGTCTTGATCACAACTAGATAAGGGCGAATGGTTTGCCTTAACACAAACATAAAAGCTGATCTAAAAAAAAAAAGAAGAGTATTCATTTCCCTAATTATTTTCATTAAAAAAAAGAATAAAAAAAAAATAAGACTGAAAAACTCTTGCAAAAAAATATCTATTCATTGACTGACCCCACCCTTTGTACAGGATATTTACTGTTATTGTACTTACTGGTACGGCGTGAAGAGAAAAGACAAAGTAGTTTCCTGTTTCTGCTTCATTTTCATCTATAAAAAAACAAAAATATCTAAGTTACTATACGTAATTACAGCATCAAATGTTTTGACATGTCACATCATGCTGAAAGCTAAAAAGTTACAAACTAAGTGTCCAAAACAGATCTAAACATGGCTTTAATTTTCTTCTTAGGACTAGAATCAAATCAACACACCAGCTCCTAAATAACAAAAATGCCTGCTGTGTTACCTTAAACTGCTCCAGTACTTGGATAGCATTAGAGTACATGCTCTCTGCCTTGAACTGGTTGCTGTTGTTCAGGTAGAGGAGAGGTAACACACCCTGAGCAGGCACAAATAACACATTTAGATTTTCAGAACATGTCAGAGTATGGATTAAGATACTTCAAATATTTTATTACACATAAAATCTGTTAAATTGTTTTTGTAACCACTTATATGTACATAAAAAAGTCAGTGTTGACATATCTAGTAATGCAACTTGGTTTATACAACTTAATAAAAAACAACTAGATTATTTCCTCTGTTGTTTATCTACTGACTTACAACTGAGTTAACAGGGATGGGCAAACCAATGAGAGAAGCCATGAGTGGAGCAATATCTGCCTGGAGAAATAAAAGGAGAGCATAAGATTAAAACTGATTAATGACAGCCATATTCTTCCAAAGGGCCTTTTTGTGATCTTTACCTGGTTGACATCAACTCTACGAATGTGCTCCAATTTCCAATCTGAGAAAAGCAGCAGGAAAAAAAAAAAAAAAAACAGAACTCAACAAAACATATGTAAAAACTGGAGGATAAAGTATGTTTTAAAAACTGATTCAGTACCTTTTAGGTATCCATCCTTGTATGGTTGAGGTTCTGTGACTCTTTGGGCGTTATTAACTCCAGCTCCCCACACCACTAAAGGAGTGAGTGTCTCAGAAGGGTGGCCTGCTCCGTGGGATCCTGTAAGCATATGTATGCAAGTTTTTTAGCAGTGAATTAATATACTTTCTAATTATTTCACCACAAAAGTCTTACCCCAGTTTGTCATGCCATGATCAGAGGTAAACACATATGCTGTTCTGCCATCATAACCAAAGAAGTCCTCTATAACAGACACAATCTCAGCTACACCCATGTCCACCAGACGAATATTGTCTAAGTATTCTCTGCACAAAAGACAAAGTACAAAATTCATGAGTGAATGCTGATTTGGAGGAATCTGAGTTGAGAAAACTCAAAGAAACGTACTTACTGTGACATTGGTCTGTGAGCATGTCCATTAGTGTCAATGCCAAGCAGATGTAGAAAGAATACATTCTTATCCTCAAGTAGACTGGCCTTCAGAGTGGAGTTAGACTTCGCTGACTGAAAAAGGGACTGGTGCAAAGAGAAAATGTTGTTTGATGCCTTCTTAAAATAATTGTGCAAATCCTCTTTCACAGCAGCAACATATGCTACTGCTTGCTATCCTCTGTTTCCTAATAAAATGAAAACAGGAGTGTAGCCATCTGAAAAGAATAAAAATGGCTTCACACTTAGAGCATGAACTGTTTAAGAACAAAGTCAATATGTGTTTTACATCAGCAAGTTTTTTTTCATAAACTATTTTAGAGGCCTATTTAATTACTATGAATTATCATAGGCAACAATTATATTTTTTTCAGTATTTCCACCACCGTACTTTGACTTGAGTGAAAACCCAGCTGTCCAGCCTGGAGGCATCTGTGGAGGCAAAGTCCTCCTCCACAGCTGGATATGTGTGGGTGTACACATGGTCTCCAGTGGCACCTGGAAAAAGCAGGAAATTACATTAAAATTTTTTTCAAGTTATTTAATTCTTTTACAATCCAAACATCTAAAAAGGAATGAAATAACAGTATAAATAATGTGATAACAAATCCTCACAAATGCATTATTAGCTAAAGTTTGTTTTGTTTTTCTATACATGTCATTATCTGTGACATTTTGTTTTTGTAAGAACTAGTGTTTGTGTTTAAATTGGTGATCTTTATGGAAGCGTGAGGGCATGCACCTTTAGCGAACATAGGCAAGATATCAGGGCTTCCCCAGCACCAGGTGTTTCTGCTCTCATTAAACACTGAATCAAACTCCACAGGATTCTCCTTCCAGCCTGAAAATATGCACAAAAACAGAAGCAAGCATGAAGGGCTACCACAGTGCAACACCACAGAGATGTTCTGAAGCAGATGGAAATAAAATCATTCTAGTTTGTTGTGGACAGTGACTCACCTTTAGCAACTGCACTAACGTCCTCATAGAAGCCTGCGATAAGGGCAACATGACCAGGCCGGGACTCAGTGGGCACACGTGTGTGTGATACACCCCAGGTACCAGTCTTTTCTATTACACCCCTGATATTAGGAAACAGCGACACATGTGCTTGTTGCTAATGAGTTATAGACAAAGCCCCAGAAAGAAAAATCACACTTGTAAAGCTAAAAATGGTAAAACATACTGTTCCAAGCACAGAATTAATAAACCCACAAACACTCTACATGACAGATTTTAAATCAGTTTTCTGACCTGAGGTATGGAGTCCTAGATGAGCCATTGGGGAGCAGAGTGAAGAGACTGTCAGCTCTGAGGCCATCTGCCACCACTAGGACCAGTCTGGAAGCAGGGGGTGAAACTGGTGTTATCTGGGGTGTCATGCCATGGACCAGGGGTGACGTGAAGTAGATGTCAAAAATGGATAGGAAGAAGACTACATGGACTGTCAGTCCAACCAGGAAAAAGGTAATCATCCTCATTTTGACTGCCACGAACAACTGTGAAGAGACTAGAGATGGAGGAGTAAATCTTTTTAACGTAAATGCAAAAAGACAGAGAAAAAAACAATGACAGAATTAAGTATGGGAACTGAGAACTGAAAGTAGTACAGTCATGGCTTTTCATTCAAGATTTAAAAGTTACATCCAACACTATCAGCTTTAGTATAACACAAGTTAAGCCAAAGTATTTACCATGGAAAGGCTGCTTAAGCGAAGGTCTAATCCGTTTACCATGTCATTTGCCAATGTCCAAAAATGTCACACTTAATTGCGGCAAATTTAGCTGGAATCTGTGCCAGAATACTATCAAAATGTTGGGAAACAATCAACTACTTATTAAAACATAAAAAAAACAAAAAAACAAAACTATCGTACCTGCATGTAGCGTCAATGGGACCCTAATAAAGAACTTGTGATGCTGTCTTGTGTGTCATGAATCGTTGTCAACCACTATTCCGCATTTGGGCCATTCATTTGTTAGATAGACTAAAAAAGGACTTATCTTTGGTTCAATCTTCGTAGATGACCCATTATACGTCCAGAGAAACAGACAGATTGAGAGAGATGGTTCGAAACTAGATCAACTTAATCTATAAGTGGTTGCTTTTACAAAACCTACTGTCGCTCTCTCTAATAAGATTACTACAAGGAAAACAGGCACCACGAGCATTCACTTCCTTGTTGTGATTCCGACTTTGTTGACGCGTGTGCTTTACAGCTGAATTATGGGTAATGTAGTTAAAGTACATTTGATCTTTTAGTATGATTTATCTTAAAATATTACGAGAATAAACAACTTATAGTTTTGTTATTTTACTATTTCTATTACAGTATAGTATAAATGGACACAACTTGCATACATATTTTGACAATATATAAATTAGCATTAGCTGTCAGCTCTCAAAGGTGCCCTGCCCAGTTACCTCTGTCATATCCAATTATTTTCGGTTATCCCACGAAAGAGGCGGGCTTCAGGGTAACGTACCTCTAATTTAGCCAATCATCGTTTCGCAACCCCTTCCCTTGCAAAAAGCCACCTACACCTCTATCCATTCAGGAAGAAGCGGGTCTGATTTGCTTAGCTAGCTTAGATTGCTAAAGAAAAAAATCTTTATAGTGGAAAAATGGCGTCGGTCAACCCGTTTAATCTCAGTGATTCTGAAGAAGAAGCTGAAAGACGGCCTAATGAAAAAGTTGACACAGAGAGAAGCCCGAGTGACGGGGCGCCAGGGCCACCGCCAGGCAATCCCTTCTCCCCGCCTGCAGACGTCGAACCTCCGACGCTCCTGCTGTCTAGCAACCGGACAAGCCCCAGTGGTGAGGGCATCTCGCTGTCGGCCGCGACCATCTCCGCTATGGCAGGCACCGCCGAGACACGGGTCTCTGCGGATGTCATCGCTGCTCAGCTATTACGGGATCAATACATTCTAACGGCCCTTGAGTTTCACACTGAACTGTTGGAAGCCGGTAGAGAGCTTCCGCGGCTGAGGGATTATTTCTCTAACCCTGGCAACTTCGAGCGACAGAGCGGCACTCCACCTGCCAAAGACCAGGTACTTGGACCTGGAGGACCATTGAGTAAGTAACATTAGATCCCCCCCGATGCTACACGTAGCAGGTCGCATGCGCTATATTTAATGTTTCATTACACATAGACAACACACTAGCTAGCTAACGTTAGCTTGAAACGCGATTTTGGAAGTCAATTGATCTTGAAGTATCAGCTTGCTGCTCTTGCTCTGTCGCTCGAGGGCCGCGGTCATCAAACGGATTTTATGGGTCACTTGTCTTTGCAAAAAGAATAAAGCACAAGGAAACTACAGAAACGCGATAAGATCTAACAACCTGTCAGCTTGCTTAAAGTAGATGGATGGTATGAACGGATGCGTGATATCGTGACAAACCTGTAACCATCGCCCCAGTGCAACTGATTAATGTGAGAAACACCCCTTTCTCCAGGCCACCGTGAGGTCAGAGTTTAGGATCAGTTGCAAAAAAGACAAAAGAATAGCAGGGTTAATGCACCTCCTGCTTATGAAATTATGCATTTACTGTCATTACTCAGATGCCAATAAAGCTATTTTGAATTTGATAGGAAGACCATAGTCTTTTTAAAGCACCCTCATACACTTATTAGCGGTATTCTAGCTGGAAAGATTCTTGGCCTATAAACATTCATATGACATGGGTCACTGCCCAAGCCACGACTAAAGAATGCTTTTAGCGCTCAAATGGTAGCTCAAACTCCACATTAGTCTTGGCTCGGTATGGGGTCCTTTGAAGAGAATATGAAGAACCAAACCGATGTTAAGGTTTACTCAGGTGATTGACACAGGAGACATATTGATTTTACACCTACAATGTAATGCATCATGGCGCTACCTTTGGATTAAAAGTTGTCAAATCACTAAACTGTAGAATGCTCAGTGGGAAACCTTTTTTTACTATACTAAATGAACCAGATATAGTTTTTTTTTTCTTTTATGGAAAGAAACATTTTATAAATTGTTATTGTAGTAGTTTTTTTTAAACGTGATTTAGTTTGGATGCACTGAAACTGGGCTTTTTTTTACCTCTCATAACACAAACAGATTTTCTCCTTTATCATCTATTTTCAGGTGATGTTTGGAGCTTGATGATAAAGTGCTGTGCCACGCTAGTCGGTGTAATTTGCCCACTGGACTATAATTCCAAATAAAGATGTGAAAATACTTTCAATATGTGTATAATCTGGCAGTTGTACTGTATGTGTTGTCTGAGAATATTTTTTTGTGGATGTATATATATTTTTTTATCAGTAATTTCACCTTATCTTCCTTAAAATCCCAGATAAAAGCCAGTGTTTTAGTTTAGGAAAAACTAAAGTATGCCATAGTAGTGGTACTGCTATTCTAATTATTTTTTGGCTGTGCAAGCTATGCAACCAGGTTCGAGGATGTATTGTCATTATTAGAAATTCTGCAGTCTTTTTTTAGCATCGGGAGCCATACTATCTTGAACCACATCATTTCTTTTTTTACCATAAACAATGAACCGATGTCTCAAGATCAGATTGACATCCTTTGTACATCTCTAGTCAACTCCAACCTGTAGCATTTCCAACACTGCATGTCTCAGAGCCAGTGAATACAAACTGAAAGATAAAGTTGTAAAGTCATAGTGGTTGCATACATACTCCCCAAAGGTTTTATAAAGGTTTGGAAGAAACTGAAAATGTTAAATCTATAATAGACAGAAAATAAAAATCCCAAAACAAATGATAAGTAGACATTAAAGAAATACATCACCTAAGGTCATGTTGTATTTCTTCTCTAGCTTAATCTGATGGCCAAGACCTCGTGATCATTGGAATGATCTTTTTCTTGTTTGATGGACTCCCCAGTTGCAACAGTCTGACATAATAAAGTAGTTGTTAAAGAGAAATAATCAATTTAATGGGGTAAAACTGTGTGATGGCATTGAAAAGATTAAGCTTTAGCATGTGATAAAACTGTGTAACCCACTGTGACATAGCACATCATTATATACACTCAGTTTTCAAAAGGATGAAACAGACTTTTAAATTTTTATGGTAATTTGCTTGGTTCAACTTTGCCTTTACCCATGTATATGTAAAAGTAATGCTTTAATGGGATCCATGTATCATCTTATACAAGATAACAGAGGTCATCAGCTAACCTACCAGACATGTACTTGATGAGATCATTCTGATTACACAACCTGTGCCTGTGAGCTGGAAGCAGTTGATTGCACTGGCAGTGTGCTGCATCTGCAGCTGTTGCTCTCAGCCACATGAGACAGCAAGACATCTCACACCACTTTGCTAATATGCAGCAAGGAGGTATGAATGATACACCTTTGCCCCATCATTGGCCAGCCAGGTAGACAGATTTTAGGGCAGTCATGTTAATTGTTGCATTAAAAATTTACAGTAAGCTGCCATTTTTAATTAAAATAATCCAGTTTGTGTAAATTCATTGCAAGGAACTGAATACTCTTTAGGTGTTATAGGCATATTCCAGTTTAAATAAGTTGCTAAACTACCAAGTAGTCACACAAGTTCTATATTTGAGCTATTATGTTCAACATGTTCGACTTTGGGAAGATTGTGCATTTACTGATACTTTTTGTTTTGTTCCTGACTAGACTGGCAGTGAGTGAGTCGAAACTTTTAAGAAGGGCTGTGGGTCTACCAATATAAAGAAAACAGATGTGCTTGATAGGTAATGCAACGCGAGACAGGGGCATCTTTGTAACATGGAATGCACACCAATACTAGCTTTATAGTATTTATCTCATCTAAAATGTATTGCATAGTTTGACATAGTCCAGTAACCTCATTGAATGAGTCAAGTAACCGTCTTGATAACATTTTCTATTAAGTGTGAAAATTGGATATGTAGCTTATACCTGAATTGGCATGCAAAATATTCCACTGTCCTTACTGCAGATGGATTGATGTCCTCCCATATTTGATTATGGACAGAAACACTTTTATCTCTGTTTTGCACACACAGATACACAGTGGAGTAAAGATGACATGACTCTTGAGATGACTCTTGACATCTGCTTGACAATTTTGTCACACTTATAGTGCTGACATGTTTATATAAATGCAACGATTCTCATTTATGTGTCACTTAAAAATGTGCAAATTGTCCTGGTTTTTAAATATACAAACTACAGTAATAGAATATTACTCTCTGGAGATGTGACCAAGCCCTCTCCTGCTCCCTTTTTAAAAAAGGAAAAGAAACCCAATCAGCCCCTTTGATTGACCTATAGATGGAGTCTGATAAAAAATATTTAGAACATATATTGATCTGTTATTATTAGCAGCCTATGAGTTAGCATACTGTACCAGTTAGTAGCTCTTCCTAAGCGTTTGCCAATCCTTGCATGCTCTCTCTGGTCTTTCCATCCTTTTGTCTGTCTGGGGCCAGGAGGTTAGGGAGGGGGGGTATTATGTGAGATGGTGATTAATGGCATAGTTGGAGTACTGGCAAGCCTCCATGTTGTTTTGGACTGATTCCGACTGGCAGGCTGGTAATATTTCTCTGCCCTTCATAAGTGTTTGTGTGCGTGTCTGCGAATGCAGGTGGGTTTGTGCAGATTTATGTTGTTGTCTATGTGCAAGCATCTTAGCAATGGGGCCCAGTCATAACATAACTGTGTATTAGGGTTTGATATATCTTAGCGTCTAATATCTAAATGGGATCAGGAGTATAGTTTTCATGCAAAATGTAATTACTGACTAGGATGTTGAGACCTAAATGTGCATGCATATTTGTTTTCATGTCTGTGCATTCATGATAATTTGCACCCCATTGTCTCATCTTCATAACCTCATTCTACACTAGGGTTAGTCCTGCCAACATATCCCTCAATTAAACTAAATGAGGTTGTTGGCTTTCTCCTGGTAGTCCATTTTCTATGGTTTCTTTTATGTGTACTCTTTTTTTTTTAAATACTTATTTTGGTTAAGTTCTACACTAATTTATGTCTTTAATCTCCTTTCACTGTCTCTTTCTACTGGCCGAAGCAGAATCTATTAAAGGTCCTTGTGTCTATACAGAATAAAAGGTCAACCATGCATAAATAAAAGGCGCCCATGCACACTTTAGCTTAGCACATTGTGGAATTGCATTCTTGTCTCTCTGCACACACATGCAAACAGTAGCTACTCACAGCAGAAATCCTGATCTCTACAGGAAAAACCGTTAAAATGAAATCAGCATGACAGAACAATGGCACACATCCAGCACTGCAACGCTCTGGGTCACAGGACTGAGGATGTGTGTTTTTAGTCAATATGCATGGTCATATATTTGAACATGTGATGAACAAACACACATACTGTGAACAAATCCAAGTTTTTATCCTATATAAAAGAAAAAAAATCTTGTGTCAAATATTACTTTTACTGTCATAATGGCATTATAGTTTCACTATCTTTTTACTTTTTAAATGTCATTTAAATCTAACAATCTTAGGTTTAAAAATGAGTTTCGCTGTTCCCCTCCTTTAATTATCTTTCATTACTTACAGATTCTGTGCTTATGAGGTCTGCTAAGCCTGACTTTTACACCAATAAAGGCCATATTTGGCCTGACCTACTGTTTCTGGATATCAGAAAGCAAATAGACCAATCTCACACATGCATTGCAGTAGAAGCAAAGAAAGCTAACACCACTGACAAGCCTACTATAGCGGCCTATCTCTGTGAAATGTGACAGAGAATGCTTATTTATCAGCTTCATCTGGTTTTTGAGGGAGCGGTCCCTCTGCTAGTCATGTGCTCATGTAGAATGGGTGTTTCCATTAGGTTCAGCTAAATGAGTATTTCACTACAACTGAATTATGTTATTTATAAAATAAAAACAACTCAGCCTATAAAGCTAAAGCAAACTTTCAGTTAAAAGATAAACAGGCAGATCTGTGAGTCCCTGCCACAGTGAGCCCTTATCTGAGACAACTTCTTAAGGATTTTCCTGATACATTATCACTTTTTTATATCTCTGTGAGCTGTGGGGTCATCTGTATAATTACCATAAATGATTATATACTTGTCTAAGTTTCACCTCTGTGTCTGTGTCTCTGTTCAGATCGAGCAGGCAGCATTAGCACCTTGGACTCTCTGGACTTTGCACGTTACTCAGATGACGGCAACCGAGAGTCAGACGAACGGGTTGCAGGTAAGATGAACCAGACTGTCCGGGCTCTACGAAAGAGACCCGGATTACCTTTTCAGGAGAAAAGATAATGGCTGACTGGGAGAGCTTTTGTACAAACATAAAGTATAGCACCTGAAAGCTGCATTAATGACTGAAACGTGATGTGGTGGCACTGCTTTAACATGCATGTGGATTTGTGACATCAAACAAACATTTGTTTTCATGATTTAACCACAAAGTAGAAGTGATGTCAACACGTTTCACTTTCCAACATGCAGTGTGTTATTTTTTTATTTTATTTTTCTTTACCTTGGTTGAGGTGTTCACGCCTCCTCCTATCTACTGTCACTGTGGACTCAGTCAGTGATATTTTTGGTACGCAGACCTGTCTCAGCATTCTTTCAAATCACACTCCCTTCCTCCTGTAGCTCTGTCGTGACACACCATTTAAAGTTTTTTTTTTTTTTATCCAAAATACACGAACAGTTTTATCTGACACTAATGACATCATCGCACGCTGGCTTTAGGAGCAGCTGCTTAAATATGAGCTCATTATTCATTTTCATGTGAGTATTTTTGGGGTCGTGACAATACCTTTTATTACAGAATGCAGAAGAAACAGCGTCTGTTTTTGTCATGTCCGTGTAGCCTTGATCGGATCTGTCTTTTTCATAGACGCCAACGTAAACACTTTGCTTTTTAGCCATGCACACTGCGCCACAGTAGTTAATCAATGAGCCCCAAAAAGTCCCAGTCCATAGCAACAGTATGGATTTATGGAGTTTAACTGTCAATCTTTATTATAGTAGAAAGTTCACAGTTTCATGTTTTGATTTTATCAGCTGATTAAAACAGAAAATATTCCACAATGAGGGCACAGTTAAAACCATGCAGCAGAGATGTTGGTTTCACTTTTACATACAAATTGTGCATCTTTTTAAATTGACTTCTATTTATACACATTCCCCGTCTACAAAATTGCCCCACTCCTTCCTCACATCTCCCCACCTCCTTTACTTTTCCACATCCCTGCTCCCACCCTCCCTGCCCTCAACCTATTATTCTTGCCAAGATGCCTGCCCCCAGCTGTCTGACTCTGGGTTTTCTGGCTTCTTCCTGACGTTGATCAAACCCCAGTGAAATTCTGGACAAGTCACTCCATCCAGACTAGCTTTCTTTTTTTTTTTTTTTTTTTTTTTTTTTTTAACTCCCTATTTTCAGTTTCCATTTTCTTGCAGTTGCAGCCTGTGCACTCTAGATCTGCTGGGACGGTTGTAGACTGAGAACAGATGATGTGTTCATGATATTTACTTTAGTGAAATTGCAGGATTACTGACAGTACTGAAAATTTGCACTAAACATAGAAAACCATAGAAGGGAAAGAAGATTTTTGAACCCCAGTCCTGGACAATGCATGACTTATTTTAGAAGAAAACATATAAAGCAGATTTCCAGTGCACAGCTACGCAACCTTGTTTCCCTGCTCCATTGCTTTTTTACTTTTTTGCGTGTGGTATTACTCTTGACGTGTCGTAAGATCTTGTGTGTACTATATTTGCTTTTATTCAGTGTTAACTATTGGCAATGAAATTTTTAGTTTTTGCAAATTGATGGTGTTATTAAAGCATCGGCTGCTTCTGGCTGTTTAAGATGTCAGAAACAGTTTGATTGTAGTATTCTGAATTATATGTTTTTGTAATAAAAGAAAAATATATTTCTTATAGCTTATAGTAAAATTTTATATTTTGTCATCTATGAAGAACATATTCCCTGAGCAGTGGCTTTCCTTTGTCCCATGTTTGATTATGTATTAGTAAGAAATATGCTTGGATAAAACAAAAAAAAAAAGAAAAAACCTGTGTCAGACAGCTCCTAGATTATTAAGGTTGCTCTCAGCTTACCTTAGCTATAGTTTGAGTCTAATTTGACCCTCTTTTATTAATTCAGGCACATAAATGCTATAAAAGGGGGGAAATAAGGGCAAGAAATCCAATCATTGAGGTTTCTCTCAATGCATTCCCCACACCAGTGAAAGCAACATGAGCCAGCTTCACCACGTACCTCTGCTGCATGTGTTTTCAACCCCATGATTTGCATGCTTCCTTTTTTTGTTCTGTTTTATGACTCTTGTTCTTTTTGTGACGTTGTTTGTTTTTTTTTTTGTTTTTTTCTTTTCCCCCTTTTTTTTATGCCCATCTTTGTTTTGTTTCTTCCCTGTCTTTGGTTGGATCCACTTCCTGTGTGTGTGTGTGTTGTCATTTCCTGTCCAGTGCTGGAGTTTGAGCTACGGAAAGCAAAGGAGACCATTCAGGCTCTGCGCGCCAACTTGACTCAGGCAGCAGGTGTGGCGTACTTTTTAACTTCTTCTCCACCTGAACCCTTTTTGTTAGCATTCTCTTTTCTTTTTTCTTTTTTTTTTATTTTCTTAATTCCTGTGGATAAGTGATGTTCAGACATTTAATATCTTCTCAATTTCTCAGAGAGCGAACTGCCCTCTCAGGAGAGAAAAAACCTCAAGACAAGTCCTGAAATTCAGGTGGGGAATCTCATAAAAACTTGTGAAATTTTTTCTCTTTTGTTAAAACCACTCAAGAGGTTAGATCATTTCCTTTTCACTTGAGTAAATCTATTTTTTTTTTTTGCTATTGCAGGAGCCTATACGCCCACTGGAGAAAAGAGCCTTAAATTTTCTTGTGAATGAATATTTATTAAAAAATGAATACAAACTCTCATCAATCACCTTCTCTGACGAAAATGATGATCAGGTAACAGCGTTTTCATGGCTGCCTCGTCTTTAGCGATGGAGTGAGAAATATTTAGATGCTGTTAGAAGGAAGAAAAGGAGATATTTGACCACAAATATTTAGTATTTTGGATTTTGAACTTACATTATGTCCTGCTTAGGGGTACATAAATAGATGTAACAAACAAGTATTGCTTAATCATTTTGTTTTGTATTTATTTTTTAGGACTTTGAGTTGTGGGATGACGTCGGTCTCAATATCCCAAAGCCCCCCGGCCTGCTGCAACTCTACAGGAATTGTGGCAGCACCCTCTCCTCCCCGAGGGATATGGTGGATGTGTCAGTGGGGGTGGATTTCGGGGATCTTCCAGGAAACTGCATCCCTCAAGAGCCCCCAAAGAAGCCCGACTTGTCGCAACAGGTGTGTCGAAATGAGCTCATCCTTCATTTTTCACTCAGACTAGTCGTACGGTTAGATTAATAGAGGAATAACAGAACTATTCAAGCGTTCGTCCTCCATGATTTCAGCTGTGAGAATTTGCTGAAACACTGATTCTGATCCAGACGATGAATTCATTTCAGTTCAACTTTATTTGTATAGTGCCAATTCACATCAATGTCATCTCAGGGCACTTTGCAGACAATTTATTCCTTTTCAAAGTTTGTAAGTTATTTCAAATGGAGCTGCCTTTTTTCTCACATCTGTAGAACAGAATGAGAACGAAGACCATTTTAAGTCTGGTTCCTAGACCTGTAGGTAAAGATGTAAAGCAGCTGGGTCAAGAATAGTTTTCTATATGAAAATCTGGCGGACTACAACAGCAGGCGACCACACTGAGTGCCACTCCTGTCAGTTAAGAACTGGAAATTCGAGGCTTTGATTCACACAGGGTTGCTACAGCTGGACAGCAAAAGATGGAAAAACATTACCTGGTCTGATAAGTCCTAATTTAAGCTGCAGCATTCAGATGGTAGGGTCAGAATTTGGTGTCAACAACATGAAAGTATTGATCCATCCCTGTATCAACAGTGTCTTGTTACACTTTGGGACCCTTTGTACTATTAAACATGCTTTAAACAGCACAGACTACCTGCATATCGTAGCTGTCCATGCCTATCCCTTTATGACCACCGTGTTCTCAGTATGGGGAAGAGTCTGAGAATCGTTTCAAACACCTTGATGAATTCATGTAATGAGTAATTAAGGCAGTTCTGGAGGCAAAAAAAAAAGGAGTCCAACCCGATATTTGCAAGGTAGACCTTATAAAGTGGCCGGTTAATGAATATTAGTATTTTTAACTATCTTATTTACTACTGTTTTGTTTTGTTTAACACTGTGTTGTTTTCATTAGCTTAGTATAAATATTTCTGGCAACACACTCGATCTAGAGGGACTAGCAGTAATGTGTGATGGTCCAGTGACACAGAGACGGTGTCTTCATGTGAAGTAAACATCCCATATTTTTCTGTTAATGGCTATACTGTTACTGTAGTACAATTAAACCTTCGCAGGAATATCAAGTATTGCGCACACAACGTGATTCTTTCCATCACTTTTACAGCAAAGGTTTAAATCAAGCTTGAGGAGCATAAATGGAAAAGTGAAAAATGTGTGAATGACTGAATGTTGGCACATTAACAGACTGATGAAGATATGAATGTTATTGCTGCAAATTCTGGCACTTTAGGCCACAATGACCACAAAAACAAGCCTTAAAAATCCCAGAGAGACTGAATAACAGTCTTTTGCCAATTAAATCTATCAGAAGTAATATTTTTATTCAGAATTTGTAATTTGTTCTAAGTCATTAAGAAGCAACAGTTCCCCTAATTTTTTTTTTTTTTTTTTTTTTTAGTTTTAATATTTTTTAGCACCTATTCTTGTGAATATTTAACATATTTGTATAATTTTTTTGTCTTTAATAGCAACAAACAGAAGTGGTACAAGAGTTGGAGTACCAGCTCAGCCTACTTAACAGTGAGAAGCAGAGCCTAGCTGAGCAGATCAAGAAACTACAGAGGTAGGTGCACAAATGCCTCATAGGTTCATCTCGGTTGGACAGACTGAAGAGTTATGTCTTTGTTGACAAGGTCTTTCATTTCATCTTCTTCACAGTGAGATTCAGACTCTTAAAAGGTCTGTCTCCTCCCCACCTCCTGCCACACTGGACCTGGGCTCCCAGAATTCCCCTAATCCCTCCTCTTCTTCCACCTCCACTGCTTGCCCCACCGACCATCCCTCTGTGGTATGCCGTTACTTTTAATAGAATGTGATTACGTAAATAAGTAGCCGTACAGGACCAGTGTCTTGCCATAAATACATGCATTGATAAAAATGAAAATGGAAGTTTTGGTGTGCATTTAATTAGTTTGTCCTTATTTTGTCTTCCCTTCAGCCTCCGACAGATAACGGCCAGTATCTCGACATCCGAGGGGTCTCAGACGCTGAAAATGACCAAGGTTCTCCCTCTGCTCAGAACTCATCACAGCCCCACCTACAGTCCTGTGGCAAAATCAAGAGTACGCCACGGGTCCAGTTCGATCAACCAAACAGGTGAGAGTCAGGAGACTATGTAATTGTTCATAAAAAAACACCCCAACCATCCATGTACAGAGGTTATTTCTATTTCCTATGTAGATTTCCTTTATACTGGCAATATTATGCTTATTAAACCAAATAAATATAAACTAGTGAAAAAAATAGACTGGAAAAAAAATTATTCCAGTCTCAGTTGCCTCCTTGTGCACCACAATAAATTCTTTAAATCAGTCAGTGGAAGCTTTGAAAGTATCTTCTACTGGGTATAATGCCAGACAATCTACCATTTCCATCACCAAGGGTCTTCTCGAGGGAGCAGTTTGTGGTCGAGCATTATCAATTTATTTTGCAATGGCAGCTTCAATCACAGGCTCTCTCTCAATGCTCCCTCATTTTCTCTTTCCATCACAGGCAGCCATGAGTTGGTGTGTTTGGACTTAACAAGCTAAATCGAAGCACACAAAGTTGAGTTGCTGCTGGATTCCGTTTGAGCAGTTTCTTAAGTTTTGAGGAGACTCACTTTTGACCCTCAAAGGATTTAGATTTTTTTCTAAATTGATTTATCTTGCCACAGCCTCTGAGGTTACAGTGAAGCCGAATATTGACTGTTACATTTCACAGAAAACATTTTTTCTATTCCAACTGCAAAGATTGTTCAGTGGGATCATTTTAAAGAAATTTCTCAATGGAAATAACTACATACATGCTAGAAAAAGGATTATTCTTGGCATTAATAGTGTATTTGTCAGCGGTAGCTTTTGCCTTGATAAATATGAAGCAATATATGGTTAAAATGAATAACTATGAATTAAATTCTTTTGATGTATCTTTACTAATTTTCTGCCAGGCAGGGAACTAATGATGAATTTTAGTATGCACCTCTCATGTCCACTAAAGCAGGGGTGTCCTAAGTCAGTTCTTGAGGGCCGTAGTCCTGCAGGTTTTCAATGTTTCCCTGCTTCAACACACCTGACCTGATTCATTCCAAATGCAATTTCACTGCAATAAATACGTCTTAACTGGGGTTTTCTCAGCTTATTGGTATGTCCTTTATGTTTTTAATGGAACTTTAAGGACATACCAACAAGCTCAGAAACTTTTAACTGTGTTTTCTGTTTCGTTGAAGACAAATGTCCTTCTCTGCATTGGACAATAAAGTTTTTCTAAATTCTAATAAAAACAAAAAAATTAAATAGAGCCAGCAGCCTATGCAGTTCTGCAAAGTGACTTGTTAATTTGAGCCAGATGTTTTTGAGCAGGGAAATGCTGAAAACCTGCAGGATTGTGGCCCTCCAGAACTAGAGATGGACACCCCTGCACTAAAGCTGCCAAACCCATCTCGGTGTAGTAACACAAACAACCACTAGAGGGAGGTAGTTAACAATTATTGAGCTGCCTTCTTGAGTAAAAGCTTTTTTTTTGTCTTTTTTTAACTCATAATGTGTGTGTATATATGTGTGTGTGTGTAATATATGTGTAAATGACATATAAACAATTTGTATACATAGCAGTTACAAGAAGAAGTGGAAGAGTTTAGCTTCCTTGCTGCATGGCTCAGTCTAACCCTTAATCTTGCAGTAGTTAGGGCAACCTCTGAGTTCATAGCTGCATACTGCACCATCTCATCTTCTGTTTCTGGGTGTTCCAGGAAGTTATCTCCAGCCTTCCAACAAGCCTTGCTGTCCTTCTGCAGAATGTGTTCCGACAGCCGCCTTGGGGCAGAGGTCAGCACCACAAAATAATCCAAATGAAATTGATGCATTTAAGTACAGCAGCATTATATATTATTGCCCCTGTCTCCAGGTGTCTCGTATAGCAGACAGCGAGGAGAGTGTGATGCTAATGCTGGGCCGCTGTCTCCCTCACATCGTCCCCAATGTCCTCCTTGCTAAACGAGAGGTAATTCCACTTTTGCTGCTCTTCTTGCCCCTCTTCGTCTCCTCTCTGTACTTGCTTTCATTGTTATCATCACAGGCACCTTGTCTTAATATCCAATAGATACCCACAAAGCAACAAGGGTAAGATATTCCAAAAATCCCGTTCAAATTGTATTTGATGATGCATACTTTTAATTGAAACCTTAATTGAGTAGTGTTTTTTTAAGAGATAGTTGGGGGAAAACCTTCTAAATCCACATAAACCACCTTTATCGTTTTTAAAATTGCTTCCTCTATCACACATCTGGATAGAGTTTATGTGGAAATTGTTAGTCTTAGCAAAAGTCAATCTACAGATCCCTTGCTGGCTTGTGTCTTATCTATTGATCTGAATTTTTACCTTCCTTTATGATGCCATTTGTCTTCACCAGTCATCATCCTAATTTCTCCTCTGCTAGTTTTGTTGCCTTCTTACATTTGCTGCCTTTTGCCTTCACTGGTTTTTATTTTTATTCCTCTCTTTTCGTCTCACTCATTCTCTCACTCTCATGCATGCCTCTCTTCTAGAGAATGGTTGCACATCTTTGCCAGGTGAGTCTTTCATGCACTCATCTGCATGGTTCTGACATGACCTGTAGATCAGAAATATAGAAATAATGACCTGAGCTACAACTGCTGACACACTGACACTATTTTTTTTTATTGCTTAAGCTTGGTCATTTCTGCACATGACTGTTACACTAGCTTGTACTGTTTTTGTATATAAGAAATTGAAGTAATCTAAATATGAACAATGCTAAGTTAAGCAGTTTTAGCCTTATACAGGTCAAACTGTATTTTATGTCAGTTTAATCCAATTTATATTTCCTTTCTTTTACCCATTGTTCCCTTGTCAGTCTTATTCAGCTTCAGTCTTTTTTTATGTCTAAGTAGCAGATTTTGTAACTCTGACAACATTTATGTAATTTATGGATTTAAGTTTAAAAAAGTTTATGCTATACCTCTGAAACTAAATAAAGATTTTATTTGTTTATTGGTGTTCTTGAATTCACTAAATGTAAACCAGCTTTTTTTTCTAACTTTAACAATCTAAGTCCATTTTATATTTTTTTTAAACTCAGTTTTGATTTCTTCTGAGGAGGAGAGAAAGAAAATGAGGATTTCACAATGGATTTGATATTAAACTGCTCCCTCTGAGCTGTAATGCAGACACCTGCATGGGTGATCTGTCCACATGAACTACCTGCATGCAGTTACTGTTTTTGTACAAATACTGTATATTTTGCACAGCATTGAAACGTGATAAGACATAAAATTTAAGTGTCTGAAAGAGGTTAAGTCAGGTTGGAGTAGTTCTCAGTGGAGCTGCTTTGCATATCGCCATGGTTACCTAGCTGGAATCGACCACAGGCAGTTATACAGAACTTAATCTCTTTACAAAATCTAAGTAAACAAATGAAAAGGAGAGTCTGGCAAGAAATTCAAAACACAGAACATTAAGCCTTTGGGGGTCTCTGTTTATTGGTGTGGACTTTGCACCCTGTCCGTTAGAACCACAGTCCCTGACACTGTGTATTCATACACACATGCAGCTGCTCTTGCTTCTGTCGTGCAACATGAAGCTTTCAAACCACCGCAAGCGTGGAGACACACCTTTAGCTGCTTGAATGTGACACCCACTTAAGAACAAAGGTGTTTGACTTTAAGTAGTAGTATGATATATTGAGACTCTGCCTGCCACCTGGCTGTATTATCAGACTCTGTAAATCATTTAACATTATGTCTTTCTTCCAGATACAGGACTGGGTTGTAGTGGAGCAATTTGATTTGCATTCTTTGTATCGTTTATTTGCACTGGATTTTTCTAGTAGAAAATAAATGATTTGTAATTACTTGCTAGAACACATTTTTTCTAAATCCCCTTCTATATACAGAATAAAAGGTACATATAGACTCTCCACAATGTAAAACTGATTTCCTTTTTTTCTACTTGTCTGCTTAACGGAGGTATTTAACAAATGTCTAGCAAAAGAAGGAGCACAGATACTTCTGGGATGATTTATGACAGAAAAATTCTAGTACTGCATTCATACTGTTTTTTGAATGGATGCATGATATTAAAACAAGCCATTAAATGATGTTCGCTCAGGTGTTGCAGCAGTTTGGTGCTCAGCAACTTTTCAGTCGCATTGTTAGTTCTTGAGTTGATGCAGCAAGAGGGTGAATCCTTTTAAATGAAGACAACATAAATACAAACAATTTACCTGAAGAATAAACAGGAAATTTAGGGCTGAAGACATTATAACAGCCCAAATCTTAAGGTATTATAGTAGTATACATATTTATTGTACATTGGCTATAGTTTTGCAGGTATTTGGAACAAGTTAAAGATTTAGCTTTGATGATAATTCTGGGTAAAGAGTCAGGAATCTGAAAAATTTATCCAATAATTGTTGAGAAAAACCCAGTCAGTAGAGGAAAGGTCAGGGGATCCTCAAAGGCACCACTGTGTGTTAGTGTAGATATATGTTGAACTAGAAGATGTTGAAATATAAAAAATAAAAAAAAAGAGCTATAGGTCCACATACTGGTCCTTTGTAGAAGGTGTACAAGTTCTGGTCTTTGAAGAGGGGCATCATGCCCGCCGTTCGTGGATCTTGGCGTCGTTCTGTCCGCTCTACCTGCCCACAATGTTTACCCAGGACTGGTCAGATGTTTTACCTCCTGAAGGAGTTTTCACATCAGAAACGCTGATGAAAATAGAAATAGAAAAGGGTCAGTATGGTTTTTGGCTTTTAGATGTGTGCATTTTATGAAATTCCTCCACTTCTTGTATCAGGGCAGACCTTGAATAACACCTCTTGTGAAGTTTCGTAGTATTTTCAGAGACCACGGCAAAAAAAATAAAAAGAAGATTAAATGTGACAGCTAAATTTGTTTGAACTTGTTTTATTAGCAGATTTTTGCCGTTTTTGACCCTTAAACTGATTTTACCCTCACTGAAGTTGTCATGAAATATTTAAAAGGACCCTCTGATATGTGAATGCCGTATTTTTTATGATTTTAAAGTTTGCCAGCATGGCACTGACTTCAGAGGTTCGGTCCAGCATTGAGCGGGTGACTCATCGCAGAGTCTCTGAGCTGAGTCCATCCGTCCATCCAGTGTTTGGGGTTTTGCTTGTTCTTCCAACACTTGACAGGAATATATGATATCTTACTGGAAAAAAAAGAGTATATTTTTAACTTTACATGCACTCTCTAATTTCGGTGTGTGTGGCGGGAATGTGGGGCTGACCACAATTTGGTCGCGGAGGGCCTGTATCAAGGGCAGCTGAGCTCTCTCCCCTTTGGCTGGAAGGCCCATGAACTCTGTCTGAACTCTGGAACAGAGCCCAGCTTTAGGGAAGGAACTTTAGGTATATGTGTGTCTGTCAGTATTCAGTCGTGTCAAGTATGTGCATGCACTTGGTAAGCTTTTACCGTACGTGGCTCTAATTATGTGTGTATGTGACTAAAGCCAAATGTAACACCAGTAAGGTATGACAGGTAAGCTTGTTGTCAGCAATGTTGACCGACTCCTGTTGGTTTTCAGGTAAACCCCTTGTCTTTCTTTTTCCCTGACTGTTCCTCGTTAAACTCCTTCTCATTCTTTCCTATCCCTGCTCCACCATAAATGGACAAGCCTGCTTTACTTCTACCAACAATTATTATAATTTTCTACATTTTGCAAAGGTAGTTGAATCTAATGCCAGCTCTTTCTGTCTCTTTCTCACCATCAGGAGTTGATTCCACTCATCTTATGTACCGCATGCCTTCACCCAGAGCCTAAAGAAAGGGACCAGCTCCTCCACATCCTTTTTAACTTAATTAAGAGACCAGATGATGAGCAAAGGTATGTATAGTTATATGCATATAGGCCCGACCATATGCAAAGATTTGGCTGATTGAACCATTCACCACCTCTTCAGGAGATAAATAGATTCTTAAGCAATGTTTTCTCATGTATATAAGTTTTTTTTTTTTTCTTTCTTTTTTAAAGACAAATGATCTTGACGGGCTGTGTTGCATTCGCAAAGCATGTGGGTCCGACTCGTGTCGAGGCCGAGCTCCTTCCTCAGTGCTGGGAACAGGTACAGTACATTCACTGCAAGTAGCGTTTCATTGAATGAGCTGCCATCACAGTGCATACCTGTAAAGTTTCATGCACCAACCACTTTATTAGGTATGTCTTGCCAATTTTGCCTTCAAAACTACCTTAATTCTTCATGGTATAGATTGAACAGGGTGTTGGAAACATTCCTCAGAGATTTTGCTTCATATTAACATGGTAGCATCACACAGTTGCTGCACATCCATGATGAGAAGCTCCCGTTCCACCACATCCCAAGCTGCTCTATTGGATTGAGATCTGGTGACTGTTGAGGAATACAATTAACTAATGTCATGTTCAAGAAAGTGCTAATATGTGTACTATTTGAAAAGAAAATCAGACTCATTTAGTATAGTTTTAATTTCATTTTCGGGTTTACAAAAATCCTTATCACTACCCCAGTGACTGTCCTTGACATAAATGTGGGAGCAGTTTTGTTTTTATTGCCACCTGTGTCACCGCATTCGTGTTCAACAAAATCTGCTGCCATGGCAACGGCAGCTGCCAGCAGTTTGGAGGCTGAGAATCTGCAGAAAAAGACAAATTGTGGTTTTCACAGGGTCAGCATGTTGATGATCGTCTTGTTGTTTCCATTCCTCGGCTGCACTCCCGTCTATCCTTCCTTTCTTTCAACTTTTTGTTTCTCTTTCACCTTCAACATTTCTTGTTCTAAATTTGTCCTTCGCAGATTAACCACAAATATCCAGAGAGAAGATTGCTGGTGGCTGAGTCCTGTGGAGCCTTAGCCCCTTACTTGCCTGTAAGAACACACTGTGTGCGATGAATTAAAAAAAAATATATATATATATGTAGGATATATATATATTTGCACAAATGTGGCTGAATTTAAAAGTGCATGAGTTTTCTGTTTCTTTGTGTTTCTGCAGAAGGAGATTCGCAGCTCCCTGGTGTTGTCCATGTTGCAGCAGATGCTTGCTGAGGACAAAGCTGACATGGTCAGGGAAGCTGTAGTCAAGAGTCTGGGCATTATCATGGGTTATATTGATGACTCTGACAAGTACTCCCAGGTATATTTCTATTACATTTTTTAATGCAATATATATCTTAAAATTACTGCTCTGGGGTTTTGTCCTTCTATTCACACTGTCAATCAATAAGGCCTCTTTATGTGTTTGCTGGTCACTTGATTCTGCTCTTTTGTTCATTGCAGGGCTTTGAGTTAATGCTGCTGTCCCTTGGGGACCCATCAGAACGAGTGGTCAATGCTGTCCACCAGGTCTTCATCCCTGCCTTTGCTGCCTGGGCCACAGAACTGGGCAGCCTGCACACTGCACTCATCCCTTCTCTGCTGACTCGTATAGAAAAATTACTCATGGTGAATAATCATGTGTTGACTTAATACTCCTGGAGCATTTCAAGGCTAGACACATTGGAACTCAACAAATTATCTGTCCATGCTAAATGATGTTTCTTTCTGCAGCAAGGAGAACACAGTCTGGATGAGCACAAGCTACATATTTTTCTGTCAGCCCTTCAGTCTCTTATCCCTCCTCTGTTTGCTGTGGTGCTGCAGAACGCACCCTTCACCAGCAGAGCCAGACTCCAAGGAGAAATACCTACAATAGAGGGTAGGATGATAGTCACACACACATGCATATAGTTCACTTAATAATAAAATTCTCTAAAGATGACATAAATTTAATTTGTGCTAACTTAACCAGTGCTTTGATGTCTAATTCTTTAACTAACCTGTACTGTTGGTCCTCCAGTGACCCGATTCCCTAGGCCAGCTTCTCCCCTGCAGGATGTGGCCACCATCATCGGCAGCAGAGAGATGCTAAGTGCACTGCTGCTTCTCTATGACCACCAGCTAGAGCATGAAGGAACCACTGGCTGGGACAGCCTGCTATGGGTGGTCAACCAGTTGTAAGAAATACTTGGATTTGCAGTGTTTTCAACTTTCATGATTTAAGACTCTTTTTACTGATTTACAAAATTCCTAATCATTAATCATAACTTACACCAAATCTTACTAAACTTATCTAACTCTTTTCAAGTCAGTAAATACACCCTCAAAAGCTCATCAAAAACTTCATATTATTCTTCATGTGCTAGCTTCTCTTTCCATCAGCCTTGAATTCACAGATAGAGCTTCCTGTCTGAGCCCTCTACGCACCAAATAAACTGTAGTATCTTACCTCACACTTCCTGTTCCCCGATTCTTTTCCCAAAAGTTTTCATTTTAAAGCCCCAGTGTGTAAGAATTACTCCAATCTAGTGGTGCGCTAATATAATGCAAGCAACTGAGTAGTGCTCTACTGGAACCTCCTCTTTTAAGTGCGTTATTAAAACTACGGAAGCCACGGAGAGTTATAAATGTGAAAATATCAACATCTTGCAGACATTCGATTGTCCCGTCAGGTGATGAGGAACAGAACGATAAATAATTCTTTTTTTTAATGCTGATAAGTTGCAAGCATGCCTTCCATGTATTTGGTAACAAGCTACTGCTAATAGCTAATGTTATCGTGTGAAATTGTTTTTCGTGACTTGCAGACTCAGAGATCATCTGATGAAGGGAGCGGAAGAGGGAGTCAAAGCAGGGGCTTTTATTTTATGTATTATATGACATTAGAGACACTGGAAATCTAAATCTAAATGTGCATTTACTAAGAACACAAAACAGTCTGCATTATAGATTTAAAGTGTCTTTTTAATATAATTCTAGATTTATATACTATTTTTGTTTTACTGTTACTGCAACATTCTGCCTTACATTAGGATAAATTGTGTTTTGAAATTTTTTATGTCACCCGTAAACCAAGTACTCAGATTATTACGTTATTACAGCATTATATGTGCTCTACAACCTTCGTCTGGTCTTCAGAAAGAAAGCAGTCTCTGCAATGACTATGATCAAATTAAATTGATTTATGTTCCCACAATATGAGCACACACACAGTCATACACACACAGATGATCTCAGCAATATTTAAGACAGCGTGTACACGTTGATTTCTGTCCATCTGGTCTTCCTTCAGCCTTCCCCAGCTCATAGAGATTGTGGGTCGCATCAATGTCACATCGTCCACATGTGTTCATGAGTTTTCTCGCTTCTTCTGGAGGTTCTGTCGCACCTTCGGCAAGATTTTCACCAACACTAAGGTATAGCCAGTCACATGAAGATGAAATACTCTGCTGAAGCTACAATCTGTTTGGCCTGAACAGGCGTTCAAATATATATATATACACAGTTTATATTTGATGGATATATGAATTATATAACTTTAATATGAATATATAAACGAAGTGGCAATATTTTATCTCTCCTTGTGCTTTTTAGGTGAAACCACAGTTCCAGGAGATTCTCCGTCTGTCTGAAGAAAATGTTGGTAAGGTTTATTTTTAACATTCGCACAGTTTTCTGGCCCCTCTCAGGAAAATGGTGATAGGTGGAGTTAAGACACAGACACTACTGATGTAAACAAGCTATTTGGAGCTGTTATGGGTGTTCCCCTTCTTCTGTTTTTTTTTTTTTTTTTTGTCTAATTCCAGACATGTTTCTGTAGTTATAAAGAGGTGCTCGGTCTCCCTTCGTTGCCAAGTAATTTAGTTTTGGTATTGTGGCCATTCCTGACATGCGGTTTGTGCTGGGACCCTGTCGGTGTTGATGTCTTCATGACCTTTATGCAGTTATTTCCCAGTTCAGTGGGTTTTTTATAATCCCACAACAATATAATGTATATTGAGGCCTCATTTTTTTGTAGACATAGTCTTGTTAACATGTTTATTACAATATGATAGATTGTAACTTTTTTCTCATGTCCTTCATGTTTATTTGCATGTTGTGAGTTATTTCCCTGATTTACCAAAAGAAATAAAAAGTCATTCACTTGGGTCACATATATAATGAAGTCCCATCAATTCTCTCTGTATAGCCAATATACAACACAACTACAAGAAAATATATAAAGAAATTCTAGTAGTTATAGGACAAAATAATCAGAATGATTTATAAGTTTATTACTTTAATATATACCTATAATATATCATATTATCCCCAGCTTTCTTTAATTTATTCTTTGGTGCTTCTCAACCTTTTGTTATTTTATCAGATGCTTCAGCGGGGAACGGTATTCTGACCAAAGCCACCGTCCCCATCTACGCCACTGGAGTCCTGACATGTTATAACCAGGTAACTTAACAACACTACACCTCAGGCTCAAAACTCTTCTTGTAAATCGCATACTCATGATAAAATGAGTTTATCTCTGCCACCACAAGGTCTATTCCAATACTGGAATTATAGGAAGGGGATGTGTAAATATCTGTATATGTGTTACTGGTAAAGAATAAATAAAGATGGAACATTGCACAAATGAAAAATGTTTCAAGCTCACCTAAGAGAAAAAAAGAAACACTTACAGGAGGAATATGAACATCCCTTTAACAAAATGATGGAAGTAATGGTACAAAACATTCAGGTGAGGTCTCCAAAATGGTTATTTTGCCCAGTTTTGTACCACCTGTTCTAAACGTCCCCCAACTGAGGGACCAAAGGCCTGAAAAACAGGAAATTTATTACAGTCATTTATTTCAATTAAATAAGTATTTAGCTGTTGCTACATGGAGGTATGATGTTAGGCATAAAAGACATGAAGAATATAATTTTAAGAATAATTATTTGTCTTTCTGGGGGGGAAAAAAAAACGAATAATGTAATTGCCCCTTCTCATTTTTGTATATTTTTTTATGAAAAAAATGAATACTGTTACACTTTGGGTTATTGTTTATTGGCATTTGGGAAATTCCACACCAAAACAAGTCCACTTACCACATATTCTGTTTTGATTTTAGATGTACAAAACACAGTGGAGCTGAGGAATGCTGGATTCAGTGTCAACTTTAAACACAACGCGTCAACAAAAATGTTCAGAGTTTAACTCAGTTTATGTTAGAATAGCAAGAAAAAAATGTCTCAAACAACAAGGGCTGAGGAGCAGGGATTTAAATACAATCGCAGATATGAAAACACCTGCATGAATTTATTGGTTGACTGTGTGATGCTTCTGACATAAACATGTTATCACATCTATAAAGGAGGAGGATCGCAAGCTGTTGGTGGGTTTCCTGGAGGATGTTATGACCACGCTGTCTCTGTCTCATGCACCACTCGACAGCCTGAAGGCCTCCTTTGTAGAGTTGGGGTGAGACCTGCAAATTTCTATGTATTTAATCCTCTTCATTGCAGCCTTGATTAAATATGTCCAGATTTTAATGTGCAGTTGACATGGTATCCCTTCTATATGTTTTTGTCTTTCAGTGCTAACCCAGTGTACCACGAACTGCTGCTCACTGTTCTATGGTACGGTGTGGTCCATACATCTGCTCTGGTTCGGTGTACTGCAGCACGGATGTTTGAGGTACAAAATGCACACACACAAACACACTCATGTATGTAATAATTTCCCCTAATGTGCTATAGATTGGTGTAGAAATGTGTTGATACATTTATTCTTTTTATATATTGTAGTCAAACATGAGCATAAGAAAATATGCACTCAAAGGCTGTCTTATTAGGTCCACCTCCCTTCATAACTGCCTTTATTCTTTGTGGCTTAGATTCAACAAGCTGCTGGAAACATTCCTCAAAGTTTTTGGTCCATTGACATGATAGCATCACACAGTTGCTCCCGTTCCACCACATCGCAAAGCTGCTCTATTGTAATGAGATCTGGTGACTGCGGAGGCCATTGATCTCATTGTCATGTGCAAGAAACCAGTTTGAGATAATCTGTTCCAAAAGTGTGCCAATATCCTCAACTCTATGACATCACCACCTGCAACCTGAACTGTTGCAGGTGGTGATGTCATCACCAAGCAGGATGGATCCATGCTTTCATGTTGTTTAAAGCGAATTTTGATCTGAATGTTGCAGCTGAAATCGAGAATCAGGCAACGTTTTTCCAATCTCCTACTGTCCAGTTTTGATGAGCCTGTGTGGAGATGGTTTTCTGTGAAAACACCAGCAGCTCAGCTGTTTCTGAAATACTCAGTTCAATCAGGCTGGCACCAACAACCAAGTCAGATCTCCTTTCGTCCTCATTCTAAAGCTCATTTTGAGCTTCGGCAAGTTTAACAGGTGTACCTAATAAAGTGGCCAGTGAGTGTACTTTGTAAAGGCTGGATAAGTGTAAGGAAAGAAACGCTGTATCATTTAGTTGATAAAATATTTGTAATTGTAACTTTGTTGGTATCCTGCCAAGGCTTAGGTATGCTATGAAGTAATTGTATTTTATTCTAATTTAATAAATTGTATAAATGATCTTTGGCAGTTACATCTACTTCTGCAGTGGTACAGTTTACATTCAGTGTTTACCTATTTGCTGTACATGTGCTAGCTCCGCTTGCTGCTGCTGCTCTTAAACATGCATTTAACATTCTCTGTATTTTGAATGTAAGTAAAGACTGTAGCTGTATCTTACCAGCACTCTGGTTCCAACGGTATGGCTAAACCCTCCTCGAATTAACTACGGACCTTTCTGCCGTGCACTCATCTCAGAAGAGACTGCATAAATACTGTATCTGCATTGTGTTGGAGTAGTTAAAGGAGTTAATGGCCAATCAGAAATATTTTCTTATGTTTTAAGTATTTTAAAGCTTCTGTAAACATAAAACTACAGTAGCTGCCCTGTTATTTATTTATTTATTTTTTCCCAACATAGTTATGATTTAAATCAAAAGTCCCGGCCGAAGCCGTGAGCAGAATGAGATACGTGCACACGTCAGGTCAAACATTGGGATGAGGACTTAGATATAACAGTGGAACCTGGGGGAGGAGGAGTGGAAGTCTGTCTTCATGTCCCCTCTTGTTTTGTGAAGTACTTCCACTTTCCCGAAACACCTCACTTGTCACCATTTCATGATGTACGGTTGTCTGTCATTGTTAAGACTGTGGATCGAGAGGTGGTCCTCTACCACAAATGCCAGATCAAATTGGCTCATCCCCAACGACTGAAAAAAAAATCTGATCCGGTGTTTGTAGAATGAGCACAGCTTTACACTCACCCACCTGTAAAAGTACTTGTGCAGTTTAGATATGTTGGCTATGCTAGTTGAGTGCATGGTTGTGTGTGTTCATGTGTGCGTGTGTGTGTCCAAGTACTTGGTGATACGCCGCACTGTGCCTTGCAGCTGTTTCTTGTCATTGTATATCACTTTCTTCCTATCTTTTTGTGTTTGTCTTTCTTTTTCCCTTCCCTTTGTTTTTTTTTTTTTTTTTTTGTTTGTTTGTTTTTTTTTTTTTTTGTATGTTTGTTTTTTTCCTGTATGTTGGCGGTGTTGCTCGCTCTTGTCCCGCCCAACCTATGTGACATCACGGCTGGCTCTGTCCAACCCGATCAGCTGCTGGTGAAGGGGGTGAATGAGACGCTGGTAGCTCAGAGAGTGGTGCCGGCTCTCATCACACTGTCCTCCGACCCTGAAATGTAAGTGGAACAACAACAACAATAAACCACGCCGCGTCTCTCTCCCCCTTCTCCCTGCCGCCTGAGAACTATCACACTAGAACAAGTCTGTACCTGCAAAGAGCAAATTCTGTGCAAAACCAATTTCAAATTCAGGTTCTCTTGAATTCACCTATACATTGGTTAGATTTGAATCCATTTGGCTTTGATTTTCATGAGTTACAAGTGGCTCTCGTTAAGGTTTAGGCTGTGCTGGGGTGGTTCTTGTGCACAACTACTTATAAGACTAACATCGTGCATGTCTGCGTTGTCAATCTGCAACACTAACTCACGCCAGCTCATCGCCTCATCAGTCAACCGCACTAACAACTCCTCTGCCAGAATGGTGCATGCACATCTGACAACAGCATAATCCCTGCATGCTCTTCTGTGTCCCATCCCCTTCCTCCTCCTCCTCCTCCCACCCCCCCAACCCTCCTGATTGAAGCAGCACCACTTTGTCTGACGGACTCGTCAGCTAGTGGTTGGTTATCTTTACCCTCTCTCTCTTTCTCTCAATTTATCCCTTCACCCTATTTTCTCTCTTTCACTCTTATTTATTACCTCTCACTTTCACTTCTCCCTTTCCTCCATCTCCCACCCTGCCTCTCCCACTCTCTCATCCTGCTGTGTGGTGGGTTTGCAGTTGGTTCTCCGAGGCATGAGTGAAGCATTAGTTGATCGCCGGGCGGCTCCAGCCCTTATAACTCTGTGCAGTGGGCCTGAATTGTGAGTCAATCGACACAAGAAAACATCTCTGAACAACATTGTCATTTTGTGGGCTGCATCCTTACAGTGGAAAATAGTGGCTTCTTATAAATTTGCATTATTGGGCTTCAAGTATGAACTAAAATCTTTATTTTTGGCAAATGTTGCAGCATCATTTAACTTCCACAGAAATAATATGGAGGACAAACTTAGCATCACTGTTGGAATGCAGGCCTTTTCATCTCATCCTTCTCTTTTAATACACATTAATTCTACCTTTTTAAACATTTTATTTTTCTATATTTATCCTTCACATATCTGGCTGGGTTTTATGATCAAATCATTATGAGAAATAAAATGGAATAATTAAAGGGAAAAATTGTTTCCTAACATAATAAGAAATTTTTTCTCTTTGTCTTTTCTATTTCTACTGACATTGGAATAATTATCTAAAATTGCCTTAATATCCCATTAACCTTGCTTAATGCCAATAATTTGATCATTTGATGCTCTTATCCCTTTTTAACTGTCATTAGATTGTTAACTTGTTTGTAAACTGGTAACCAACTTACCAGTTATATGATAAATACAGAACGTTGTTGTGTAGTTAGTAGGGCTGGGTGTCTTCACTAATTTCCTTTCCAGTACTTTTCCTTTCCACAATTCGATTCACAACAGCCTATTTCAATTCGATTTCGATTAAATCCAATTCAATATCGATTCATTTACAGCTAATTATGTAACACCACCTATTTTTCTTGAATATTAAAGATGTTCTCAGATAACTTTTTTTTGTTATTTTTGCTTGTTTGTTTTGTCATAAAACACTGAGTGCATTTACTTGACAATCACAATCAGTTATCTGGGAGTAATCGGATTACTTTAATAATCTGCTATGACGCAGCTACATTCATTTCTGAAGTATCATAACAATACAATGTTTCCACAGATTCAGAGCCAGGAATTCTGTGATGGAAAAATAAATAAAATAAAAAAACAAATCCCACAGAACCAGGGCTTGGGGGATCTTTATTTTCGCATGTGCACTGCAGCTTCACACCTCACGTGCATGCGCATATGTATTAGTGCACCTAGTCAAAAATATGGTTACTTTAAAAAAAAAAATTTATTGATGAGACACTGTTATATAAAACACAAAATGATAATTAGTCACTAATAAAAAGTTTATGTTCAAACAAAATCTGGGCTCAGAGTGTGGAGTCACTGTGTCAAGTAAAACAAGCGCACCCTGAAGAAGGTGAGGACGATTTGCTCGAATTGTCTCCTATTCTGTTGGCTGGAGGACAGCTCTTTCTGCAACCCAAGAGAGAGGAAAAAATATCCAAGAGCAGAAGTTTTGAGAGAACAGAGAACGTGTCTGAGTGTGAGGGAAAGAGACCAAGTCTGAGCGCAGAGTTTTGAAAAAAAACGATATATTTGAAAGCAAGAGGGAGTTTCTGAGTGTGAGAGCAGAGTTTTGAGAGGGAGCAAGATGATATTTGAGCGTGAAACCCAGAAATCTTGCTTTCAAAGCAAACAATTGTGCTCTTGATTAAAGATAGAAAAATACCCCCATATGAACCTGTTCTAGAGGAAATGTGACGTGAACCTGACGGTGCAGGTTAGCATTAGCTGCTAATATGAGTGCCGCGGTCTTAGCATTAGTTGCTAATGTGAGCGGTAATACACTGCAAAAGATTTTATAGATTAATGTAAACCACACTGGTGAATGAAAACATCTGAACTTGACATTATCTCAGCAAGAGAAGCTGATTTTGGACGGACGAAACAGAGGAAACCAGTTGTGTGCGTATATATGCTTAGATCTCCCCGAGCCTGGTAAGTCAGGTGAGAGTAAGGTTACGTTACCGGAAATGAGGGCATTTTTTTAAAAACCGATTGCTAAGTTTTATGAATCTATATTGGATTTATTTAATTTGAATCGATTAAAATTGATTAGTTCATTTTTAAACCCAGCCCTAGTAGTTAGAAGACGTCAAGTGTGGAGTCTGAATCCAACATGTTAAATATATGAGTCAGATATTTTCTGCAGAAAAGTTTCCATTTGTGAATTATTGTCTTAGAAAGACATCACAGTTTATTAATGGGTCATTGTTAACCAGCTAGAAAGCCCTGTATGAAACAGAAAGAAAAAGCTTACGCTAACTCACTGCCTTAGATTATTATTAATCAATTAATCACAAATGTAAACATTCAGTTTCAGCCGATGCAAATATATATCTCTTTGAGAATGAACTGGAAGGGATGTGGGATACCTCTCTGGTTACGTCCCTGCTGTTGAAATACTTTGCAGGCATCTGGGTTGCTTTAAACTTGTTGCAAAAAAAACAAAAAACAGTCCTCTGATTCAATCATTATCAAATATGTTTGGTAAATCTTTGCAGATAATATTTGAGTCACTTGGATTCCAGATTTGTTTCCACGCTATGAAGTATTTGGAAAGTACCTAAATGAGCGATACAGCTACTACTAATGCTCAAAGTGCCTACTTGCTTTCCTGTTGTTTTCAGTTCAGTGAGGATCTCCACTATTCCTGCCTTTGGCACCATCATGGAGACTGTCACACAAAAAGAGGTAGAAGATGCACAATTTCTCTCTATATATATATAGATTTTAATAAAGCTTTGATCTTGTAAATCCTTAAAAAATGCTTTAACTTGTGTTTTTAGCTATTAGAGCGTGTAAAAATGCAGCTGGCATCATTCCTGGAAGACCCTCAGTACCAAGATCAGCACTCTTTGCACATGGAGATCATCAGGACGTTTGGAAGGGTCGGACCTAACGCAGAGCCACGCTTCAGAGACGAATGTATATAAAAGCACCAAAGACAATCCACCATGCTTTCAGTCTAAACATTGCTTTTACCTCACCTTTCATGTAGCTGACATTTTGCTTGTCTTTTTTCTTTCCCCTCAAGTCGTGCTCCCACATCTTCACAAGCTGGCGCTGGCTAACAACAGCCAAGCAGTGGAAAACAAGAGGATTGACATCGCCACCCAGCTGTTCGAAGCCTACAGTGCCCTCTCCTGCTGCTGTATCCTTCCTTTGGCCATGTTTTCCTGCCTATGTAAGCTGGTCCACCTGCCCAGCCATCCTTTTTAGCATGCTAAACATGTACAGACATAAATCAAAAAAAAAAAAGAAAAATGTTGGAAGTAATGTTTTGTAACTGCATTTTACATTTTTCCAGAGGATTTACTAGAAGTCCTAGTCATGGTTGGCAGGGAATCAAGGTTAGCTGTTGTAACAGTGAGTCATTGTCAGATTGTTAGAGCTTGTCGGTCAAACACTCAGTACTTTGCTCCAATTTGCTTCTGAATGTGCATGTTGAGCAGTTTGCTGCTACATATCAGTGCAGCCCTGGTGCCTGAGAATATGCTTCACTGTGTGCATTGGCAGGGTTTGCCTGTCATTTAGCAGTAGGAGAAAGGAAAAATAAGCTGTCTCCATTTTGGGGCTAGAGGTAATTACAGGGTTGGTTAAGCAAAGGAAAGGATGAGTGTAGGAGAAAGCTCGTGAGACCGAACATCAACTGCTTGGAAACGGTTCCCAGGGTAGGAATCGCATTTATGCTGCCTCTACTCCACCTTTTTCATCATTCTCTTCTGTGATTCTTCCGTCTTCCTCTACTTCGCCTTTCCCCCATCGACCATGCCCCACCCAGCTCCAAAACTCACACACTCAGAAAGAGGACAGCTGGCCTGAGGTTCATTCCTGTGGGTTTTTGTCAGGCTGTCATTTCACAGTGCAGTAGTGTCCAGGAGGTATAGCCCTAACCTCAGAGTCTTTACCTCCCACAGCACTTCTTTCTTCTTCTTTTTATTTTTTCCCTTGTAATCAGCGTGACAAACTGAAAGTATACATTTCCATCTCTTAAAATATAGACGTGTTCGCTGCTTGTCCCAGATTGCTCCAGTGATTTTTGACATGTGGCAGAACACATGACCAAGTGGTAACCTTCTACTTATTTTGGTGGCAGATGGTTGCCAGGGTGTGTGCCAGAGCAGTACAGGGATTAAAAAACATCACGTATAAAATCAAAGGAAATGATTAGAAAATCTGTATTATGTTTTTTTTTTTGGTTTATTTCTTTTACGTCACGTCTTGTCTTCTCGGTAATGACCCTATGATCCTTTTCTTTGGAAGTTTTTGGCATAATTGTTGATTGAACTACTGGAACTCAGCCAGGTTAGACAGGGTGTGTTAAGCCATTTTCAGGCTCTCAGATGCTGTACTACTGACTTTAGGACCAGACTCTGAGTCACTTTTCTTGATGCCGCTCCTTTGTTTTATAGATGACATCCTTATCACCACAGCCTGATATCCTGAGCATAGTGGAACAAGTTTTCATTCAGGATTTCTGGCATCTTCAGCATCTATATGGCTTCCCGAGTGTTCTGACTGCCCCCTTTTGACTGGAAAACCATGACTGTAGGGATGGTACTGATGAGTTGATGCTCAGTGTTTGATGCAGGTTAGGTTTCATTAGATCAAAGGGTCTTGCTTTTCGTAAGCTATAAGTCACTCAGGTGCTAGATCAGAAAAATCCCCATGGGATGTCATGTGATGATTTACTCCTTAGAGACTGCAGTGATGCTTGTTCATATCTCCACGAACGCTCTCATTCATTGTGACCGCTGGCTTGTTAGTCACCTGCTTTACAGAAGCTTTCTGTCACCAGTTATCCAGCATTGCTGTCAGTCTGATCAATGAAGTCTTTACATTTATATAAATAATAAAATTCTAGGGATGCATGATAACTATCGGGCCGATGTATATCTATTTTTGTCAGCTTGGCAGTGCTCCGCTTATACTATGAGACCCGAATGGTCTGCAGGGAATGCTGCGTTCGTGTGACGTTGGCATAAAAAGAGAAAATCTTTCTGACTGGCAAAATATTAAGAATAACTCCTCATGTTGGAAGTTAAATTGTTAAAACTCTATCATTGCTTTGGTTGGTTTTTAACCTTAAACAGCGAACATGGTGTTGGTAGTGTGGGGATTCTTCAGTTTCCGAAGAAGACAGTTCGCTGGTTATTTGTAATAACTGTTCCAAACAAGTTCCACAAGGAGGGAAAAGTAGCACGAGCTTCAATATTACAAACCTAATTCACCTAAAACATAATTATCGTTTCAACAGAGCTTTGAAAGTGTGTGAGTATGCCCGGGCTTCTAAAGATGCAAAAACCTTAAAGCCAACCACAACGAAGCTACCGGGACTGCCAGACATTTGTGAGGTGTTTGAGACATCCAAGAAATTTGCGAGACGTGACCCACGGGCTAAGGCTATTAAAGATTTAATCATGGAAATGATGGCGCTTGATGACAAGCCCTTTACTCTCAATGAGGACAGAGGCTTTTCTCGTCTGATTGATCACTTGGAGCCACAGTTTATGATGCCGCCGCTGATGTGTGCCTTCCATCCAAGTATGATGCTGTCGCCAAATGTATTCACACATGATATCAAGTAGTTCTGTTTGATATCTTTAGAAAAAGTTTGAGAGGCATGCTGAAAGTTTTTCACAGGAAAAAATTTATATCTCTTCATATAAACAGTGAAAGGTCTTTTAGGTTTTGTTAGTATCGATGTCATGATATTAAGTGTGTTTGTTATCGGTTATTAGTTATCGGTATCGGCCTTTAGTAGCTGAAAGTTATCGGTATCTGTTTTAAAAAATGGTTATTGTGCATCCCTATAAAATTCTATAAATCTTATGCTTTTGGGCGATTTATTTGAATGGGTAAAGTATGTGCAAACCTTTTACTAGTACTGTATCTACATAAATCAACTCCATGCATCTCAAGGGCGGCTGAAAGCAGTTGAAGGCACCAGAGCTCAGTTGCAAGTGAATCAATGGAGCATTCTTTCATTTTTTATAGTCATTGAGCAGATTTGTGTCTAGACTGATGAAACAAAGAATTAATTGAATCCTTATTGAGACGGCTCTGAAACAAAACAAAATGTGGAAACCTTTAAAGGGTCTGAAAACTGTATAATTCTACTTTTATTGCATAGAGCAGCTTGATGCTTGAATGCTTGCTTGAAGCTGGCATTGTTTTTTTATTTTTAAGGATTTTTTTCCTCCCTGCCCTTAACATCCTGTGCAGTCATTTCTGAGGAGGTGATGGTCAATCATTTCCTGCCTGGCCTCAGGTGTCTGCACGCTGACATGGAGCAACTATCTCCGGAGCACGAGGTCAGAAGACATGCAGACATCTGCAGACAATCATATGTACAGGGGGATTTCTTTGGTTTATCAGAAACTGACTCCTCACACTTCAGATTCATACATGGCGTGCCTGTATTGCTGTTATTCACACATCCGTGCAGTAATACAGCAATTGTGTCAGATTTGCTCACACATTAAAGACAGTCTGGATCTTTGCATCTTTTACAGTCACACTCCTACGTACCAAACTTATTTGTGTCTTGAGTCTCACGCGATCCATTTCATGTGAACATTTTCCCAAAGTGACTAACAATCAGCTGAACTCCTTACCTCTGTGCACATCCACTGTCTGGAAGCTCTACATCCCAGAAGTGAAACAAATACACACAAAGTTCAGGGTTTTTCCTCATCATGTTGGGGCAGAAGCAGGTGCAAACACCAGATTTGCACTGCTTCAGTACCTCACAGGATCCTGTTATAACATGTTCCGGTGGTAAAGAAGTCTTTCACAACATCAATTTTCTTATTTTTCCATCTTCAACAGCCAACATTTTCAAACATTTCCACTTTATTTGTCTCTGTCCACAGGTGATTCTCAGTTCCATGATCAAAGAGTGCGAAATCAAGGTGGAAAACAGAGGAATGTCAGACGCACAAGGGTGAGAACCAGCGTTCAGTCACATTTGCCTCCTCAGAAAACATGCTTCTAGCTCAAGATACCAATGAGTGCTCTGAAGTCGTAAAGTAATTCTACCTTTGGGGTTTCACTTAAACAGTAACCTGTTTAACTTAACATTAAATGTCAGGACTCTAATCTGTGGCCTTTAAGGGGAGATGAGAGTGTAGGAGTGTTGAAACCAGCGTCATTATGTGGCAGGAGGAAGGAGGAGGAAAATGAAATGTTTTGGTAAAGACACAAAAGCTGGGACAAAAGCCAAGTTGATGACTTTAAAATCATCTTTTCCCCAGCTTGTTCACATATGTTTTGGACCTTTTTTAAAAGGATAAATATGTCTATGTAGAGGAATAATAAGTCTGAATAGATCTGCATATATTCATTTTGGAGTGTTTTCCCCTGAACCCAAAGCAAGAATCAGAGGTGAAAGTTTCATGTTCATTTTGCATTTTGAGCTTTAATCTTTAAGCTTTAAAAAAAAAAAAAAGTAGTATTCCCTTGTAGGGGTGTAATGGTTTTATACCTGTCAGCATTTTAACTGTATCATTTTGCAAAAAAAAAAAAAAGGAGAAATTCACACAGTAAGCTACAAAGCATGACATTTGAAGAAATTCATTTTGTCTAGTTTGACTTTTTTTTGTCCTTTTGTTGAGCAATCCAGCAGCCTGGCAGAATCTTCTTACTTCTCAATATCAGTCAAAATCCTAAGTCGAAAGAGGAACTTATGGGGCCGTTAGGCAGTAAAAATCAGGAGGGGTTGTATTGGCAAACAGCATTTCCTCTTTAAAAATAGTAAAAGAAAGGGTGAGGTGTCCTCTGACAGCAGAAGATACTCTCGCAGTTTATATATTGTTCGTATTTAAAGTTAAACCTTTTTTTTTCCTTATAGATCTATATCCATTGCGTCCAGTTTGGTGGGTGAGGATGCCAAGACCAAGTTCCTTAGCAAGATGGGTCAGCTGACCACTTCCGGCGCCATGTTGGCCAATGTCTTCCAGAGAAAGAAATAATCCCAGCTCTGACTGATCAGCCATGACGACTGACTGACTTCTCTCTTTGGGAGCTTTTTTTGTTTTTCTTTTCACAAGAAAGCATCTGTTAAGCTTAAAGTAGAGTAAAGCTACATGTGTAATCTATTCAGTTTTGAGAAATGAGACTTTGCTGGTAACAAGAAAGATAAAACATCTTAAGCACAGCAAAGCTACCTGCTACTTGAAGGAGAACAGAAATGTTTTTTGGGTTTTTTTTTTGCAGTGAAAGCCTGTGAAGTTTTCACCTTTTGCTCCTGTTTCCTCTCCTTAATCCCTCATCGTGACAGGATGATCGTCACAGACTGGGGATTTGATTTTTCCATGCGAGTCAGTGTTAACATTGTCATTTCAGAAACGTAAGGGAGGGGGGAGCCGAGCATCTTCAATATCACCCAACATGATAACAAGGAACTTGTTACCTCGACATTTCTGGACTTTAAAGTAGAATTTGATATCATTTCCAACACAGTACATCTTGTTTCAGAAGAGAGTTGCTCGTCTCTAGAAAACAAGACTCTGAGCTAAAGCCTGCTGGATTTCAAGTATAATTTTAAAGGGCGGCATTTTGGGTCTTGTGGTTCTAAAACAGTCGCGTCAGCTTGCGTGTGTGAGGGAATAAATGCAAGACAACAAAATAAATGAACCTGAAAATGGCTGCACACCTGCTGAGGATGCCTTTTACAGCGTGTCAGCACAGATCAGACGTTTTGTCTACTTGAAACTAAAAAAAGAAAAATGGTTTTGCCTTTATTTCTTTAAAGTCTGTTTTTTGTTTTGATAGCTTCTATTTTATAACTTATTTATGTCTTAATGAAGGAAAACATACTTTATTCCAACTTCCAAAGAAATTTGCACTTCACTTTGTTTTGTTCTCTATTATGTTTTTTGTTTTATTTTAGTCTTCTAAATAATTATCACTACTGTTATGAGGGTTTTTTTTGTCAATTTGGGGACGTGAAGTTGAAGAGAACACTGATCTTAATTATTCCTTCTCTGTCCGTTGCATCTCGTCTGTGTTGCAGTGTCTCATATTATTGTAATTTTTATTTTCTAAAGTCTAAAGGGTATTTAGTCCTATGTTCTTTTTTTTCTTTTTTTTTTTTTTTGATATGCTTAAAGACAAACGGTAAATAACTGTATCATACACTGAACTGAGGAGAGTGGTACTCATTATGTATATTTGAAATTTGTGTCATGGTGTAATAAAAGATGGAGATCAGTTGTGTATTTAAATGTGCTTGTTGAGGCTTTTCAGACTGCCAGCGGGAACTTTTACATTTCTGATAATGGAAAAAAAAAACGCTAAACTCTGCATTTGGTTTATAGCTCAAGGTGTCAACAGGTGTTAAGGGCTGTAAAACCAAATCATTCCACAGAAAAACACACACTCCTACTGTCTAACTCACCCTTTGATGTGGCCTATTGTCTGCAAAGAGCAACAAACCGAAGTCCATCTTATGGGAAATGACCAACAACTTGGGGAAGGAAAAAAGCTTGATCTCTGAGTAACATTGCATCATCTCTAAATCCTTTCACAGACAATCCAGAGAACTGAGGATTTGATGACAATATTCAGTAAATAATTACAAAATAGAGCATCCAATTCTTTGACTGAGGGACAATTAAAGCACAGTCTTTCAGATCATTTGTTTGACAGCCCAGTGTGTTAATGTAGGTTATAAGTAAAAAGAAATGGGTTGTTCTTACTTATTGAACATAACACAAGCTAGCTGTCTACTTGTCATAAAGAACAATATTTGCATATTCAAGCTAATATTCAACCACCATCACTGATAACTGAACAGGTGGGCAAATACTTTATACACAGGGGAGGGGGTGCGTGTCTGGTGTGGGTGTGCCTGCATGTCCATAGATGTGTATCTGCAGACGGTTTTGTATTTAGGGTGAAAATTATTGCTTAGTGTGTCCAAATAACTTTTTGTGTAACTTCACTGGGTGTGAACCTGTTGCTTCCTAAAAAAAAAACAAAAAAATCTGCCATTTAGGTTTTTTTAGTTTTTTTTTTTCAATGCAGAAATGCTGCCAGGAGGAACTTCTTACTCACATCTGGGACAAGGGTGACTCTGATCTGCTTCCGAAGGGAGCAGAAGCAGTACACATCCAATCTTAAAACCACCGGAACATAGTAGCTAAGACTAAACTGTATTATTCCACTGCTTTATGTTCATTTTTGAGCGGGTTAATGTGCATGTTTTCCTGCCCGGTGTTCTTTTCCTTGAGCTCATGGGAAATGGGGCCTAAGCCTTGAAGCTTCTTCCAAAATCGTTGTATGAAAACAGGCTGCGGCTTTTTTTGTTCTAGTGTAACGAGTGTGTTTGAAACTAATGGAAACCATTCACTGACTGATGGTACGTGTTTGTGTGTGTGCATTTTTGCATACACAAGCTGTCTGAAATAGCCTTCTTCTTGAACTTTGACTTGTTGACTTGTGATGCTAAGCAACACAGCCATCATACTTCCATTGCTGCACAGCCTGTGCTCAGATCATTAGAAGTTTATGGTTATGAACTTGCTTATTGTGGAGCTACATTTTTATACACCAAAACATTTTTTTTTTATTTGGGCCTAACAATGACTTCTGTATGATGCCAGTTTAGTTTTGCGGTGCATTCAGAGTCAAGCTGAGGGTTTTTTGATTGCTAAAAGAGTTAAATCTTAATTGCTACTGTGCAAGCTGCAGAGGCCCCACCACAAAACAGATCCTCTCAGCAGGTTTTTACTGGAAGAGGAGGAGAAAGAGGGCAGTCCTCTGGCTTCACCAGCCACGTTTAAAACTCCCAGCATTCGTCTTTCCATTTAAACTCTTAAAGACTTTAGATCTTGTTGTTCATCACAGTTCATATTAGTTTTAACATGATTAATGTTTTCATTTGGAACAAGTCTTGCACATTCACTCAAATTAGTAATCTGGAACTGTTTTATTTCTTATGACGATAGGAAGATTTTCTATTTCCTTTGCATTTCTTTCTTCCCTCTCTCCAGCTAACTGGGCCATCTAGGACCTATGGTTCAATTGAAGATTTGCATAACTGTCATCTTGGAGAGAACATGCCCCCCCACTCTCACCCACCTCCCTTCTCTTGACTTGCCAAAGTAGGCTGGGCCATGCAAATTTACAGGGAAATAAAAGCATTCCTTTTCCCCCCCTTATTTATTTATTTATTTATTTTATTTTTTTTTTTTTATTGGAGAAGGGATCGGCTGCAGCATTTCCTGGAAGCAATCACTACACGTTCACATTACAGAGATGATGATGGCTCCAGGAACTACACTTTATCCACCTACTCACTTCCATGACAGATGGCTCGTGTGGGAAGTGAAATCAATGAAAGTCACCACATGTTTTGCCTCCTGTATGTGTTACCTGGAAGAGTTTGCCTCTAAGGTGAGATCATAACTCAGCTTCTCTGACCAAAGGCAATAGATCAGTGCAGAGACGGGGAAGGAGGTTTTTCTGTGTATGACAAGGTGGGAGGAGTTCCCTCTCTCCTTCCCTCCCTCCCTGTCTGCCTCATGCAGTTTTTTACAAGCTGCTGCATGCAGCTCCCTCCACAACGCGTGGGTGAAAGCAGAGGGAAGATGAGAAGGGCTGTGGAAACTGCAGCTGCCTAACTTGGAATGAAGACGCTGGAATGCCCTGTGAGATGCGCGAAGCCTCCACTCCACTGGTTTTTACGCACGCAAGAAAAGTGATCTGCAGTGAGGAGATCTGAAGAAGGTCGCGGGGACTCTTAGATTTGTGTGTTGCATTGAAAAAAAAGAGACAAGTTTGCTTCAGAAGCAACTGTTAATCAGTCAGTAACGATGAGGAGGAACTTTTCCGCAAGCTGGATATTCCGCGGCTGGATAACATGGGCCCTTGTCATCCTTTACGCACAGGTATTATATGTTATTTGCTACTTATAAGTGTGTTTTAAGCGTTTAATCAACAACAATAGAGGTAAAAGTGTTGAAACACTTTATTAGCACAACATCCCTGCGACCGTTAAGCTCAAGCAAAATACTGAGATTTATGGTTAACTTATCACATTATTACCCATCAGAGGATTTGCATACGCTGGTCTGATGGGATTCTAAAGAAAGGGATAGAGACTTTGATTTTTACGCACTCTAACCAACTGGAAACGTTTTCTTCTTCATTTTCTTCTTTCTTTCTCCCCAGTTTCTCTCTGTTAAAGCTTTGTGCCATTTGGGCATTATTGTCTCAGCTGATCCAGTTTAAAGGGAAATAGATTACAACATGCTGTTGTCTAGCAGCTAACGCTGTCCAGGTGGAGTGGTTAAGACGTGGGCATAGTGGTGGGACTGCTGGGCACCAGTGATCCATCACTGCCTGCATTACCATAAACAGTTTTCACACTTTGACCAGAACAGAGGCTCTTCCTTCACTGTTTTCCTGAAGAAAAAGAGGGCGTGCTTGAGATGACACTGCATCTTGCACATGCAAAGATTCAGAGAGAGAGAGAGAGTGACACAGGAGGAGAAGACAACAAGTTTTCACAGGTTGTGAAGTTAAGCTCTAATACAGCAAGATCCCTGAAAAGGAGCCAGTGTGGGCAAGGGAATGAGTATTTTTCTATATATATTTTTCTGTATCTATGCTTTAAGGTGACTCTGCAAACCCTTGGCTCTGGTTTCTTCTCACCGTAGCCATTCAACTACTGACTCAGAGTATCCCCCAAAAATTCCCCTTGATTTTGTTGGTTTTCAACCACTTCATGCAGTTCATTCCAAATTCTTCTCAAACTGTCTGTAAGACATTGAGCAATACACAATTACTTCAAGATGTTCAGAGCAAAAGAGTCAATCCAGTAAATCATAACAATGCTGTGCTTTAGTGGACTGGTTTACCCCCAGTCCAGGCTCCTGTATGTTTTTATTAGCCATCCATTTATTCTTTCCTGCATTTATGCACTCATCGTATTCTGGCTGATTCCACTTAGTTTTCAGTCAAACGACCTTTTTTCTTTTTAGTTTTAGTCGCCATCTTTTTCAAAATCTGTTAAAGGACCATCCGACCAACCACTATAATCTTGTGCAGTCTGCCTCATCGGAAGTAAGAGCTGTGTTACCTCATACCAGCAGATCCAACCTTGATGTGACTTTAAAATACCCACACATTTAAGTGACAAAAAGCTCATGAAATGACAGTAGAGCTTTGTGAGGAGAAGGGAGGAGGAATTCTAATCTGCCTTCTGGAGGAAATACACCCAAATCAAACTGTTAAAGTCCAAAACAAACATTTGGTGCAGAGATTGTAGTTGCTCAAGATCTTGTTGGCAACTTTTATTGTGTTTTTCTCAGGTAGTTGGACATTTTTGGTCGTCACTGTTTATGAAATTTTACCAGAATTTCCTCATTTGCTCCTGTGAATTTGGATGCCCTGGTGTGGATACTCCCCCGGAAAATAGAAGAACAAAAAAAAGGTGTTCAAATTATTAAGCATGTATGACTTTTAGAATCTATTGGTGTAAGTTCTGCTTGTTTTTATGGCTTTAAAATATGTAATCGCAGGTGCAGACTCTATACAAAGATTCAGTTGTGCAATATGCTTTTACTGCTCCTTATCACAGATCGGTAAAACCCCCCAAAGGCCTAAAAGAAGTCACACCGTACTTCTCTTGGCTCTCTGCCTATGGCTGCTGCAGCCGTTATGCAAATTCCCTTATCCTCTGGAATCAAATGGAAAGCTCTCTCTGCATCATAGTCATGTTTGATGAGATCACACAAGTAATGGAGTGTTTTGTTACTTTTTTTTAAAAAAATCTATTTTAAAAAAAGAGAACAGCAAGGAAAATATGATGAAAAGGAGATAATTGCCTAATGTGACTGCAGAGGTGGAACTCTACCTGCTTCATTCATATATTCAGCCCCTTCCCATTTTTGCATTCATAATTATATATTTAATTTCACATGTCAGATCAAGTTTGCTTTGAGAGTGGCTGTTCTGTCTGATGATGACAACCTGTAATCTTACAGGGTGGATCAGCTGTTTTTCTTTCACATATACACGTTTATATATTTAGTAAGTGAAAACAAATACATCATAGTCGTGAGACCCAATGTTTAGATGTGGCAGCAATAACAATACAAAAATACAGTTTCCAGCATTCCTTTGGTTTCCTGTGCATTCTGGATTGGCTTTGTGACTGTTTCAGCTACTTTGTATGGGAATCTTCTGTCTGTCACTTTGCTCTGTTGCAGCACATGGTCCTCATTAGTGCTGCAGTGCGAGCTCTGAGCATTGTGCATTATTTTCCCACTTGTTAGATCAGAAAACAAGAATGGCTGATGTGTGACTCTGAGTAGAGGTAGTTAAATGCATGCCAATGTTCTTGTTTGGGCTGTTTGATGCCTGAAGCTGCACAGACTGAAACAGAGACTAAACAGGGTTCAACATGGAGTGGTGAAAGGGAGGAGAAAAGGAATATAATGATAAGAAAGAGTTCAGAAGCTAAATTTGATCTAGATTTACTGTTTAGAATCTGACTGCATCAAACCTTTAAGTGAAGAATTGATCTTGTGTGTCACAATACAGATGCACTGTGGGAAAGAGAAGAACTGGCCGGTGAGGTGGGGTTTGATGACAGGTGTACAAGTTCAAATATAATGCCTCTGAAGGTTGCCTATAGGGAAAGCTGAACATCTGCACAACCAGCAATAGAAATTACTGCATGAATGACAGAATAAGTATATGATTTCAAGGGAAAGGGAAACTGAAAAAGGCTGAATGTCAGAGTTTGTCAGGTCGATGTAAGGTCAGAGAGTAATCATTCCTTTAAGTTGTATTTTTCTACTTTTATATATAGACTTTGTGGCTTTGGCATCAACTCTGTCATAACAGCCAGATTCTCTAATTCAGCAGAGCAGCTAGGAGTTCACAACCCACAAAAAAAACTTGAAATGGAGGGTGTGTGCTGCTGTGCTCATGTAAGACTCTGTTGTACTTTTGCAGCCTTTTGTCTCAAGTCCAAATGTAATGTGTGAAAAACAAACAAAGAAAAATGCAGATGCTTCATCATTGTGGCAAATGTGAGCATCTGCTGTTTAACTGCACACTGGTGGGGATCAGGAGCGTATCTGCAAGTCAACAAGAGTTGATTTTCCTATTATGTAACTATGTACAATGTGAGTTTAGTTTGCCAGTTTGATCCTGTGGTCAGGTGTTTCTGAGAGTGTGGAAACATTTCCTGGGCATGTCTTGGAAATGTTTTTAGCCATCCTCCTCCTCACATTACTCACAGCCATCTCATGAAATCACATGCTGATTTAAAAGATGATCTGAAGATGATTATAAATGCTTTAATTAATGACAAGTATTCATTTAGAAAAACATTTAACTTTTAGCAGAGAATTAAGGTTTTCAGAGCCTAAATATGCAAACTTCTGTTACATATTCTTCATGTATGTCCTTTGATACTTTATCCTATTCTCTGTTGCCACAAAAAGTCTAAACATGCATGAAACTAATCTTAGGTCTAAATATTTATTTTTTTTTTTTTTTTTTTAGAATTCATTCTCCAAATCTCTTCAGTGTGAAGAAACACAATACGTAAGAGGCTCCAAATGCTGCAACAAGTGTAAACCAGGTAATAACACACTCAGATAAATTCACATTGATGCAAAACACGAGAGAAATGTGAGAATCTGATTTACTCACTGCAGTTAGCATGAAATAAAAATACATTTCCATTGACAAAGGCGACCCAAAAGAGGAAGGATATCCATAAACGGAACATTTGGGTTAAAATAGCACAGACATGCATGTGCTCTCACAACCATACATTAAAATTTTAGTTTAGTACCTAAAAAGAGGAAATAGGCTTCAGTTTTATCCATTACTATCTTTTTTTATATTCTTCCAACTGTTATTTAGTTATTTCTGTGATCACATACAAGTTATTAACCCCTTCTGTTTTCCTTTTTTCCTTCTTTGGCTCCCTTTTTTATTAGGCTCCCGTGTGCTTTCTCATTGCAAGAATTCGCAGCAGACGACATGTGTTAGTTGTAATCATGGTGAATATCAGCCTGGCTGGACTCAAGAAACAAGCTGTCATCTGCAGAGAGTCTGTGATACAGGTCGGTACTTGCACCTCAGCTTAGATTAAAAATGGAAAAACCTTGAAAAAAGGTCTTTCTACACCAGCCTGAAGCCTACAGAACATGCTCACACTGGACAGCAAATATAAAAATTAAAAATATTCTCCATGAAAATGTCTCAAGAGGGCTGAAAATGAGAAAATAAAGTCAGTTTCCATTATTTCTCAAGAGCAAATCCAGTTAAAGTGCTGTTCAAGAACTCTAAAGCCAAACAGATTCAGCTTATTATTTATTTCAAGGATCTGTGCTGAGACAATCACTACTTTGACTTCCAGGAAAAGGTTTTATGGAGAGGCCTGAAAACTTTGTGACAGAGGAGCCATGTCGCTGTCGGCGCGGCCTCCAGTGTCACCCCATCAACTGTGAATTCTGTGAGAAGATACCCACCTGCAGCCCCGGTCTTGGTCTTGAAGTGGACCATGGTAAAGAGCAGAAATCATCTGTGTAAAAATGTTAGAAAAAGCTTTTCATTCAGAGATGTTTCAAATGCATTTGTTTGTTTTTAGGGTCAACAAGTGGAAGAAAAATCTGCATCCCATGTAAGAAAGGCTTCTTCTCTGCAGATTATAATATGGAACCATGCCAACAGTGGACCAAGTAAGTGCAAACACACACACACACACACAGTGTTCTGATGTACTGTGGAGGAAAAATGCCTTTGGGTTACTCTCCTCACCAGCTATTATGAGTAATATGTTCACCACTTCCCCTGGAATCCTGGCTGGAACAGACACCAGCTTCCACTGCTGGCTGGTTCTGTAATAATGGCGATGACGATGGAAAGAAAGAGAGAGAAAAACAATTTTGTTTTTCTGTCACTTCTTTCTGTTTGTCGTCACTGCAGAGCCACTGGTAACTGTTGGCAGGTTGGCTGGTTTAAATATAGAGGGTAGAAAAGGAATAAAACAAATAGCATGTGATCTTGTACCAATCTTCCTCTTCAGTCTTTGTTCTTGTGATTTTGTCTCATTTTGCAGTTGCAGAGCTGGCGGCAGGAATGAGACACAGCCCGGCAGTGCCCAGGCTGATGCAGTGTGCGGACTGCCTGCTCCTGGTAAGACACGGACATGTTCACTTCATCTGTACAAATCCTCAAAATACTGTTATTGCAAAGCAAATCTGAAGGTTAAATGTCAAAGAAAATGTAGAAAATCAATCAGTTCACTGTATAGCTAAGACTGTTTTTAGTCTGCAGAGACCACTTATGAGTGATAGTAGATAAAAAGTTAAACAAAAGTAAGCTCTGAAATGTATTTCTTTCAGGTACAACACCCTCCTGGGCTATAGTTTCTGTCCTGTTAGTCATTACTGTTCTATGTCTCCTCATTCTGCTGCTCTTCTGCTACAAGGACAAACTAAAGCTGCTCTCTGGTAGGTTAGAATCCTACATTTATAAAACTTATTACATGAGCTTAGAACAGATTTACTGCCTATGACTCAAAATGTATGTGATTTTTCTAACAAAAGTAGATTTCCCGTCTGCATTTTACTCACTCATAAAATATTTGTTGTTAATTTTTTTTAGTTAATCTTCGATCCTGTGTCCAGAATCTGAAGAGGACCAGGATACAGCAGGTATGAAATGTTGCCAAGCAACAGAGATAAAATAGAGAAATGATAAAATTGCAAACCTTTTAGAGTTTGTACATTATATCTGGTGTAAAGAAAGACAAATTATAATTTCTTACGAGAGTCTTGATGCTTATTACATTCTTTTGATCGTTCTAGGAGACTTTGGCTCCTCTTTACCACAGTGGAGCAGCAGGAGGCCCCAAATGTACACCTTGTGAGATAACCAAGCTCATGTGCCAAGCACCCCAAGGTCCTGAAAATGATCCCCTGTGCACCTTCCCCACCTCTGGCCCTTATGTCAGGATCCCTTTGCCCTTCACAGAGGAAATGACAAACAAAGGAGGGGTTAAAGTGAGAAAGGTGACAGAGGATCGAAGCGAAGGATTGGCTCAACCAGAGGAGGTGTCAGAGGAAGAGGTTGTGAGCGTGTCTCCGCTTTTGGCAGGTTCTTGTGTGTGTGTCATTCCTGTCCGCGAGCCGCTGGAAGTAGGGGAAAATGAGGACTGTAGCCAGGCTGTTAGTCCTGGAACACCGGCATCCTGCTCATGTGGTGGCCTAGAAGGAGACAGGGATGGAGAAGAGAACAGAAAAGAGGACAAAAGTGGAGGTGAAAGAGCAAGAGAAGGCAGCAATGGAAGTCAAGAAAATACTGCTTCATCCATGAGTGAGGCAAGCGTTGCCTCTCTTATCTCGTTGTCTTCTCCTCTCCTGCACACCGCCTCTGCGATCTCTCAATCTAGCTCACCCCCTGAGCTTTGCCTGGCATTGACACAGGCTCAGCTGAGGTCACAGTTCAAATGTGACCTGACCGATAGATCGCTGGTGAAACAGGAAGGACTACACAGACTGCCGAACACAGACTCCACCTGCACAGAAAATAGCTTATCCCCTGCTATGACCTCAGTCAGCCCCCTGATGACTTCTATGTCTGTTGGAAATCTTCACTCAGACAGTCCCCCTGAGGCTTCAACCCCGGAGCGAGACCAGGGGATTTCCTGGGGGGATAGCAGGGAGAACAAGTTCTCTTTGGGAGAGTCAGAACTGGAGTGCTTACCAGAGAGCCTCCACAGTAACCTAGCTGAACCAAGTCTTACCTCAGGTGGGTAAGAGAAGAGAACAATAAAAAAAAATTAAATTCTATTCAGTTTAATGCTATTATTTGTGTGTTGTTTCTTCAAAAGTTAAACTATTTAAAACTTTATTTAGACAATAAAAGATACTCAGGACACTTATTGCCACATGGACTTAATCCGCTTCATAGCAGAGTCCTCTTTCCTTAGAATCGGTGGGAGTAGCCACAAGCCATAACAAAATGAGATCTAGGTTGGCTTTTATGGAAGGTTTAGCTGTCACATGTCTGAATGTGTATTGTCCTCACAGAGACTCTTCACGTGCTGCCATAGATAAAAATCTGCGGGAAACGTGTTTATACAATGCGCCTGAAGCACTGAGTGGTTAGCTTAGCCTGATGGGGACAGTGGTTTGCTCAAACTCCAGCGTTATTAGGTGAGCATGTTGAATACAGCTCATAACAGAGGATTGGTTTCAGCATAACAATGAGAGATTTGCCTGATTGTTTCCAAGAAGTATGTTTTATTAAAGTCAGTATTGATAGTTGGTTGGTGAATTCTGGGAGACCACACAGGGAGCAGGAAAAAGATATGTGTGTGTATGATGTCTTACTGAACCGCCAGAACCACACTCTTACAAATACTGCTCATTGTGTGTGTGCATCAGTGTGAACCATGCCATCTACAGTACAAAGCTCCTGTTTACCCAGAGTTCCATAGGGTTGCGCAAAGTGACCACAGCTTTAATTGAAGCAAGATGTGTGCAGCTTGAGTAATACTTTTATAACCCTACCCTCCCAACAAAAACACACACCATCTTTTTAAAGCTTTTTTTAAACTCTCACTGATGACTATTTTAATTACATGCCTGCTGGTTTAAAATGATTTCCCATCATGCAGTAATGACTGATTAAATTCAATTCCCGCACATGCTATTTTAAGGCTAAGCAAGGGTCAGAGGTTTCACTTCCAAAAGTCTCACAGAAGCTCCCCTTGCACACATCAGCTTTATCTTTTAGAAGCTGCTTAAGATCAAGAGGGTCTTAACAGGACTGATTACTCACATCTTTTCTTCCCACTGTCAGATTCTTGGGAGAAAGCAGTAGATTTTTGAAGAAGCTCACATCCAAGTGTGGTTTTCTTGGACACCAAGCAAGAGAGGTGTTCTGCTACAGTTGTTGAGCATCCAGAAAAAGAAGAAGAAGAAAAAAAAAAAGAGTGGAATCGAGACAGGATAAACAGAAGAACCCAAGCAGATTCCATTGAGCTTTGTTTTCAAAGCTGTGGTGAAATGACATATTTTCTTGCTAGACCTCTTAGACTGGTATTCTGGGAAAACGGCTCTGGGAACAGACGCACGCTTTCTGTGAGGGTGTTATAGTGTTTGCCTGTCTTTTGAAGTTTAAAGGACAAACTTTGCTTTTCAGTGTGTGTATGTTGGTGTAAACATGTTCACTAGAATGGATTTGGTTTAATTTAATGTGAATATGTGTGTGTATGTGTGCATGCATGCACACAGATGAGACATGAGCTGTGAGTCACAGAGGGTCGGCTTGTTTTGTTGGCTGGAGAGTCAGACGGGAGTCGGGATGAAGTAGGAAGCAGTGGCTTAAAGTGGTGAATTGTGAGTTACAAAACAAAAACACAGATTTTCTCATAATTCACCTGGCTGGTTTAACTGTCAAACTTTACACCCACATCAGAGCTCAGAAAGTTCTCTTTTGGAAAAACATTTTTATTGAATTGAAGATAAAATTAATGTAATAGCAGCACCAAAATCATAGATGATAGATTTCTTAGGTCTTGAGTTTCTCACGCTACAATGTACTGGACATGCTAGACAGGCTAGAAGGAAATTATATGGTGGACAATGTAGCTGCGGTCTGTCTATGGTCATCCTGCATCGTCATTACACCCACTGTCCCTTAGTCATTAGAGGTTAGCCAAGATGAGGTCCCTTTTTCACTCACAGGTCTGTGTTTAATTGGGAACTGAAAGTCTTACGTAGTCATACCATGAATATTTCTACACATATCATTATAAGGAATTATTTAACTTTTTTCTGCTCATAATCTCTTGCTTTATGTCTTTTTTTTTGCCATTTAGGTTTGGTTTCTGGGAACCACAACACTACCTTCATCTCCAGCGGTCAGGTGATGAACTTCAGCGGCGAAGTCGTCGTCGTCTACGTCAGCCAGACGCCCCACGACAGCGACGAAGGCAGACCGGACGATGCCTTCAGGAGCCCTGTACAGGAAGAGTCCAGTGAGACAGCTCTGTTTTTACAGAGCAGCCAGAGATCACAAGGAGACTCCGTTTCCCAGAGGACCTTGCAAGATGAGACGCTGCCGGTTCAAGAAGTGATGGAGGGGCAGTTGTCGGACAAGTGAAAAGTGGCCAGTGACTGTTTTATGTCAAGACGGTGATTGTCTCCACAGCCATCAGTTAGACCTTGCACAACTTTCTCTTGGTTACATCACCTTTTAATAATTAAATTACAGATATGTTTAAATTAATAGCATTTACTCTATTCCAGTTTTTCATTTTAGACAAAAAAGAAGGAAAGATTTGTTCTCTGAATCTTTAATTTAAGTCTTTTATGACTTGTTTCCTTTTCTCAATTTGTGACTGAATCTTTCCTCATATTTTTTCCAGTAGAAAGACTTTTTCAAATGGAAACTCCCTTCTTCTCAGACAATGATGGGGAATTTAGTTGGGATGTGGAACTGGGGTTCAGACTGGAAGAACATAACATTTTTTTTTTTTAATGGAAACATCAACTGGATCTCGATACCCAAGAGTTGCTACATATTTAATTTGTCACATTTGATCATGAAGAGCCCATGTTTCTTTTTCTTAATACATCTGCCATCTGGATGATTTTAAGAGTTTCCTTAAAAAAAGAAAATATCCACCATGTGGAAATCATTTTCAATATTTTCATGGTAGAAAATTCAATTTTCTTGCTGCAATGAAATCTGGCAGGACAGAATCTAAGCTAGCACTGAAGTGGTAATGAATTTTTAAGCATTTCAGAGTGAATTCTTCTTTTTCTGGTGTGCAGGATCTAACTGAAGCTATTTCACGCTTAAAAGACACATCCAGATTTGGTATGAAGCTTGTTTAACCTGTATGTAGACTTTGTTTATTTCTCTCTTTATTGCACCACGAGTGCAGTTTAAGAAAAACAAAAATGCTATGCATTTGTTAAGCTATTTTATTAGTTTGTTTTTCATTTTATTATTATGTGCAAGCATTGATGAAGAAATGCCCATTGTTTATTAAGGTGTGTTTAAAATCATTTTGAAAATCCTTTATGTATTTTTTAGAGGTTGCAAAAAGTGATGATTTTTGTACAGATTTCTAAGAAGTATGATGTATTTTTGATGTGTTTTTATTCTTTCATTTTATTTGTGATGTGGATGTGTGAAATCAAGTGACACCCCTGTCAGTGGGCAAAATCCGCACATTTGAAAACTTTAAAGCAACACTACATAACTTTCTGACCTTAAAACTCTGTGCTTCTGAGTCGTTTTGATGGTACACTGACATTATCTATGCACTTGGAGCCCTCATGGCCCTGCAGCAGCCCGGACCTGAGAAACCACAAACTTATTTTTTTTCCAGACCGGGGCATCTCATGACAGCTGCTTATTTCGCTTAACGGCACCTGCACCACACACCAGCAACCGGATATCAACACACTGGCTAAAGGTGCAGCTTTGCTGATTCGGCAAAGAAATCAAAGAGAAAATTATCGGAGGAAGCGAGAAAAAGAAAGGGAGAAAATGAGAGAGCAAGAGATGTGAGATGAGTTGACATCAAACAGACTTTTACTAGCTGGAGAGAGCTCAGAGAAGAGACAGGATTCAAGACAAGTACTGAATTAGCCTTTAATAGAGGGAGCCAAAGTTAGAAAGTCTGATAAAGTTAAGTAGTGTTGCTTTAAAGAAGCTGTTAAACCACAACCTCACCAGCTTTAACAAATCAACTTTAAAAAGAAAAAAAAAGAAAAAATCATGTACATATGAATGAAACATGTTGCAATGAATAAATGAAAGACTATTTTGATTGTAGATTAAATGTTCTTTGCATCTAATTCTTTCACTAATGGCTGACATCCTGCATTCTGTGGTTTCTCGCTGTCAAATATCCTATTTTTGTGACAGACAAATGGCAATGAAAGGTTTGTTGATCTCATGATGATCTATAATCTCTGTGAAGCAATTTTAATTACATATGTGGCAAAGCCTTACAGTCTTTGTACCAGTGCTGACAGACAAGCAGTCTTTCATCAGGCCTGGGGATGGCGAGCAGCTGTGAGGAGAAGTTGCTCCAGCAGTCCGACCAACTAGCGTCACAGAGAAGACCACATGAGAGTAACTGGCAACGCTCATTTAGGCCTGGTTTGGGTCAACAGGAGTGTGTTTATGTGCGTGTGTGTGTGTGTTCGCGTGCACCTCGTCTCGGCTTATTTTATGGTTGTTTGTGAAAACAGGAAGTTATGACTAGCTTTCACATGGTTTATATAAGAGATGGCTGGCAAGCTAACACAACTCGTCAGTAGATCTAAAGGAGTTTCAGCTTTTTTTTTTTTATCTTTAAATCTCTGAAAAAAGCAGTAAAGATAGGAAATGTTAAACTGTTTAAAATGGCTATAGTCCACCCTCTAGTGGTACCTGACAGCAAATATCAAATAAACGTAAAGATGAAGTTAATATGGTATAAGACATGAACATGCATTTTCTTTCTAAAATAAGGCTTGAAAAGATGTAGATCTAATTATTCAGATGTGTACCCTTGATTTCAAAAGATTTTATCACTTACTTGCATTTATTAATATATACTCACTGTTCACATTATAAGGTACACTGTGCTTGAACTGGGTTGGTCCCCCTATTGTTATGCCTTAATTTTTGTGGCATAGATTCAACAAGATGCTGGAAATAATTCTGAAAGATTTTGCTCCAAAGTGTGCCAAGACAATATCCCCCACATCATTTTACCTTCACCACCAGCCTTAACTTTTAATACAAGGTAGGATGGATCTTTGTCTCCTTATGCCAAATTCTGATCCTACCATCTGAATGTTGCTGAAACTGCTGAATGTTGGCAGCTCAAATTGAGATACATTAGACCAAACAACGTTTTCTAATCTACCATTGTCCTATGTTGGTATGTGAATTGTAGGATTAGTTTCCTGTTATGAGAAGAGCCCTGTGTAATCTTCTGCTGCTTTAGTCTATCTGACCAAAATTTGAAAGGGCAGCATGTAATAAATCAAGGGTCAACAGCAGAAATTTTTAATTTAAAATTAAAAACTGTGCTTGTATTGGTATACAATCACTTTTACTAAAATAACTGTTAAGTTTTTATTCTTTTTGTATGAGCCATTTATATCTACCTGCTATAGGGGAACATACATGGCAGCTGCTATATTTTTGCCACCATTTTTACTGCAGGTGTGTCTAAATGGACAATCAACTGTGTGTGTGTGAAGTTAGACCCTCTGAACTTTAAAACTATAGTACTGGCTTTGCTTGATAGGTGCGAGGGCACTATTTGGACTAAGTAACACCTTAAAAGGCATGTAGAAGAGAACAGTATAACATTTTAAAGTAGTTACCTGTATAGTGCATTCATTGCTGCGTCTGCAGCCACTAGATCCACTTGCAGATGAAAACACGTTTATGTCTGGAAAAATTTTGGCCTCTGACAGCCACCGTCCATTCCAAGATGGTATTTCTATCTTTGTTAAAACCAGCAGTTATCTGAGCTACAGTTGCCTTTCTATCATCTCCAACAAGTCTGCCCATTCGCCTCTGACCTCTAACATCAACAAAGAACTTTGATCCAGACAACTGCCGCTCAATGGCTATTTTCTCTTTTTCAGATCATTCTCTGTAAACCTTGTGCGAGAGAATACCACTTGATCAGCAGTTCCTAAAATATTCAAATTAGCCCATCTGGGACATAAACCATGCCACATTCAAAGTCACTTAAATCCCTATTTTAATCCATTCTGATGCTCAGTTACAACTTTAGCAAGTCGTCTGATGTGTCTAAATGCACTAAGCTGGCAAAGCAAATTTGTTTGGCACAACACAGCAGCCAGACCATCATTCTGCTTGCTACGATACTGGGCAGGACAAGTTTAAAAAAAGAAAATGCCATGTGATTGGCTGATTAGCTACTTGTGTTAATATGTGGACCTGAGCGTATATGGTGAATAAGTATATAAATTGACTGTGATTATGTTGCGCTTTCCTAGTCATCTTGACCACTTAAAGTGCTTTAATGTATATGTCACATTCAACCGTTTACACACACACACATTGATACAGCACTTCAATGGTTATATACTATCTGCTTTGCTTTAACACACACATTCATTCCCCGATAGACACATCAGGAGGCAACATGAGGTTTATCATCTTGCCCAAGGACACTTCGGCATGTAGTCAGAAGAAGCCTTGAATCTTCCAAGTGACCAAGAGAAGAGCAGCCTTTATTGCAAACCTCTTTGGGTTCTCAAGACAGCTACTTGGGCAGAAGCGAAGTGCTCAACTGTCATGCACCAAGGAGGAGGTTGATCATTATCTCCATAACACGTACTCAGATGCTGAGCAGGAGAAGGACCCGGCAGATTGCAAGATCCTGGTAAGGCCCCCAGCCCCCCCTGAATTTGATTGTAGTGAGCCAAACTTGAAGGAAGTTCAGGAGATCATAGCTGCGGCAACAGCTAGCTTGGCTCTTGGACCCAATGGAATACCATACAAGGTCTACAAGAGTTGCCCCAACCTGCTGAAACAACTTTGGAAGATGTTGCGAGCAGTGTCAAAGAGAGGGAAGGTTGCTCAGCAGTGGAGATATGCTGAAGGCATCTGGATTCCAAAAGAAGGGAGGGATACCCCAATTCCCAGGGTGCCTGGAACACACAGGAGTGGTCACCCAGCTTATACAGGATGCGCGGGAAGGCAGAGGGGACCTATCTGTTGTGTGACTGGACTTGACCAACACTTATGGCTCCATACCCCACAAGCTTGTTTCAACTGCCCTAGATCACCACCACATCCCAGGGAAGATCAGAGACCTCATTTTTGACTATTACAACAACTTCAGTTTAAGAGTCCGGTCCGGGGTGGTAGCATCAGAATGGCACAAACTGGTATAGGGGATAATTACCGGATGCACTGCATCAGTAGGCCTTTTTTCCTTGGTAGTGAACATGCTGGCCAAATCAGCTGAGCTGGAATGCAGAGGCCTGCTGTCCAGATCAGGTGTCTGCCAACCACCAATCCGTGCATTCATAGATGACCTTACAGTAACCACCAATCCGTGCATTCATAGATGACCTTACAGTAACCACCAATCCGTGCATTCATAGATGACCTTACAGTAACCACAACATCAGTTCCAGGATGCAGGTGGCTGTTGGAGATGGCCTAGAGAAGCTCATCTCTTGGGCACGGATGAGCTTCAATCCAGCTAAGCCCAGAACTTTGGTGCTAAAGAAGAGAAGAATCGTTGAGACGTTCTGTTTCTCCATTGGAGGTTCCCAGATCCCTTCCCTTTCAGAGAAGCCAGTGAAGAGCCTGGACACCGAATCTATCAAGGAAGCAGGGCTAGAACTGGAAAGACACCTGACGGCAGTGGACAAGTCTGGCCTCCCTGGCAAGTTCAAGGCCTGGATCTACCAGCATGCCATCCTCCCACAAATCCTTTTGCTCATTCAAGTGTATGACTTTACCATGTCTACAGCTGAAGGTTTTGAACAAAGGATTAGTTAGTACCTTCGTATGTGGCTAGGGCTACCCAGGAGCCTGAGCAGTACCACTTTGTATGGTCAGAAGAATAAGCTCACACTCCCAAGGTATCTGGCGCGTGGATTGTGGTGAGGATAGGCAGGAAGTGGAAACCCCAGGTAGTCGTGAAGCAGGCAGAATCCAGACAGCGCCACAAGAGGCTTGTTGGATAGGTGGCATCAGGGAGAAGTGGGTTGGGTAGTAACTCCTCACCTTGCCCAGACCTGACCAGCAAGGGTAGAGCCAGAAGCCAGTTGGTCCAGCAAGAAGTGAGAGCAGGCATGGAGGAGGAGCAGGCCACTAAGGCAGTGGGAATGCGACTGCAGGGAGCTTTGCTATGTTGGGACCAAGCACTGAACCAAAGGATATGGTTTTAGAAGATGGATGGATGGATGGATGGATGGGTGGATGGATGGATGGATGGATGGATGGATGGAATTTTGAGCTTTAAATAAAGGGGTGCAGGAGAAAGCCAGAAATCTTGAATTGTTTATCTTTTTATAGTTATTTAAAATAAATTATATCATCCCTAAAGAAGGAAAAACCCCATTTTAACTAACCTTTTGAATTGAGCTCTTTTAACATTGCATTTAACATGAAGCAACAATCACTATCAGCTACTGGAGCAGCAGCCGAACATGTTCAGTTCAAGTGAAATGTGCAGACCCACGGAAAGCACCAGAAAATCCACATCAATGAAATACTGAAATTACAGCCATCTCACCTGTGGAAACAGGTTTTGAATTTCTCCTGCAGACTTGCTGAAGATCTTGACACCAAAGGTTAGTTAGCTGATGTAGTTTCTGGTTACTTCAGAGGTAATGACTTTATAACTTTATATATGTAAAATATCTGAGCATCCTCTCTACACCTCACAGTGGTGTGTGTGTGGATGCATCATAAAGTAATTCTAAGGCTGACATTGTGAAAAACCAAAAAGTAATGAGCTACATAATATCAATATTCATGTTCAGTCCAACAGACTGGATCAAACTAGAACTAAACACAAAAACCTTCTCTGTTATTTTACCTCACTGAGATACTTTCTAACATCTCTTGTCATGTGATTGCTCTTAAAAATTCTTAATGGATTAGTTACAATAGCTGAATTTGAACAGTGGGGCATTAAGAATCAATGATGACTTCCTGGTGCACAGAAAAACATTTAAAGGAAAAATAGCTGTCATTTCTTTGCTTTCTCAAATGTGCCTTCCTCTCATCTACATCACTGGACCCGAGTCCTGAAATCAGTCAAAGAAAAACCTGTTCAAAGTTTACGTGGAATCTTTGGAGTTTTTTTTGTCACTAAACTCAAAGATGCAAGTTGTCAGGTAAGAGATTTCTCCAAAGTAGCATTATTACAAGAAGAAATAATATAGAAATAGAAAATTACTGTTTAAGAATTTAAATTATTATGCATTGTCAATAGTCAGAGAATAATAAAAGAATTACATTGAATCATATAAAAAAACATTTTGACAAATCTCTTCAGATCTGGGTTTCATTTGGTTAGAAAATCTTTAAGTTTAACCACTGAGATGTCAAGTGAATTTGTCAAATCACACTGTGATCTTTAAATTTCTGTTTTAACACTGTCGTTTTTCATATTTACTGTTTTGCCTGGGGGTGTACACACATCACACACCTTGTAATTACTGCAAACAAACTTATTGTACTCACAGGTGTTCCCTTGAGGTATCTTTCAATATTTTAGTTTTTTTTTTTTTTCCAAGACTAAAATATTCATTCAGATCTCACACCGGATTCTTCAGGTCTTTTTTCCTCTCCAAACCATCTTCGGATGTGCGTCTAGAGGGGAAGACTGCCATAGTAACAGGGGGCAACACTGGAATAGGCAAAGAAATTGTTAAAGACCTGGCTGCAAGAGGCAAGCAAACACCTACACATTTAAAGACAAGCTAAGTTCATAATCATGTGTTTTTTTCCTCTGTAGAAAATGTTGAAAAAGTTAATCAACAAAGTAAATACTTTAAAGTTAATGAAAAAACACAAAAACAAACTATTATCTTGTTCAGATTTCAACATGTATGCACATGAAAGCCCAGTCACCATTATGTCTTAAATTACTTGTTGGTAGGTGCTCGGGTGATTTTGGCGTGTAGAGACATGACAAAGGGAGAACAAGCTGCCTCTGACATCATGACCGAGGTGAATGGAGCCAAGATAGTCGTTAGGCTGCTAGATCTGGCTGACACCAAATCAATATGCCTGTTTGCTGAGAATATCTACAACAGTGGGTGACATGCACACACACACACACACACACACACACACACACACACACACACACACACACACACACACACACACACACACACACACACACACACACACACACAGTTATATGTGTTTTATAACATATGTAACACACATGATAATATCCTGTTTTCCAGCGGAGAAGGCGCTTCACTTTCTGATCAACAATGCAGGCGTGGCTATTTGTCCTTATGCCAAAACAGTTGATGGTTATGAGATGCAGTTTGGAGTGAATCATCTGGGTAAGAGATATAAATATTAAAGAAATACAGAACTTTGAGTTGCCTTTTTCTTGTGTAATTCCAATGGTTCTAAGTAATGATGGGTCGCTTCATTCTGGCGTGTTTGTCCTAAACAGTCAGTAAATCATTGTTCAATTCTTTTGCTTTGGTTCTTTTAAATGAACTTAAAATCTACAGGATGATAACTTTTACTCTTCTCTCTGTTCCTTTGAATTCACCATATTTTACTTTATTATCTACCCTATCTGCCCCTTTTCTGCCTCATCAGGTCATTTCTTCTTGACCTTCCTGCTGCTGGACTTGCTGAAACACTCGGCCCCATCCCGAGTTATCAACTTGTCATCAGTAGCTCATGCCATGGGCAAGATCCAGTTTGATGACCTGAGCGGGGAGAAAGATTACCACCCAGTCAGGGCTTATGCTCAGAGCAAGCTGGCCAATGTGCTGTTTACCAGGGAGCTGGCTAAAAGGGTTGAGGGTAGGTTGTGTGTCTGTGAAACAGAGACAGAAGAAGTATGCTTTAATACATGAGCCTTTTTGTGCCTTTCAGTCTCTTGCTTTGTGCATAGAAAAACAGATTTTCATCTCTTGCCAATGTGAGAGTCTCATGCCTTAACCACAACTGCCCTGAGCAAGAAACAGAACAGCCAGAAATATTTTCAAGGAAAACACATAATCACCCTTGACACTCTTGCTGTAAATCTGTCAGTTTCTGCTGAAATAATGGTGTGTTAGGACTTAGACTTTACTATATGCATGGATTTTATATGTATATGAAACTGAGAAAGAAATGATTATGCAAATAAGTTTAATTCTAAATAGTTATTTACGGTATTTTTCATGCAAAGTGAAACTGTAACCAAGCACAAAAGCATGAGAAGGAGACATCCATATCCTTCCATCTAAGAGGAACCTCTGCAGCTAAATCAAACCTTAATCTCCAGCTCAAGGTGTGATGGCATTCTCAGTGGACCCCGGCATGGTGAATACTGAAATTACAAGACACATAAGGCGCCCTCTAGTGGATATAACCAAGGCCTTCCGTTTCCTGATGAAGACTCCCGCTGAGGGAGCTTACACCATCATCTACTGCATTGTAACCCCTGAGAACCAGATGCTCACTGGGGGATTCTACAGGTAGGTTTAAAAAACAGTAGCACAGCCGTTACTGAAGTTAGTCAAACATGGCCTCTCATGAAAGAAAGGATTACTGGCAATATAACACCAAACAAATGTAAACAACAGTCGAATTAATCTAATTTCCTCTTCTTCCCTTTTTTGTACAGGGACTGTGCCCGAGCAGACATGTGCAGGGCAGGTCAGGATGATGGCACCACCTTGAAGCTGTGGACCATAAGCTGCCACATGTTAGGCATCCGCTGGAGATGAATGGCTCACCTGCATGCTGTGCAGAAACATTCATATGCAGTGATACCCTTTTCATGCTATAAATCTTCCTAGTGTTACTGAGTGTTATGCATGTGACATGATTTGTAGATTAAATTAGGCTTAAGATCATTGTAATAGATTGGTGGAATTATGAAGGCGGAGGACTGAAACTGCATTAATAACAATAAATCCAGAAATGTAGAAATGACTCAATAAACAAATTAATATGCCAATGAATTCTACAAAAATATTATTTTTTTCCATTAAGAAACCTGTTAAATGTGAAATAAATATATACTGAAGTGCCCTGTAATGTGGGCAAGGACTCCAAGAAAGCAGAGGAATCGCCCTTTATGCATCTCAAAAGCTGGGAAAACTTCAGCATTGTTACAGGTGCAGCGCTGCGGTGTGCTCTGTCACATTTTGTGAAATAAACATGTCATTTGTATTGACTTTTATTCATTTAATTGATTTGGATAACACAAGCACAAGTAATGGATGGATGGATAACACTGCTGAGTGATGCAGAGCTGAAACTGACTGGACAAAACTGAAGAGACGACGCTCCAAAACTGGCTGCTCAGTGTTATTTAATCCAACAGGCGAGGATCTGCCTCCAAGACATAAGACCACCCTCATTTACATAATGAGGCAGAAATGTGAACAGAAATGTAAAAAGGAGACATAAATGTGCTTGGAGAAATAAATAGAGGAAGTAAAATGCAAGACTGACAATAAGGATGTAAATGTAACTGTGAATAAATAAATGTATTTATTTAGTTAGTTTTGACAGGTTTGGTCCTCCATAGCTGAAATATTTACCACTGGGGAAAAAAGACATGAAGATAACTGCTCTAAATGAAATGTCCTCAGCTCTTTGTGTGTTTGATTGTGGTGAATTTCCTTTCAGTTTCTTTCTAGATATTTTAATTCCCTTTGCAATCATTTTTCAGGACTTGTGTATTTGTTTTGCGTCTTTTTTTAATTTTTTAAAAACTTTTTATAGATTTTCTAATTTTCTTGCTTTGGGTCATTTAAACACCATTTTATAGCCTCTTCGCATCTTTCTGTTCATCTATGGTTGTGATGAGTCTATAATGGCAGCGCCAACAACCATCAATTTTCATAGTGTCATCTCAATTTTG